>NC_092602.1:4648977-4958409 GCF_047663525.1 Anas platyrhynchos
TTTTTCTCCTTAGCCTACTGCCTTCATCCTTCCCCACCATCAGGCAGTCTATAAGTGAAGGGAGGGACTAGAAGGTTCAACAAATTTTTCCAGAGCCTGACAGCTCAAGACAGCTGCCACCAGCTCCTGCTCCCAGGCAGCCTGGCATAAATCAGCATCAGTGGAACAAGGTGGCTTTTCTCTGCTCCAGGTTGTTGGATTTGGCTCTGACACAGTTTTCATGAAAAATTTATTTTGTGAGAAAATGGATTTTTGATCAAACCAGGCATTTCTGCATAAAATATTGTTTGGGCTGACATTTTCCCATTTTTTTTCCATGATACAGTTCCCTTCCTTTCTTCTCCCACCCTCTTCCAAAGATACAAGCACGAAAATAATTCAGAGGCAGTGTTAATTTTTCAGTGAAAGTGTCTGGGTTTGGGTAACAGAGGGCTGCATATTTTTAGAGGAAATCAAATATCAAAAGTAAAGAAAAGTCAGGTTTCAGAAATAAAACCAACAACTCTTAATGTAGAAATGACAGCTATCTGGTAAATACTTTGTAGGAGAGTACATGTGGTCTCTACATGGCCAGCCTGCAGCACAGCTCATCTGGAAGGCTAAGCTCCTTCTGGGGCTCTTGCTGGCCCCATGGGGACATTAGAGAGCTTGGTCCTCAATCCCCAATGCCAGTAGCCCAAATTCATCAAACCAGCCAGCCTGCAGCCCCAGACCTATTCCCCACTGAATTCTTTGACTCATCCTTCCTACCCACCCCCTTCCTTCGCGCCCACCTCTCCCAGTTTCCCCGGTCCTGTTGCTTTTCTTTCCCACCCCACAAACTGCTCGCTCTGAGGACCACGAGGAGAGGAGCCAGTGCTGTGGGCAGAGCTCAGATGTCTGCAGAGGAGGACACTGTGTCCCCACCTGGTCCCTCAGCTCCATGGCCCTGACCCTGTAGAGCCATGGGTGGGGTGAAGACAACAGTGCTAGCGGCCTTCCTCCCTCCTCTTACTTAAGGCCTTACTTATACCCTTCTTCTCAGTGGGATTCACTGTGACGGTCCTCATTCTCTAAGCAGTCCTACTTTGGGTCCAAATGAGGCCAGACAGGACACAAAGTTAATCCACCCCAGTGGCGAACAGCATGTTGGGCACAGGAAGGAGGAAGCAGTGCCTGGGGTCCTGAAGGATGCCTGCTCTGCAATGGAGAAGATTTCCATGTCGTGGGCTGGCTTCTGATGGGAAGATGACATCCCCTAATATCCCAGATTCAGCTTCTTTCTGCCCTATTTCTGCCTGGTCCACTGACAGGCCAAGAAAATCTTGGCTTTCCAAAAGCTCCAAGTGGCAAAGGTCTCTCTCAAAGGCAAAGCCTTTGTTTCATCAAGCCACGTTTCCCCTGGCACAAGTGAGCATCTTTCAACAGGTGACTGCAGGTCCTCTGTCCTCTGGGCTTGTGGCCACCAGTGCCTGGGCTGTGGCCACAGAAACACAACACAGGAGCAAGCAGAGAGATGAAGAAGAAAGCACCCCATGTGTTTTGGGGGTTTGGGGACCACTTCTCCCCACACAACTCTGCCTTTGTCACAGCTGAGCTAATCAGAGCGATGTGTCACCTGGGGCTCCCCAGCTGTCCTTGCTGAAGTTGTCTGATGTTTGTGACCACCACTAGCACAGTCAGCCCACTTGCGGCTACAGCAGTCCCAGTACCCCCCCCTCCCTGAATCAGCTGATGTTGGGAACAAAGGGTGCTGGTGCAACAGCAGGGCTGGGGCTGAGGCCAGGGGTTTGTAGCTTGGCTGAAACTCTCAAGGCGTGTTATGGGGGATCCTTCTGGCTGCCCTTGAAAAGAGCAGAGCTGGCTCTGGAGAGACCCTGGTGAGATTCCCCCTGCCAGCTGTGGCTGGCAGCTGGCTAGGCACACGGCCTTGAGAAATTCTTGCCATTTTCCAGCTCTTGCTCTTTTGCACGACTAGCAGAATTTCTCAGTGTAGAGACATTTGTCAATTTGCATAATTAAAGCACTGCAAACTCATCCAGATTCACAGATCCCTGCGCCGGCTCCCCTGAGACTCACCACTTCACTCCCATGAATTATTTATTGGCAGCGCTGTTTCAAATGGGCCCCTTTGTCTGCTGTGTTTGCTCCAGATTTCATTTCTCCAAAGCAGAGACGATGCTGCGGTCCTCTGAGGCGGAGTGTGGGGAAAGGAACAACTCCATTTGCCACAGCCCTTGCTTTTACTCTGTCCATCAGGCGAAAGCCAGGGAACTCCCTTGGAACGATGCGGCCAGCACAGCCTGTGCTTTCCGCAGCACAGAGCTGGGACCCAGGAGCTCAGGGCACCCCAGCTCCTTGTGCAGGGTGCTCTCCCTGCAGGATGCTGGTGGGGTACCACAAAGGGCACCCTGTTCCTCTCAAAGCAGAATTGCTTTGCCTCTAGTGAACAGGCTCACCTGCCATCCGCCTGTCCCATGTTTGGACACACAGAATATAATAGGTAACATAAGAGAGAGACAGAGAGACAGAGGAGGGCAGCAGCAAGCGGGAGGTACACAGAGACCTCGCTTATATTTGCAGGCATTCCCTGCCAGAGTTGAGTGTGTGCTTGTAAATCCCACATCAGAAGAATACAAATATTTGTGCTGCAGAAACCCTTCTGATGAAGTCCTGGAGCTCGCCTTCTCAATTCACTGTAGCCTTTCAGAGGTCTGTTTGGTTTTGAGCCCTACAGACATGACAGCTGCAGCACCGGGAGCCCAGCAAAGTCCCCATTGCTTTCCCTGCATCTTCCATGTGTCTGCAGAGCAGAGTGGGGCTGTGGCAGCCAGGTTAGGAGGCCAGCATGAAATAAAAATGCAGTGGTCCCAGTGCTCAGTTAATCAGAGTGAGTCCAGGTGCCAGAGGCTGCATGCAGCTTTGCTAATAGTGGTGCAAAAAGCTGAAAATAGAGCACGGGAAGGTTTGGGGCAAGGAGTGGTTCAGCAAAACCAGGGATGCTCATCCCTGTCCAATTTACCAGGCTGACCTTTTGTCCTGGACCAGGACCTGGTGAGGGAGTTTGCAGTTGCGAATTCAGCTCCAAAAGGTTGCAAGTTGCCAAAATTGCAGATGCCTGTGCAGCACTCCTTCTCTCTCCATCCATGAATATGCATGGACAACGACGTGGCCTTTGAGCAGGACCATGGGGGCTCCTGGCAGTGTCGATGGTGGGCTTGGCTGGATGTACAGCGGAGGGCTTTGCACTGGGAACCCAGAGCATTTAGTTCCCACAGCCCCAGCTCTCACCGCACTCATCAGAAGGTGCAATCACACCTGCAGTGCTGAGGCCCACATGTGTAATTTTCAGCTCCTATCTCCTTCGTTAAATTAGACGAGGCGAGAAATGGTACAATGCAGTTGGGGGCTATTGTGAAAAAAACTCTGCAAAGGATTTTCACAGTGTGATGGAAGCTAAAAGTATTCATCTGGGCTTCTCAGTTTTTATTTTTATTTATTTATTTCTTTTTTCCTGGAGACTGCTGTTGCTGATGTATTATTTATACGGCAGGAAATTAGACTCTGAGGACTCAAGTATTCTTCAAATAAGCTTCCTAATTCTGTCAATTAAGAATGCACAGGCTGCTGGGTCTCTGGCTTGGGAAGAGCCACAAAGGAGTGAAAGCTGCCCCTGGTCATTGCTCTGATGTGCTGCATCGCCGGCATGCTGCAGACATTTCAGCTGGAGGAAAAAAGATCTCTGTCCCAAAATCAAACGTGTGAGTTCCCTCCCTAGGAGCTTTATATAAAGAAGCTCTTGCAGATTTCAATGGGACTAATAACTTTCTCATGCTCTGGAGGGGGAATACTGAAGCCCTGAACGTGTGGTCTCTCTTTGTTGCACTTTGAAATGAAATCTGGTGCTTTTCATTACCATTAACAAACGGCTGCCAATGCTGGAAGACCACTGTTATGAGTTAGGGGTCGTTTACTCTCTAATTAATTCTGTAATTCTTCCTGTGCTCCCAGTGTTATTCTAGAGCAAATGAGTTGACATGTAATTAATACATAAAAGAGCATCTTCCCTCCTTCACAGCCTTCTCTTAACCAACTTGTACTTTTAAATGGGTTTGGAAGTCTATTCCTGCGCCAGGACTTGTGTGTGTGTTGGGGGGGTGATCCTGGCCATGGAAGAGGGCTTGGTCGGAGAACTGCAGGACTGGCTGTTCTCATCTCCCACAGCACAAGTTGTGTCCCAGAATAGAGAAAAGAAGCAAATAGACCATCCCAAAACACAGCTGGACATGGGGCTTCACCATGAGCTGCTGGCACCAAGCTGGGAGACAGCATGTTCCCTTCTACCTGCAAAATGCTCAGCACTGGTCTCTTGCTGAAGAAATTCAATTTTTAGCCAGGAAAAAGCAACATGGGCTGAGGCAATGTTTGCCAACACATTTACAAATTCTTTGGTGCTTTTCCTGCACAAGGTATAAGGCACAGAAAGATGCTAAATGGTTGTGCTCCCTTCAGTGTTGTTATGAGAAAGGTGAGACCTCTCAGAGGACAAGCCCTTTGTTCTTTCTTATAAGCTGGACAGTGTCCCTTCAACCATCCCAGAAGCACACTGCTGAGGGAAGGAGGTTGATGGCCGCAGCACAGTTTTTCTTTTTTTTTTTTTTTATCTCTTTCTTTTTTTTTTTTTTTCCTTGCTCTGAATTTAATGTCCACTGCAAATGCAGATCTCTCCATCTGGAGGAGGAATAAACGCCTGCACTGTCTGCTCTGCATAGACATGATAACTCATTCTGGAGGACAGGGCTGCATCACTCTGTGCAGTGCTTGAACAATCCTGCCAAAAGACCCTGAGGACAGGACTGCCACTAAGGGCGACCACCGTCCCTGCTCTGCGTCAGAGCTGGATGGGTGATGACTTTGTCCCTGGGGTGCTGGTCGCAGGTGGCATTGGCATGTAAGGCCCCAGCTGGATGCACGCTGGGGAAGAGGCTTGCAGAGATTGTTCAAGCCCTGCTAGCAGACAGACTTCAATGCATCTGCTTGGCCACAATACTTCCAGTAGATAGTTTTGTCAGCAAATCTGAGTCTGAAATAGCAATGCTTAGAAAAGCTCTTCAGTAGTGCATGCCAAGGATCCATCCAGTACAAGATCAAGTACTGTGTGCCCTTGGGAGCATGGGTCCTTGTGCAGACGGTGGTGCTCCCACCACCTTCCAGTTCTTCCCTGTCCCCAAAGCCTTACAAATAACACCATGGTGACCAGTGGCTCGCTTCTCTGACATGGAGCAGGGGCAGAGAGTGACCGAGAAGGAGCAGCAGAGATGAAACATTAGGGACTGACCTCAGCACCTCTTCCCTATACCCCTTGGCTGCTTGTTGTGGAGGAGGTAAAAGAAGATGGATGGTCGGGAAGGAGTTTTTAGTTTGCTTTTATTTCTCACTGCTCTAGTCTGTTATCAATAAGCAATGAATTACATTAATCTCCCTTACTCTATGTCTGTTTTGTCCATGATGGTAATTGGTGAGTGATCTCCCTGTCCTTTTCTCAGCCCACAAGCTTTTTTTTTCTTTTTCATTGCACTTTCTCCACCTGTTCTGTTGAGGAGAGAGAGTGACAGAGCTATGTGGTAGTGCTGACCAGCCCATTGGTGTTAAACCACCAAAAGGACAAAACAGAAGCCAACCAAAACGTATCTGGTGGGCAGGACATCTCTTGTGCAATGTGGTGAGGAGATGATGACATGGATTGGTTGCATTCAGCTCTTTGGACTACTAACCAGTTTGGTGTCAGCATATGTGGGTTTAATTATCTCCTTCTCCCAGCTGCTGGGGGTGCCAAGTTTTGTTTGAAAAGACTTCCAGGCAGAAATTAGCTAGGTACAGGTTTAAGCACCGAGTCTTGCATGAGCCACATGGGCAAGCACGTGATAGGTGTCGGGAGGGGAAACTGGGAGCAGCAGAACTTTCTGGTGTGCCCAGATGGGTAAGAACCATCTCCCTTGGTGCTCTGTGTCCAAGGTCCTCACAGTTGGCAGTGCCATGGAACAGGAACCCTGTGGTCCAGGAAGGGCTCCATCCACACTGTGATGCTAGAAAACACAGCCCATGGCGGCTGGCTGATTTCTTCTTAAGTTTTTACCAGCTGCATCTGGAAAAGAAGGACCATGACCTCAACCTCCAGCTTCTTCTGCTTGCACCACACCCCTTGCAAAACCTCTCAAAGGCAATTTCTGTGCTGACGCACAGACTCGTATGCTTGGATTCTGTGCCTCTAACCCAGCCATCAAGATGCTCCCTCAGTGCTTTGTTCTGAAGTTTATGCTCAATCTGTAAACAGCAGGATGCCCTTAGTCAGACAAGTCTTCACTGGGTACAAGTACCTACAAGCCAAGGCCACATCCCAAGCATCTTCTGAGGCTTCCAGATCTGGCTTAGCCTGCTTGAGCAGCTGTGCTGCAGGAACTGATGCTGTAGAGAAACTCATAGCTGTGGTGTCTTCTCTGCTCCCACCTGCTCTGGAGGAGGAGCTCTCTTGGTTTATTCCTGCTTTTCTACTTCTTGTCAGGCAGTAGCATTTTGCAGAGACCTGCCAGCAGACTTCTGGGGATGACTGTGCTCAGCAGCTGGATATAGGTGCAAACGAAGAGCAGGAAAGTCCTGGAGGGCATTTGCCTCATGTTCTCAGACATCTCTCATAGGCATGATGCTCAGCACAGATGCTGTGCAATAAGAAGGAGCAGAGGATGCTCCTTCTTATTGCACAGAGGATTAATGCAACCTGTCTGCACACATGACTCAACTCTGCCTCTGCTTTCGAGGCTGCCCATAGCCAAAGCAGCTGTCTGCAAGGTCAGGAGACATCAGAGAGGAAGGGCTGCAAAGCAGCACAATGTCCTGTGGGGCAAGACCTACAAAGTGTAGGGCCCACACAAGTTCTTTCTGAAGGAGGTGTCACTTCAAAAAAGATGGATCAGAGGAGTATGGATGTGTACATCTAAGCTGGTGCTCTAGTGACATATATTTGACCAAACATGGGTGTCTATGTCTAATCAAGCCATCTTTACTCCCCAGAGTGATGTTTCTCCTTCTAAATGCTTGCACCTGCTAAACTAAATTGTGTCCCAGAGTCTGTTACCCAAACTGATCAGCTCCCCTCCCCCAAATTAGAAATAATGAAATGCAGCTGCAAACATCATCTAATCTCTAGGATCTGTGGTGCACAGCAAAACCATGTCCAGATCACAACTGGGCTATAAAGAAAGGGAAACAGAACCTCCTAAGATTTATAACTGCTACCGATTGTCTCCAGGACTATTTGTGGGATCCCAGGCCTTCACACTCTCCATAGTAACCCCCAGCCAGCCCCCAGCATTGCTGCTGCAGATGGGAGAACCTCTGCTGCTTCTGCAGCTGGCACCAGGTCTGTAAATCACAGCACCCCCTCCTGCCTGCCTGGCCTCCCTAAGAGTACTTAAATCAACCCTAAATGAGCTCTTTTAAGAAAATGTAGGCAATCAGCAATGAATTATTGTGAGGCACAAGGGCTTTCTTAAAAGCAATGAGCACTTATTGGTCATCTGGACTGCAGAAGGCACAGTCCTTTAAATCAAAACTTGCAGGTCAGACAAAGCAATGCCTCTTTCTGTGCTTCCTTAAGCAGAGGTTGCCTCAGTGGGTTGTCAGCATTTTCCTTCTTCGCCTCTGTCCTTTCAAACCATCCTCTTCAATATGATTCCTGTGTGTTCCTCTTCCATTTATCAAATGTGCTTTTATTAGCTGATTTTTAGTCTGAAGCTACTCTGGCTTTGTCTCATTTACAGAGACCTTCTGAAGGGCTTTACACTTTGCCCCGTTTGGAGCCACAGTGAGGCCAGCTACAGCTAGGAAAGTCTGGAAAATAGTGCCCTGTTGCTGGACGAAGTGGTGCTGTTTGCTTCAGGGGTGCTGCAGTTCAGTAGCCTGGCATTGAGCCTTTCCTCATCCACTACACTTGCAAACAACAGCTACAAATCTCAGCTTGGAGATGGACCTAAATTCTCAGAAAACAGACTGTTTGGGACCTTTTCATTTGCCCCCTTCTCTATGAGGTTATGGGAGATAGATAAGTGAGTTAATTTTTTCATCTTCTTTGCCAGAAAGAAAAAAAAAAAAAAAAAAGGAAAAGAAAGGAAGAAAAGAAAAGAAAAAAAAAGCCTTCAGAAAAAAAACTCCACTGAACTCCTGAACACAGAAATTGACCTAAAAAAAAAAAAAAAAAAGCTAAATATCTGGACTATTGTCTCCAGTACTTCTGGGCTCCCCAGTACACCAGGGACATACTGGAGTGAGTTTAGAGGAGGGCTACAAAGATTATTAAATGACTGGAGCACCCATCGTACAATGACAGGCTGAAGGAACTGGGTCTGTTTAGCCTGGAAAAGAGGAGACTGAGGGGAATCCTCATTAATGTATATAAATATCTGAGGGGAGGGTGTTAAAAGAATGGAATTGGTCTCTTTTCAGTTGTGCCCAGCAACAGGACAAGAGGCAAGGGGCACAAAATGAAGCACAGGAGGTTCCAGCTCAATGTGAGGGGGCACTTCTTTACTGTAAGGGTGACAGAGCATTGGAAGAGATAGCCCAGAGAGGATGTGCAGTCTCCTTTTCCACAGATATTCAAAACTTGGATGCCATCCTGCCCAAGGTGCTCTGGGTGATCCCGCTCTGTGGGGCAGTCAGACTAGATGGTCTTCAGAGGTTCCTTCCAAACCTGCCCATTCTGTGTTTCTGTGATTCTGTGATCTTAAGATCAGTGATAAAACCTGAAAATTAGCAAGAGTTCGCAGAGATCTCCCTGTCTTGATGTCTAGGCAGAGGCTTGGGGGGGCACACCTTCCCCTTCCCCTCCCTCCATTTGCCTTCCCTGAGCTGTACAAGTGAGGGGGGCGATAGGATCAGAGCAGTCTAAGTGTAACACGAAGGCAACACATTCATCATCAGCCTGATCTGCTCATTTCCATGTTGTGTGGTGGCAGTGACAGCTCTGTAATCTCACTTTAGAAAGTCATTGTTATGGGTCATATTCTGTCAAGGAAACCACAGGTAATGTTTTGACTTCCTTATTTGAATTTCCCTAGTTTAAAAGCATGTCAGAGTTCTCCCTTATTTTGTATGCAATGTTAATGTCAAGAGAGTCGTGATAAAATGTCATCCCTCCCCAAAATATTTTTCCTGCAAGTGAGAGAGCAGCTTAGTTTCTGAACAAGACTGGGGCAGTTTTAGGGTGAATAAAAGTGGAGCAAAGGCTGGAGTTTAGTATGGGAGAGAGGCTGCAGTAGCAGTGGTAGCACACAGTGTTATGACAGCTGCTTGGAAAACAATGTCTTGGGAGAAAAGGATGTCAGGAGTTTCCTCCGCAGCCCTCACCTTCCTCTGTCTCTGACATCTTTTCAACAAAGCATTTATTAATTTTTCTGCAACATGAAGTCAGCCATATTTGGTGGCGGACTTTGACGATATTTCTCCAGCCTCAGTCACTCCAGCAGCACCAAGTCCTCCCACCTGCAACGCTCAGAGCCATATGAAATGTGATAAATAGGGTAGACAAGCTATCCCTGCTGGTCACAAGTTCTTCTTGACTCCGCTTGGATGAAGTTCTCATCTTGAGGGTTCAGGTGCCTGAAACTGCCCCAGTTTCTTTGGAGTCTTCCCCAAACCATGAAGACACCATTTAGCAGCACACAAGTATAGCTTTAAGCTTGTGAATTTGACAGTGAGGTGCAGTTAGACATGTTCGAGTTATGCAGGGCACCAGGTCTATGAGGTGACATACTGTGATGCTCCTACATCATCATTATCAATGGACAGCAGTGGTGTTTTTTGCCAGAATTTGATGATTTTAAATCTGTACGTGGGATCTCATGGCTCTGCCCAAGATACTTGTGCCTTGGACCAGTCCTGAGGAATGGCTCCTCACTTGTGGCAGATGCGTGAGACCACCATTTTGCTCTGGGATCTCACCAGTTTTCAGAGCATGCTGAATGTAGGCAGGTTGTGTGAAAAGCATTTTTGTGTGATCCCATGATGAGAGCTTCAGCTGGTAATCTAAAGACTGGTCTTCTTGGCTGTTGAGAGATCACATTTTTTATGCAAGGGCTTTGCTTTCTGCTTTTTAAATAGTTTTTCTCTTTTCCTAGGCTCTCCCTTATGCTCTGTCCACAGTTTGTATTAAATGTATCTAAAAATATTTTGTACTACTTAAATACAAGAATACTTCAGTTCACTTCTTCATTTCTGCAAGAGCAGTCAATCCATCAGCATCTACTTTTTTTGGAGAGTGCCATGTTTCACCACCTTCTCTAACTCATTTCTTCCAGAGTCCTCCTGGTATACCAATGCTGTGATCGTGACTAGCATGGCACTGATAGCATTGACTTGTTGTTTCTGGTCAGCCTGGATTTCTGGAGCTGGTGTAAACTCTTCCTGTAGTCTAAAGCTTTTTCTGTTTCTAATGTCAGAGTCACTGGAGAGGCCATGTTCTAAAATGTCAAAGTATTTGTACTTTCTTTTGGGGATAACGGGTCAGTGACTTCATCAGGTGTTCAGCTCAGACCATTTCTCTTAAAGGTTGGTCCTTCTCAGTGCCATGATGGTGCATTCATTATTTCAAATTTCATGCAAATATGATTTGAAATGTTCATACTGATCTTAGACAAATCTGCGATACCTTTGCTTTACTTTGCATATTATTTCAGACAGTCCACAGAGAAAGGGTGATGGATGGTAGTGTTACACCAGGGCCCCACTGACCGATCAAGAGAAGGGTGGGTGAAGCAGATACAGAAGAGGCAGAGGTGACGATGTACTCCTTTAGAGGATATGTCACAGGTGTGGAAGATGGCATGGAATCTTCCATTCCATCAAAGCCAATTCAGTATGTTCTTTGAAGTACCACACATTTTCAGAATCTTCTGTAACCATCAAAGCCTTTTGTTTTATCCTCTGGGAGATTCTTCTCTTGGATTAGGTAGTTTATAGTAACTCAGACATTAAAATGCTGATTTTGCAGCTATTGTATGTCATTTGTTTCCATTGCTAGGTTTTTTGTTTCTAGATATGATCTGATCAATGGCTGTAGAATATAAATTTAAATGAATGGTTTCATGTCTCATGGTAGCTGATATCTATTTATTTATATATGTGTTTAATTCTTAAATCAGTGTTGTATATTAATTTATTAATTTCTATGGACAACTTGCAAGGCTGTGAAAATCTCAGATGCGCCAAAGCTTACAAACATCTTAGCAGAAGGCTTAGTTGCAAGTGTTTTTTGATTTCTTTCTCATTTAGATTCCTCCCCCTCCTCCCCCCCCACAGTGTCTTTCAGCCATGGACTTCCCTTGTGACTGTTGGGAATGGCTGAACTTCCTTCTAGGCATGTGGGATTTGTGTGGTTCTGAAAGCTGTAGGTCTGTTCCTCCTGATATTGCAGAAATTATTTTGCCAGCATTAGAAAAATTGCTTTTTTTTTTTTTTTGTGCAATAATTCTGCTATCAAACATTGACTTCTTTTATTTTTTTTAATCCTTTTTCTTTTTTTCCAGAGGTTGCAATGTTGCCTTGTCTGTTTCCAGTTGCTGTTTTAAGTAGTCAGGCTTCCACATTTGCCTTGAATTATCTTCTCCCTGTTTTTTGAAGGTGCTCACTTTAGAAATGATTTTAAGTGCACTTAGTCTCTCTCTTTCTCAGAGTTTTGTCTCACACTTGCTTCTCCTCTGGAGAGAAATTTTCAGTGCGTCATGGGACCTGACTTTCATTGTTGTTATTTCACAGACTTCTCGGACTGCAGCTGGTTTGCATTGGCAAATTTCAATGAAGTTCTAACTCGTGTGGAGCAGAGCTGGGGGGGACCTTTATTACAATCTGTCATGGCATGAGATTATTTTTACCTCTAAAAGGTAATGTTTTGATGTCCCTTTTTTCCAAACATTTCTTTGATCTCTGGAAAATCTCTTTTTGTGGAACACCACATCCTTCCCTTCCCTTGAATAAGGATGACAAAAAGGAGGCACAAGAAAATTCACCTCTGGTACTGTGCTGGTCTGAGTGATGGCTTCAAATCCAGATGCTCTGTTCCAATTTGAGGCAGAAATTGAGCTGGGAGTATTATGTCCAAAAGTTTCTCGTTTTATTTCGTCCAGCTCTTTGCAAACAACCTGCCTAGGGTTGATCTAGGGTTTTGGTTTACTTCCTAATTTCAGCTCTGTCTTGATGTGGGTACCAGATTGACTGCATTGGGTAGCCTGCCATTGCACAGCTCATTTTCGGGGTCCAAATTTGAACTAGAGAGGAGGAACATTATATTTGTCTCTGTGGTCTTCCCATGTCTGCTTGTTGGTTAGCCTTGCTGTAGTGACTGGTGGGACAGTCCTTCTTCCTTCTGCTCAGTTAATTTACCATGCTACACTGCTTCTTCCTGTGTTTTTCCAGGATTCTGCAACCCTAAGGACACACAATTAAGACATTTCAGCCTATGGACATAACTGGTCCTCCAAGTTCACCTGTGGATACGGATTCTCCTTCTTTTGCCACTTCTATAACTTTCATGTTGTTTTGGTTAAGCAAAAACATCACACCTGTTGTAACTGCGATCAATAACAACAAACATATTCTTTCTGATAGTCTCTGTGAGCCCCAGGCAAGAACTAACACTAGGCAACGCAAGCACAGAGCACAAATTCAGTCCCAAGTAAACCATCTTCCCTTCAGTCATTATCAGCCATCATCTTGCAACTCTGTCAGTTCTTCAGATATGGCTCTTTTTTTATCTACAGCCTTTCCCCCTTCACTCTGATTAGTTGGAAGGCTGATCATTTCCACAAAAGTAGCTGCATTTTTCTAGCCTATATCAATATTCCACTTCTTCCACAAATGTCCTATCATTTTTCTATCCCCACTAAAGCTGAAAGTCTCTCCAGCTTAGCAGGGGCAAATTTAATTAACCCACTATTTTCTCCCTCCCACATCTAGATCATTCATGAAAGTGCCTAGTGAATCTGGGTCTAATGGTGGCCCCGATTGCCTAGCACAGCACACATCCTCCTCTGGATACATCAACCAGTTAACATTAAGCTTCAGTTAGGATCATTCAGGCAGTAGTAGTCATTCCTTCAACCTAGTATTAATGCCTATTTCATATGATATGTAAGGAGTGAGTCAGTTGATCCTGTAATGCGTCGTCCCTCTGCCTGCTGTGCCCAGCTAACTGAGGATGAAGGCACAGGTCTCTGCCTCAGGTCAGTCATCGTGGAGCTGTGACAACCAGCTCCCTCACCACACTGGCTTTGTGGGTGAAATAGGGGTACACCAGCAGGCCCCCTTCCAAACCTCTCCATGTTCATTTGGCCAGGAGATCCCCTGGTTGCTGAAGTCCATTAACACCTGCAGATAGATGCATGCGCTCTCACACTGGTAGGAGGTAAGAAAATGTATGTGCCATCAGCTTTGCAGGCAGGTGAGAGGAATTTTGAGAACTAGTGTGGCCGTTACATTTTAGGTGACGACAGCTCTTGGGGACGTTTGTTCCTATGCCAGCTACCCATGTTTCAGAGACTGTCCACTGCTGCTGTTTCACACACATTGCTGCTCTCTGTCCAGCTGGAGAGGAGGGGATGCTGCGCTGTGGAAACAGGACAGAGTCCTAGGGAAGGTGAAGAGGAGGACACTGAACATGTTTGATTTCACTTCAGGTCATGGTTTTGAACAAACCGAATCATCAGGCTCCCCCACCCCCAATCCCATCACAGGAAAGCCCAGAAGGACCTTCCAAATCTAGGATTAGCCTGTTCCCTGATAATAACCTCTGGGCACCAGCAGCTAACATGAGGGTAAAGAGACATGTGTCACCTTCAGCAGGATTTAAACACATATGAGGGGAGAAGAAAGAAATAGCTACTGGATTTTAACATTAGCAAATGTCAAGCCATACATTTGGGAATGGAAAAAACTTAAGTTGACCTCTAGACTGCTGGGAAAGGAGCTGGAGTATTTTGATAATGAAGTGGATTTAGGGATTTGGAAAGTATTATCTTGAGGGTGGAGAACACATGATGGCTTCACTAAAGGAAGCCAGCAGGACCCCAGGCACCATCCATCCTGGGAAGAATAGGGATCCAGAAGATTTTATATTAATGTAGAAGCCATGTACAGTTCTGCCACCAGCAGAACCTAGCAGTGCACTCAGCAGCTGACACAGGGACCATGGACTTTTCTGGGGCAGGACACAGACCTTCCTCACAGATGGACCCTGCAGACAACAAACAGTGAGCAAAGAGAAGTGCAAGGCTTTTCTCAAGGCAGAGGAAGACTTACATTTGTGGCAGTGTGAAGAAGAAAGGTTGATGACTAGGAGAGGGATGCAGGCAGGAGACATTTGCTGCGTATAGACAACAGCAGAGATGAGGACAAGGCTGTTACAGAGTCAAGAGGAGATTGCCCTCCTTTGGAAAGGTTCTTGAAGAGCTGGGAAGACACCTTTCCTTGAGGTGATATAAGTTAAGAATTTGCCCACAATTTACTCTATTCTGAACCCGAGTGAGCCATGGCTTTTCAGTCTGCTCTGTATGCTTTCCCCAGGTGCTTTGTTTGTCAGGTTGCTGCAGCTTTTTATGCAATGCTATTGCATGGTCCTCTTTTGACCAAGCTATCCAGCACAGGAAACCATCTTAGACTGTTTTCTCAGTGAAAGGTGGGGGTGAGAGGGTGTCACCCCAGATAATAACTGAAAAGGAAAACAGTAAGTCAGATGCCAAGTGTAGTGAGGAGAAATGGCAGCATCTGAATTGTGAGTGGAAAGAGGCTTCCATGGAGCTGCAGAAGCCTTTCTGACTCTAATCAAGCAGTGTTTGAATCAGTTTACCTCTCTGACAAAGTCCCTAGGGAAAGGAGGGCAAAGACAGAGGTGCCAGAAATTCTAAAATTCCTACATTTTCTCAGAAGAATTCATGTTTTCCCTGTGTGGGATCCGTGCCCAGATTCCCCACACAAGGCTGCAAGGGATTTGCTGAGCTGAGCAGCTTTTTTGGAGCATTGCTACTGGGAGATGGTGGTACTTTGAAAGGTTTATATGCTGAGGTTGGTGCAAAGAGCACTTTTTGAAGCATGTTGGCTGGATAGTGCCCTCTGGAACTGTTAGGGTTTGCTCTCCTTGTCCTTACTGCTGTCAGAAGCTGCACAAGCTATTTCTCCAAAGAAAGAAGAGCTTGCTTCCACTTTGGCGTGGGATAAGAAAGCAGGGAAAGATGAGAAGATATCTTTTTCTGTCTTCAAATCCTCCAAATATGAATCTCAACCTCTGCCACTGTGACTGTTCATACGCACATGGGTTTTAGTGCAGAAAAGTGGTGGTTGAAACCTCATTAGTCTGTTTTGTTTAATTGCAAGTCCAAGAAAGGTTCTGAAAGTGTCAGAACTCCTACTAGATGTCTCTTTGATCAGTGAATCCCTTCAAACAATAGCCAAGCCAGCTCCAAATGAACTTGATCTGGGAATCCGGGGGTGTAAATGTAGTTACATCAGCTCCCAAGACAGGGTCATGGCTGTTGCTGGTGTACCAGAGAGCAGGCACTTGTCTGATTTACTCTTCTGCCTTGAATTGCATCAGGTTTAAGAAATCCCAAAGAAGGCAAAAGTGTCAGAACCTTTTCTGACTCTTTTTTCTCCTCTTTCTCTCATTTTTTTTTTTCCCTCTAGGTTGTAAGATTTGAGATATTTTGCTTGTAAATGTATATATTTCTTATCAGATGCCATTTTGGTGCCTGATGTTATTGCTTTTAACATCAGATATATCCTGTAGGTTTTATTTTCCAGGTGCATTTTTTTTTTTTATTCTGATATAATCTCTATTATGTCTATTCCTAATTTGACCAACTTAATCTCTTTTTTTTCTTTCTTTTTTTTTTTTTTTTTTTTTCATTTGTTTCCACTTCAGTTAATTCCTTTGATGTCATGATTCCTTTTTCCCCTAAAATAGCACTTGGTCCTTGGTCTCCATCCTAGTGCTGAGGAAATGAATTAAACAAATAAAGATGGCAAATGAAATAGAAAAAAAAGTTCACTCAGTATCATGAAATATTAATAGCCACTTAATATTAGGGGAAATTAGTCCTGCTGCACTAAAACTGCTCTGCATGGAGTGACTGAACTGCAGGGTGTAAAGTTTGTGTCCCCATGGAGATTTCCAGGTCCCAGCTATAGGATGAAGGTTGTCTTCAATAAGCTTCATGGTTTGGTTCTTTTAATTAAGTAATATGCTTCGGGGCCTGAAGCAAAATGTGCTTCTACAACCTCCCTTTCTAAGACAAATCTGGCAGTGGGAAAGCAATGTCTTCCTAGCCTAGCATGGGAAAGAAATGCCTTCCCTGCCCGCTGTGGAAGGCAAAGTTTAGTGCTTTGACAGAGGGGTGGCAGAGTGGTGGTAGAGTGGCAGGAATACCCGTTCCTGGAGAAAAATTGACTCTTACAGAGTCAGCGCTAAGGAAATCTTCTATTTTCTCTAAAATTATGCTAAATGATTAAGCAAATTGCTGTGAAGTAGCACCTCTGGAGAGGGATGCCCAGCTGAGGTGAGACATCCATCATCCATTAGGAGTGGTTGGTGGAGAGTGACAGTAATCCAGCCATGGATTGATGTGTGAGCGTCCTCCTAAGGACAGTGTAAGAGCACTGTCAAAATTAGCTGACAAGGCCCCATTTCTAATTTCTCATGAATATCAGAAAACCAGGGAAGCCTCAAAGGCAGGAAAGGCCAGTCCCACACTGCTGGTAAAAGCCAGCAAGCTGGAAAACCCAGGAGGAAAGGAAAGGCTGGGCAGGTCGATCTCAGTGCTGTGTGAGAAAAAGGAAATGCTAACATAGGTAGAGATCAAAGGCATAGAAATGCCGTCAGTTTTAACCTGCAGATTTCCCAGAAAATATTCTTAAACCTGAGCTTTCTTTTTTTCTTTCTTTTTTTTTTTTTCTTTCCTTTTTTTCCCCCCTTTTTCTCATTTCCTGGGATTGTTTCTAGGGATATTGCTATTGCATGGACTAATGTCCTGGTGTTTTAGATGTGGACAAGAAAAATATTATTTGCTCATCTATCTGTATTTTCATTATATATTTAGACTTATGTCAGGCACTTGATTTACTTGGTCAAAAATGCACTCACTATTGAATCAATGGACAGTTATTAAATGGATTAAGAAACAGGCAGCTAAAAGCTCTCAAAATGCAATTGTTGTAGGAGGATCATTGACAAATAAGCAGCTTGCACAGTATCTTTGCAGGCTTCTGCTTTCCCCCCAGTGTATTTCACTATTTTTATGAATGATCTAGAAAATATATATAAATTAGTTGCCCGTAAAGTTTGTAGCTGACTCAAATTTTGCCATGATAAATAATGATGAAGGCAAGTCTCTAATGCAGAGCAATTGCAATTGCTTGGTAGACTGGCAACAGTGAAACAACATGAATTTTAATACAGCTAAATGCTTGGTCATCCATCTCTGAGAGCAGAATGTAGGGCACTCCGTCAGGCTGGGAGACTGCCTGCTCCAGAGCAGTGACTCTAAAATTGATTTAAGGGCTATATTGGATAACAGGTGATTATGAACATTTAATGCCCTGTAGTGGCAAAATGGATGAACATGATTGCTGGATGAAGAGGGGAAGCTGAAGACAGAACAGGGAGTTTTTATCCACCTTGATTAAAAAACTGGAGGATGTTGTCATCTACTGTAGCTGTAATGAAACCTAATGGCTGAATTGAGGGCTTTTGGCAAGGAAATCTAGTGCAAATTCCTAATGTTATATACGAGGTCTTTGAACTCAGTGTGGATATCTGTTGTAGGAGAAGTGGGTAACTCAGCCAAGCTCCAAGGGCTGGTGGCAGGATCCGCTGCCTCTCTTGAGACTGAAGGCTGCAGGCTGGGATTGTTTCCCCATTGTTTGCTTCCTGATTTCCATGCAAACAGGAAGGTGTATCATTAGCATCCTATTGTACTCTTGTTTAGCTTGGCTTCACAGACTCTGCACATCTCAGGGAAATATGTTTATAGAGTTGTGGGTGTCGTGTTTCTTATCTGGCGAGAGTGAATGAGAGAGCTGCATGAGGGCAGGCAAGCATGTCTAATACCGAAACTGCAAAGGAAACAAAGCCAACTCCTGATAAAGACAGCGGCAGTTGAATTTGCACACTTATTAAAAATCAGTCCTGGCTTTTATTTGCGAATGAAAGAATGAGCTATATTACTGTGTGGGAATGTGTGCCAGGGAGCTGGGGAGAGCAGCAGGAAGGGATGCCAAGAGAGACAAGATAAAGGAGGCAGTTGATGGCTAGCCTGGGCTGGTTTTCCTGTGCACCAGTGGAGGGTCCAGGTGACCAGGGGATGCTGAGAAAAGTCCTGTGTTTGCATCACAGAGTCTTCTTTAAGACAGCTCGTATTTGATTGCATGCCTCTGATACTCTACCATTCGAGGTGATGACTCATGGGATGGGATGCAAAAGTCTGGTCTTCCAGGCTCAGAAAGGAAAAGGATATAGAAATATGATCCTCAGCCACCCACAACTACCGCTCACATGTTTTCATTTCTAGCTGTTGCTCAAAAAAGTGTTTGTGTTGAAAGTTGAAATTAAAGTGTTCTCTCCATCCCACATTTGCTTCTGAGCACTTTCTTCAGCTGCAAAGGTTGTCTGTGTCCCTGCAGACAATAAAACTGAGGTTATGGGCAATTTTTAGATTATCTGGAGCTACATTTCCTTCCAGTCTTTCCAAAACTTCCTTCTTTCCTTCCACATTATCTGCAGATGCTGGGTCTGTAGCAAAAGTTGACATAGCTGTTATTTTAGGAGAAAACTGAGAAAAATACTGCCTAGTGCAATGGGGCACTTCCAGTGCTGAAGATGTGGGGGTGGGAGTTGCAGCTGCCAGGTGGGGAGTAGTCCCAGATGGCTGGGGGGAGCAGGTGTAAATGCCATCTGCAGCTTTACCTCTCCTGTTCTGAGTCACTCACACACAGTGCTTCCACTAGTGCTGGGTTGATGTGCAGGAAATTCTGCTTCTTTAGTAACAATATTTTGAAGCATTTCTGATATACTTTGAGTTCCGTGAGAGATCTAAGTCATCTCAAGAACAGGAGTATACTTCTTTTGGACACCCGTTTGTCCCTGATTTCTGACAAATATGACACAGATAACACCAACTTCTGTAGGCCCTGTTGTGATTCACGGTGCTTGTTTTCTCACTTCATTCCTCACAGTGTGAGGATTGCATGGTGGGGATGTCATAGATGGTCCTGGTCATGAAGTATGCTCAGTGCATTCCTTCCATATAGGACTGGAATGAGGATCTTGGCCATTTTTAAAGCCCTCAGCCAACCTGGGGTTTGCTAGGATTTACTGGGCTGGGTATGGATTTGGTCATAAGACACTTAGCAAAAAACACATGACGTTTCTCCCAGGCCGTGAGGAAGGAGCCCACTTCCTCTCCTACTTGCTGTGCTCAGTCTGGCCAAGCTTTGCAATAAATGCGCCATTGTGGTTTTGTTTGGTGGTTCAGGACCGCAGCAGTTACTCAGCATCCAAGATGCATTCATGACATATGATCAGGTGGATTTGGAGAGTTCAGGTTGTTCCCACAGATTTTCATGGGTGCTAGCATCTGTCTACAGTTGCTCAGTGAGCCTTCCTTCTGATCCTCTTCCTCTTTCCTCCTGCATGCTTGTTTTTTCCTGGGGGTGCCATAGTCATCATGTCTGCTCCAAATGCCCTTTGCAGTCCATGTGCTTTCACCTTGCCTTTGGACACTTGTAGCTGGGCTTTTCCAGCCCCAACCTCTTGCCTCTCATCTGTCTTCAACATCACGTATTTGCCTTGGACTTCTCCTTTGTCACAGACTGTCCCCTTCGCTGGATATCTGGAGATTTTTGCCTTTCCTCCAGCTATTAACATAGAATCTAATATTCAGCATGGTATCCAGCAGGTAGTCAAAGTAACCTGCTCAGAGCCATATCTCTACAGATCATATGTGTTCTGCTGAGTACTGATGCTGGTGTTGTGACTGGCCCCAGGGGAAGCTGTGATGCAGGGACCTTTACAGGGACCTCACACTGGTGGAGGCACTAGAAAGGGCCAAGAGCAAGACAGGGCCAAGGCTTTGTGATAAGTCTTCAGGAGAGTGGAATATGGCTTTTTTTTTTTTTTTTTTTTAATATATAATCCTGGCCCAAACTGATCCCTGCATGCACTGACAGTGTTTGGAGACTGTTGAAGTGAGACATGCTCACTTCAACTATCTAGAGGTTTTGCCTCTAGATACGGGACAGAAGGGGAAAATAGAGCTGGAAACAGGACAGGTGGAAAAAACACAGGTTTATTACATCCCATGTGAGAACAGGTGAAAATTCTGTTTCTGCAGACTTAGTCCCACGAGGTGAGGTGGCAGAGCACAGGGGTGTAAGGAGTCCTCACTGAATCATGGCCTAGAATATCTATGGGATGTTCCTATGCCTATCCATAGGAAAAAAAAAATGTGGTAATTAGATCAGCTTTTTAATGCCTAAAAGAGAAACCCCATATTAAAAGTATGAGGAAAGTTTATTCTTTTTAAGTAAACCATTTCTGAGAAACATCTTTAGCCTGTGTTGATAGGTAGGGGTTACTGGCTCCTTATTTTTGTGGACCAGTGCTGCAGATTGGCTTCTGGATCATGGAAGATGATGGAAGATGTCACTGCTTACAACCAGCTTGCATTTTAAGATTTGGGCACAACTGTGAACAATGATAATATTTCTGCTCGAAGGAAAGTGGATATTTTGGGTACATGATTTGTTGCAGCAGGGAGTTACATGGTAAAATACATAACCACAGACTAGATGGCAGATGCAATTCAGCATTTATAAATACAAAGTAATGTACACTGGCAAACAGCCCAGATCCTTACCTAAACAAACACAAATATGGGTTCTAAATGAGCTATTGCCACTCAGCAGAGTGATCTTGGGGACTTTGTGGAGGGCTCTCTGAAAACTTCAGCCTAATGCTGAATGATAGTTAATAGCCAACAGAGTGCAGGAACTGCAAGGGATGGAAAAGGACATCTAAAGCTCTGTACTAAGTCCATGCTGCAGTTGCATCCTGAGTCCTGTCCTCCTACCCCAACAGTGAAGAAAACCTAGAGAAGATGCAGAGAAGTGAGGCAAAAATGTCTGGAGCAGCATTGATGCAATGACATACGGCTTAGTGAAAACCTGAAAGAATAGAAAGCTTTCCAGGTCTGCTAAAGAGAAGTGAAAGTGGCTCAAGCAGGTCCCGGGCCACTGTTTTTCAATGAAAAGATGCCAAGGCAATGCTCATACCATTTTGTGAGCCTTTCCATCTCCATCTACTCCTGACCACTGTCTCAGACCAACCCAAATGCCTTTGTCTGAGTCAGTGCAGCTTTTCTCATGTTACTGTGTTATAATGAACAGGGCTTTTCTCCTTCTCATTTCCTGGACTCACAGGGAATTACTAGGCTATAATAATTGGTACAAGTGTTATTGTTATACTGGGACCTAATGACTCCTGTATTTAAATCCCTTGATATTTTCCCCTATAAAGGATTCTCATGACCTTTTCTTTGTGAATCTCTCACACCTCCATGGCTTGCAGCAAATCTTTGAAATTCAGCAGGAGGAAACCCCTCTGGCTATAGGAGACTTTTTTTTTTTTTTTTTTTCTTTTTCCTCCTCATGAAATTCATGTTCAGATTGGCTGAAATATAAACTGTTAAGTATCACCTTTTCCTTCCTTCCCTGATGTTGCTGAGAGAAACACTGGCAAACCACCAAAAGAATAACCCTGCCCAAATGTCAGCTTGAGCCAATGCTGCTGCCAAAATGCTGGGAGCACTGGAGAGCCCCTGGCAGGGATGGGGAGCACCAGCAGCCAGGAGCTGCTTTGGCACCTGCCTGTGAATGGATGGAGCTGCCCTGGTTGGAATTTGTGCTGCACGCAGCTCACGTAACAAGTCTCACAGTTCAGCCCTAAGCAGTGCTGAAGAATCAGTATTCAAACCCCTCTGGAGATTGGTGAGGAGGGAATCTAAGAATTGCACATGATATAGCTCACTTTTACCGTTTTCCCTTAAAAATGTCCCTGCGATATTAAGTCTGAAAATCACATTAAGGGAGTATGATTTAGGTGGAAAAGATGAACACCTAGAAGTTAGGAAATGGCACATCTATTGCCTGGATGCATTACGGAAATGACCTTTCATTCCTGACCGCATATTGTATTTTTTTCCACTGAAATTCTGTCTTATTCAGGGTAGAGACTGGATATACCAATGAGCAGAACTGAAGTTGCACTGACAAAGAGAATAAAGAGTACCACAGTCCCAAAGGTTCATGGATCAAGACGCAATTCCAGAGTGTGTGGGATCAGAGACTGTACCTGTAGAAGATTCTGGTGCCTAAATACTGCTGCCTGGTGCCACTTATGTCACAGCTGGCTGCAGCTGCTGAGCATGGGTCTCCCAGAGGAGCTGTGCCCAATCTTCCAGCTCTCCTGTTGGCATATCATACCCTCAGGTGTGCCTAAGAGGGAATTAGCCTCCTATTTTTAGACAGCTGTGATTCAGTACTGGAACAAGGTGTATGCATTTTCATAGAATCATAGAATGGTTTGGGTTGGAAGGGACCTTAAAGACCACCTAGTTCTAACGCCCTGCCATGGGCAGGGAGACCTTCCAGCAGGTCAGGTTGCTGAAAGCCCCATTTAACCTGGCTTTGAGCAATTCCAGGGGTGGGGCATCCGCAGCTTTTCAGGGCAGCCTATGCCAGTAGTGGTGTGAGCAGGGACATTGAGCTCCAGCATCATCCCAAGGAGATCAAACTCAGTCACCTCAGCCTGGAGAGCAATTGAGCATACTGGATTAGAAATAGAGCTTCGGTGACCCATGGACTGTTCCCCTCCACAGGGGTGCCCGACACCCCAACATCCCCACAAAGCTGCAGATATGCCATGGGACCTGCAGCAACCCCACAATGTCCTGCTGCCAGGTGGCTGCCCGCGGGCGCTTGCCAGCTTCAAGTCCTTGGTTCCCCAGAGCTGTAACACTGCTTACTTCTCCCAGGTGGGAGTGGTGGCACAGCCCTTCTCCTATCCCCCCCTCCTCACCTTGCAGCCACTCCAGCTGCGCCGTCACAAAGTTTGTGATCCTGTCTGCAGCAGAGTGAGGAGGCAGCAAATGGGAGGGAAAATCCAGCCTGGGGTGAGACTCATCTAAATCAATTCTCCTACCTCTTTCACTTCTTAACTCAACTTCAACTTGAAATGAATAAAAGTGCTGCCCTCTTCCTTTTGGCGCACATGCACTCACACTCACTCACGCACACGCAGACCCACCTTTGGCTACAGGGCAAAGCAGAAGACACTGAAGCTGCTTTAGAGAGTGTCTTTCAAAGCCATGCGCTGAATTTCAAACAATACCAGTTGAGAACAGGGAATTAAGCAGCCAAGGTGTTTCTGTACTATAAACAAAGGCAAAATGCTGTGTGCATCAGCAAAAGGCTTTGTATTGTAAAGCACTCCCTTTATGCCCAACCAGGAGAGAATTCAAATGATTATTGACCCTCCACTGTAGGAAAGCCGCATTATAATATCTCCAAATCAATAGAGACAAGTGCAGAGCGGCAGAGAAAGGCCACGGCTCTGCAAACTGCAGAAAATTGCATTTTGCTTTGGCCTCTTAAAAAGTTTGCAAAGCATCTATTACAGGCCCCCGGAGCCTTTTCTTTCTAATTGCCATGTTTGACAATGCGATCGCACAGGGGACCAGCGGAAAGACAGATAATGGACCCACTTTAATTGCTTCCCAGTTCCATGAGTCATAACACTTCTGAGATGGCAAAGGGGAAGTACAGCAGTTTGACTGAAGGAGGTTTCTGGCTTTTAAGAAAGCTCTGGAGGAACAAATGCTAAGCTCAAAGCCAAACTCTTGGAGGGACTGAAGGTTCCAGGTACTGGATTTTCTTTCATCTTCTGCTTTTGACTGGAACTATCCAGTTAAGTTTTAATCATAATCTGGAAGGGGTAGGAATGGCTTTTCATCTAAGAGGCATGTTACTCCAAGATTCTTTTCCTCAGGGACAAGCAGAGCTGAACCCAACGTTCCAGGAAAATGAATGGTGGTGTTTGCCCATGCCAGCCAGGCTGAGGCATAGTGGGGGTTTTCCTGCCACAGCCCCCTGGATTCCTGTTTTCTTATGTCCTCAGCCAGGGCTCTGCCTGTCTGGTGACCTTCATACTCAGGGTAGCACCCACTGGAACCCCTCAGCATCACAAATCCTTGGTCTGTCTCAGGAAGAGCAGGAGCCCACGACATTCACTCTACTCCTGGCAAGTTTTAAACTGCGTCTATGTGGTCTTTGCTTGACCACCCTCTGAAGAGCTTCATCCTTCCCCTCCATTTTTTGCCAAGGGAAACAGTGCAGTGTGATATGCAGGACAGTGTTCAGGCTCTGGGCACTGTCAGGCTGTGTCCCTTCCAGAGGGTCTTTGGGGAATATTTCTCAACAGGAAGGGGCTTGGGTCTGTGATCTGCATTATGACATTGTGCCCCAAAACAGGGGCATGTTTCAGGCTGATAGGCTCCAGCCCCAACAGTGCCAGTTGGTGTAAATCAGTCTTTCAAGACTTGATCTAAAGCAAGAGATTACCTGAAAATACAGGGGTGTAGTCCAGGCAGACAGTAAAAAGCTCTGCTGTGCTCCAGGCCATTCTAAATCTGTGTGGTTTAATGAACATGTCCTGATGTCAAGTTTTAGCAATCTTCCTGTCCCAAGACCCTGCCTTGTGCTCATCCCAGTCCTAAAGTACTCACTCACTTAGCAGCTGGGCCGTCAGACCCGGGTAATATTTGCTTGGAATTGGACAGATGAAATTATCCTGATGCAAAGTCTGCATGCCTCACAGCACTTGGTGCGTTCTGCAGATGGGGCACGCTGAGCATGAGGAAGTTACCCGTTTGGACCTTGAAACGCCAGTGATGGAGAAGCTCCTTGGAATAGCAGGGACAGGCCAAGGCACAGTCTCTCCAGTCTCTGCTACAGGACTGGGAATAAAGGGGCTGCAGCATCGCCTTCACTTCCCTGCCTGTGGTCTGCACCCACACCTGTGCTTGCTTCAAGCCTTGCACTGGCTGGACACTCTGGTGCCTGCTGGGCACTGAGCTTCAGCGCGGCTCAGCCAGGACACAGCTGAGCTGCACAGCAGGAGGGAAACTGGAAAAAAGCTTTAGGGGGTGATTGACAGCAACTGTCTCTGGTGGAAAGAGCTCATCCGAGCAGCTCATGAACACCGGGTCCCTAATTAAAGCACACAGGCTAGCCCTGACTGTAATTAATTTCCCTGTGCTGCTCCGCTGGCAGCCAGCTATCAGTGCCACTGACTCACAGCTCCCGACAGCTGCAGAGGCAGCAGCAGCAATGGGAGAAAAAAAAGGGAGAAGGATTTGCTCCTTTCCTTCTGTTCCTTTGTGCTGGGGAGAAGCTGTAGCATGTCTTGAGCTCTGCACACACCCAAAAGCTGAGACGAAACTTGGCTACTTAGCCCTGGAAGCTCAGCCTGTAAGAAAGGGGCACACTCTGCGTACAACCATCAAGTGATGCAGAGGGTGGAGGAAGAGGGGAGCGTGGTTGTCTGGAAGGGCTAGCACAGGGCAGGGTGGTATTCACATGCATCCCTTGTTCTCTGCTGGCTGCTTCATGTTCTCTCTTTCTCTCCCCATGTATACATATATTTATTATGCACTTGCCTCCCTTGTCTGGAACTAGACCAGGAGTACAGTCACTGTGATTCCTCTCCCATAGGAATGGTGCTTTGCATCCATTCTGCTGTGAACATGTCACATGTTTAAGGTGTGTGGATGCATCTGGGTTGTGGTTGGATATTCCCTGAGTAGGCTGCAGCTCCTGTGGTATTACCAGGAGCAGCTGGGAAGAGCCACGGAGTCTTCAGTGGTGTCCATAGGCCAAAAGTGGTTCTGCTGGAGCGTGTCACATAGCTGCAGTACCACCTGGGTCCCCATCATCTGTGTCATGGAAGAGGCTCCAGAAAGGTGTGTTTCTCTGTCTGCAGTTTTTCATTATCAGCTGGAGAGGAATTGTGCTGGTCAGGGGGATGCTGACATTGTTTTAATTTCCCAGGAAACTCCTCTTGGTGTGGCATGTCTCCAGCGGGGGATTTCAGTTGTCTCGTGTTACTTTACTCCATACAATGGGACATGATATGTCAAAACATGACAGCCAGAATGTGTCATAATACTGCTCTCAACACACTGCCTTCCAGGGATGCTCAGCAGCTAATAATATCAGGCTCAAATTATCTCAGCATGCTGAGCTGTTATTTTTTCTCCCATGTGAACGATGATGTATAGGAGTCTCCTGTCTATATTGGACTGTTGGATCTCCACAGATTTATTAGCTGCGCTTGATGAATTATTTTTACTAGAAGGAATCTCAGGCCTAGATCCCAGCCTTTCATGACAGAAAAGTGACTTTACTATCTTGTCTTCTCTTCTTTTTCCTGGATTTCTGAACTCTGCTATTCTACCTTAAAGTGTAATGAGGCATCAAAATGCCTAAACAAACATTTTCAGTCTTTCAAGGAAGAGAAAACCTCCCACAGCTGCTGTTTGTGCTTGGGCTGGGGCTCCCCAGTGACTGGGAGGACTGTATCCCTTTGCCAGAGGTGCTGTAATGAGCTGGGAAGGAGACACACACATCCCTGGTCACACGTGGTGTTACACAAATGGAGCATCCCGCTGCTGCTACGGCTGCTGCCCATTTGTTTTAGCTTCAGTGTGTGGTTTAGAGGAAGTGATTTAATTACTTGCTGCTAATTGCTGGTAAAGCATTGTTGAAACTGGCCTCATTCACACCAACTCTTTCCCAGGTCCCCTTTCAGAAGCTGGTGTTGGCTGCACGCCTCTGCCCTACCTCTGCCCATCTTGCAGGTCCCTCCCAAACATGCCTCAGATGTGAGGAATCCAAATACTTCACTGTGATTCGAGGCTCCATGGTCCCTTGCAGTCCAGCTCCTGGGAAAGCAGGTGGTTATCACCATGAAAAAATGTTCCTCTCGGGGGCTCTTTAACCCCACTGGGTTGCCTGCGCTCCTGGGATGCACAAAACCTGCTTCTGCCTTGTAAGCTTTGAGGAATCTCTGAATTAAGGCTTGTACACGATTTCCTCCAAGAACAGCACTGCCCTCTGGAAAACTCTCTCTTTTCTCCTCTTCCTCAGTGGCACAGATTCAGAGGGCAGAAGAGGAGAGAGGAAGGGAAGCCCAAATGTGTGGTGTAAAGGTCTGACTACTGAAGGATGCTCTTGGCTCCAAGGCCTTTGCAGGCAGGTCTGACCTGTAAGTTATTCTGAGAATCCCTTGCAGTTATTTCTTGCAGAAAGACTGCATCAATCAGAAATTGTTCGTGGAAAGTCACAGAAGCCTTATCTTACATTTTGAGTGCAGGCAGGCAAGGAGCTGGTCGCACTGGATGGGACGCAGAGTTGCCTAGCACAGCTCTGCCACTGCAGGTGCTTTCTCACAGCCTGGACTGTGCTAAAGGTGCCAGTGACAGAGACAAATGGCCCCTGAGGAGACAGCCCCTTTGCTCAGAGGTAAGCTCCTTAGAACCAGGCTTATTTTAGACATGCATTCAAGACCTATGATGCAAATACATAATGACTATCACTTACTTTTGTGACCAAAGTCAGAGGTCTCCCAAGTGCAAAAGGCTGAGGAAGTGCTCAGGATTTCTCTCTCTGAGTGTGTATTGCTTTTAACTATTGTGCTAAGCGGTAGAACATTTTTAATTCTTCATTTTAACTGTTTGGCTCCCCTGGCATATGTTGTTTGTGGTTAATGTCAATGCATTTAGAAGGGTGATATTCATGCTCATCTATTAGTTGCAGAGAAAAGTGCTCTCCCATGACCCTGGCTAATTTGCATACTATTTTTGTTGTCCTTTAGGAAGCAAACTGCTGATTTTGGTGCTTTGCTTGAACATCCAGTCAGAAGTGGAGTCTTGCCCTGGGGCGTGTGTATGCTACAGCGAACCGAAGATTACAATAAGTTGTCAGCAGCAAGGACTGACAGCAATCCCCACAGAGATACCCATCCAGAGCCAGCGCATCTTCTTGCACAACAACAAGATAACCCTTGTGAGGTCCACCAGCTTCACCTCCTGTCGCAACATGACGATTCTTTGGATCCACTCCAACAACATCAGCCTCATTGAGCCTGGAGCTTTCTATGGACTCAGCAAACTGGAGGAGTTAGATCTCAGTGACAACACAAACCTGAAGTCTATCAATCCTGTCACATTCCGTGGTCTTGTTCACCTCCACACCTTACATCTGGATCGATGTGGGCTCCTGGAGCTCTCCACAGGGCTTTTTCGGGGATTGTTTTCCTTGCAATATCTCTACCTTCAGGATAATAATCTACAGAACCTGCTGGATGACACTTTCATAGATCTCGCAAACCTCACCTACCTGTTTTTGCATGGTAACAAAATCAAGAGCTTGTCAGAGAACGTCTTTCGTGGGCTAATCAACCTTGACCGTCTGCTTCTGCACCAGAACAGAGTCAGCCTGGTTCACCGCCGGTCTTTCCATGACCTTGGGAAAGTGTTGACCTTATATCTATTTAACAACAACCTGACCGTGCTCACAGGGGAAACCATGGCTCCTCTGGTGTCCCTCCAGTACCTGCGCTTAAATGGCAACCAGTGGATCTGCGACTGCCAGGCTCGATCCCTCTGGAATTGGTTTAGGCAGTTTAAAGGATCATCCTCGGAGCTAGAGTGCCACCTTCCCCCCCATCTGGCAGGGAGAGACCTCAAAAGGCTGCAGAGCTCTGATTTGGATGGATGCGTCGACTCTTACAACCAGATTCGAACAAGTGTTTTTAGCACTAAGACCAGGTCTGGTAAACTGCCCACTGGGAACCCCCCTCTCAGCTCCCATGATGGCTCTGTGAAGTGCTGCCAGCCAGAAATGGATAAATCTTTTATATATGAAGCTAAAGGCAAGTCAGGTCCTTCCCACAGCAGCCGACCATCCTCCAACAACCCTCTCAAGGATAAGGAGAATATGTCCAAAACCAAGTACATTGAGACAGACCGGTCCAAAAACAGCAGCAACAAGCAGATAAATGATTCCCCTTTTGGGACCTTCCCCAGCATTGTAGACCCTCCAATGACCAAGTTGAAACCGGAGTTTCTAGAGCCTATTGAACCTTCCACAGTCCCAACCAAAAAGAGGCAGGGCTGCTCTAAAAAGAACAAATCAAAGGCCCAGTGCCGCCTCACCCAGCAAGGAAACAGCTCCACGTTACAGCTCAGCCTAAGCCTTTTGATCCCTCCCTTGGTGTGGAGCTTACTGTTATTCTGCTAAAATTAACTCTTTTCCTGGGTTGATGACACTTTAATACAAGACTTTTGCTGACCTCCATAAATGTTACAAACAAAAGCAAACTACCATCCACCCTGAGAAAGCTTTGTTACACAAAAGTTAACTGGATGCCTTTATAAAAAACAAACAAACAAACAAAAAACAAGACAAAAAAAAAAAAAACACAAAAGACAGACACCGAGATGTACATAATTTATTTGTCCTGAAACCTGTGAATTATACCTTTGATCTTCGGAACTGCACTTGCCCACAAAGCAGCTTTTGCTACAGCAGATGATAAAGAAATATGGTTTATTTACAGGAAAAAAAAAATGTGTAAGAAATGCTCTGAAAAGAATGTCTAAAATTTGTTTGTAACTTGACATCACACTGAACAATATTGCAGGTTCCCATTTGCAGAGGTAATGAATTTGATGCTGTTTTAATCCTATGTTTATGAATATTGCAGTTTTTCCGTATTCATTCCATCACACCATGTTTACGGGCAGCATTTGTTAAAGAATGCTACCTTTTCCTTCACAAGATTGCAGTATATATAGATATGCATTTTATTTTACTTGTGTACAAGTATACAAAAAATATAAAATAAAGATTTCTTTTTCCTAAGTGGTTGTCTTCTGCAAGGGATGAAGTATGCTAACTGACTAAAAAGCTGAAAAATTAAAAGGGTGTTGAGTAATCCCTGATCTGAAGGTAGGCAGAGCATTTAACATCACAGTAATAAATAAGATATACCCAGCACAGTTATGCAAGCTTTAATTGGTGCCAACAAAGGGTTTCTTTGCACAAAACATGCTCTGCTGATGCTCCTGCTTCCCTTTGAACTGTCCAACATGCTCCCCCAACACCATTCATATTTCAAGATGCTAGGAATAGCAGGAAATGTTAGTCCAGCCCCTCGAAGCTGAGGACTCCAGGTTGCAGGTAGAGGTAAACTGTCCGAAGAAGTCAGACAGGGACATTTTTCTTCTGCCTGCACAGATGATTAGACTAAGCTCTGTGAGTAATGAATCAGAAGGTGGTTGCAGAGCACAACAGCGCTCGGGCATGGATTTATGAAATGAGGTGTGACTCCAGACATGCAGCTCCTGGCCTGGCAGCTCAGCCAGAGAGCTGGCATCCGTTCGTGGCGGTGCCCACAGTGGTGCTTCATGTGATCTCTGCGCAAGTGACTTCATCTTCTAACGACCCCCATCTTTGACCTCAGCATGTTATGAAAATAAATCAGCTGATGTCTGGGTGTCCCCATACCACATCCTGGGCAGTGAAGTACCTGTTTAGGTCTAGCTGTATGCTCCATGCACAGCAGACAGCCCACTGTGCACTCCGTAGGTACGCAAGCTTATGGCAGGGTTGTGCAGAGAGTTTGCCAGAAGTTCGCTTTCCTTATTAAACTGCAGATTTTCTTCTGTGCTCCTCTCTTCTGGAAGAGTGTTGTGGTATTGTTCTCTATACATGCAAGACCAATCTGTCATGCACATGCTATGCTAAACAAGAAGATTTCGTGCTCACATGTTAACCAGATAAGAGCAAGAGGTGTGTCAAGGTCCTAGAAACATGTGCTAGAGGACTCTGTGTGTAAGTGAAGATGAGGGTCTCCAAGCTGCCTGTGCACCACTGAGGTTTGCAGCACAGGGACTGATGCTCAGTTTCCTAGAACAACTGCATGTGGAAGAGGGAGGGACCATCACAAGCCAGGAGAGAGGGACAACAGTACAGCCAGCACTTAGTCCAAGCCCTGCTCTAGTCATGAGTAGTCACGAGGAGGGGAGATCAACCATGGGAAGGAGCAAGGGTGGCTGTGATGGTGCATGCTGTTAAGCTGGCGTGACAGTGTCTGAGACCCACCTGCAACAACTTCACAGGGTGTTGCTGGGTACCCTCACTGTCTGCCACAGCCACTTTCCACCCCTGTGAGTGACAGGAAGATCAATGCCCAAACAGTTGCAGTTGTGATCTGTCTCTTCCAAATCCATCACTGGGCCTGCCAAAAAGATGTGGCAGAGACCCATGTTGGTCAGCAGCTCACTCTTGGCACTGAGACGGGGACTGATCTGCCAGTACCAGGTGTATCACTGGGCAAGAGCTGCTGTGGAGCATGGCCCTGGGATCACAGCAGATCTGCTGCCATCCCAGCTCCATGACCTTATTTCTGCAGATAAGCCAAGTGTTTTTTTGTTCAAATGCATTGTTCAACCCAAAGGATGAAGCAAGAAGTCAATGCCTTGTGCTGGGATCCCCCAGTGCCTTGATAATCTAGATATGGCCTTGACAATCCCTGTGCCTGCATGCTTGTCCAGTGTTCATACACACAGGTGAGTGATCATTACATCGCCAACTTCACTCTGCCAAACTAGGTTGGATTTCTCCCCTTCACACCAGTACTGGATGTTTTCTGGGGGTCCTGCATGCCCAAAGCAGTTTCTGTCCTCTCCTATGCATCCAAAGCATCTTTCAGAGTACTGAGGGGTTCAAATTTACAGCTGAAGTGGAAGCACAGTAGCAGAGAGCAGCTCAGCCTGGCTTGGCCACAGGATCAGCAGCACTTCAAAGCCCAAAAGCCAGAAGAACTGCCAGATGCTGTGACAGGTTATTGTAGAAACTTCCATTTTGGTCACAGCCTCAGGTTCCACCACAGTTCTTTTTGAAATAGTTTGTAAACTGTTGAGTCTAGTGGTCAAAATGCTTGGATGGATACCTACAGATCTATGGGCATGGCGAAACCAGATGAAGTGGCAAAAGCCAGAATGAACCTGAGCTAGAAAGGACAATGGCTGCATGTAGTGGCGTTTCCCCATGATAAATAAATGGGCCCTGAACAGAACTGAGATTTGGGTTTGTCTGTGCCCAAATCAGTATAATGAGTACTTCAGTTTTAATGCTCCCTGTGGTTAACACAAAACAGACAAGCACATTACTATTGCTTACCCTGCATGGACTGGGAGTTCCTTTATGCCAACCCAGTGACACTCTTCCTGCTTTCTAGAGCCTGACTCTGCCGTGCTTTCAGTGGCTCATAGGACTATACATTGGCCATAAGCCCAGAAGGATCCCTTGTGCTCATTTCCTAGATTTCCTACTGTCCAGATGCCAATTTCTCTGTTTACAGACATCAGAAGGCCATTTGAAAGACATTTTATCGAAGAAGGGGGTGCAGTGGGCAGCAGGAATACCTCTAGGAGGTTTGAAGAATGAGAGGGTGAGCTCTGACTTAGGTGAGGGTGGGGTGTGTGTGAAGAGGGCAGTCTCCCTTTTTTTTTCTTTTTTTGTGCTTTGCTGGGGCTGGCACAAGACTTCCAGATGTGCCTAGATCTATTTTATACTTAGATGTCACTGACTTAAGTGGAATTTACCCTAGATCTATTTTATACTTAGATGTCACTGACTTAAGTGGAATTTACCCATCAGGGCTCGGGAACTTGTTGACTGTTCCCCATATCATGATGCCTTCTCTCTCTTCCTTTCTTGCTGTTCAAGTCACAGTCAATTTTGTGCTCAAGTCCTTGAATGCCAGGGGTGAAATCAAATCGACAATGTCACATTTGAACAGAGAGAAGCCAGGCAGGCTCTGAGTGCATAAGGGATGAAGTCTAGGCTGTCCTGGAAAGAGTGGACTCCTCATCATAGAGTCACACAGCTCTGCACACAGTGTCCTCTATGCCTTACCATTGCAGACCCTTGATAATGCAGAGCCCACTGTAAAAACACAGTGGTGGAAAGACATTGTGTTCATGCTCGCTTCTCTGACAGCATTTGACGACACAGCTCCACACTCATCCTTTGCTGCTTGCTCCACATTTCTCCTTGCAACAAGCAGTACTAGAAGAAAACTCCCTTTTCCAGATTTTCAGGTCCATCTGCAAGCAACACTGGGCTCCAAGCCAGTCAGAGACATGCTTCTTCTTCCCCTTCTCATGGTAACAAGAGAAGTGCTTTTATTTTCTGCCCCTGCCCTCCCATCCTTATGTGGAGGGCAGGAAGATGAGAGTGTAACTTTGCCTATGGATAGGGAAGTGGAGTCCAATAACACGTCTTTAGGTGGTAATTTGTCCCAGCCTAGTGCAGGTAAGGTGAGCCACACTCCAGAGGCCCCCATCTCTCTTTCCCATCCTGCCAAGTTGCAGCATCTGACATGGACACATTTCATGTAAAAGTGATTTCATCAAACTGTTTTGGAAAGCTTTCATTTTTCTTTTTATTTCTGGATAACTGTGATTCACCAAGATCAAAACTTTATACAGGGCTTCTGTGGTTTGACATCATTTCCATCTGCAAGACTTTTTTGATCAAAGCTATAGAGAAGAGAGGTGTAATGTGGTGTCAAAGAAACCCACCAATGGTCTGGTTCATAAGAAATACTAGGTGTTGATTGGAAAGGGCTCAGATGCTCTGATCCATGGAACTCAAGTGGTTCTATTGTAAGCTGGGGTATCCTGAGGATTCCTCACTTTCCCTGTCCAATGTGCCTCAAGCCCTCAAAAGATGATCTTGTTGGGTCTGTGCAATCCCCCTCCTAGGGCTGAGTCTGATCCTCAGTGCTATAGCTGCTGCAGCGAGCTTGCTGGAAGCACACCATCAGATAACCAGGAGAGGCTGGGACCATGGCCAGGCATTGGATCTTGGATAGTTTGTTCTCCGCCTGCTGCACACAGCAGATTGCTTTTCCCAGCAGTGTTTCAGAAATGGTCATTCTGCTGCATGCAGGGATCTGTTCGAGCAGTGCCCTGAGGTAGGCAGGCTCAGGCTGAGCTTGTGGTCACTCCTGGCTTCAGATTTTATGAGTCTACAGCTGGTGGGTTCATGGCAGCTGCTTCCCTCATCTCTTGCCCAGGACATCGCTGGATGTGCAAGGACAAAAAAATCACCTTTCCTGCCCTTCCACTGAACAAGAAGACTCCCATTTTCAAGCTGGACCTCCAGAGAGCAGCACACTGCATAGGTCCCTGGACTGAAGTCAGCATAAATTCCTAGGGCTTCTTAATGAAGTGCCTCTGGGTTCTCCTTTACCACATACTGGTTTTAAAGATCATGTTTCAAAGCTTTTCTCAGCTGATACTGAAGTCCCCATGCAACTCCTCTGTCTCTGGCGATCATCAGGGAAACACCAAATCTCACAATACTCACGACAGTGCTGTGAGGGCTGGCAATGTTGGGCCAGGGACTGGAACCTGCTCCTGGCACTAGCCCCTGGTTACTAACAGGCTGCAAGGACTGAGAGTCTGCAAGCACCTGCTTGTAACCCTGGCCGTGGGTTGCAGGCAGATACAGAAAATGCTGAGCATTACTGCCCCATTCTTCTCCAGTAGATCACAGAAGATCTTGGGGCCAGTTGCCCCATTGCCTGTGACTGAAGGGCTGATGGCACCACTGTTAGACAGGATCTGCTAACTGTCTCTAGCAGCTGGGGTTTCCTCATCTCTCTGCTCTGAATTGATTATTTTTCTAGATGCAAACTTGGTGCATAGAAATAATAAAGGGTGGAAGGTTTTCTAAATCCAATCTGTGTTTCTGGATTAGTTCCCTGTCATTAGGCTGTGAGGGAGAAGGGCTATTACCTTCTGCCTCCTGCTCCAAATCAGAAGAGAATACAAAAAGCAGAGTCATTGCAAGATAAGGGTGGGCATGAGAAGAGGGAGGACAGGCAAAAGAGGAGGAAGATTCTTAGGGCTGATAGCAGATCACTGTGTCATGATTGCAGGTGGGAGCCAGCACAGACTCTGGGTATAGCCACAGGAAGGACAAGGAGTATGAAATTATGCAGAGACACTCCTTATAAAGCCAGGCCCAAAATTTGAGTCTGGGTAGGGACAGAAACACTAACTAGAGAATCTCTGATTTGAACCCTAACTAGAGCACCTCACGGCGAGATGCTGATGCAGGTGAGACTTAACAGATTTGCTTCCCAGGGCATCTATAAATAGGGAAAACTGGGACTTGGCAAAGGAGAGGCATGACAGAATATAAAGTATGCACTGCCCACTCACTAAACAATGAGGCACTGCAAATGACCCACCTTCGGTACAGCCTGGGAGACTTGTTCTAGGTCAGCAGGTACCAAAAAGGCCCAGCTGTCATCAAGGATAAAAACAGCGCATCTTTGGGGATGAAATCATAGATTTGATAGGCTGCTGCTCTCTACATGGCACCGACACAGGCGTGCTAGCTCAGATGAGTCACAGGGCTGGGTTTCTTTGCAGTATTTCAGTTGTGGGTGGCTCCATCTGCAGTGGTTTACTTGTGTCAGGGTCCATCTGCAGTGGTTTATTTGTGGGCCAGGTCTGTTGGCGGTGGTTTGCTCATGGCTCAGCTCCTTCGTGGTGCTGTGGTTGGGGCTGGCTCCCACTCGCATTTGTTGGTCAGTGGCTGGTTTTGAGCATTATAGCTTGGGTTTAAAACAGAAAAGACTGCAAAATCTATTACAGGAAGGGTGTGCCATGTGAGAGGACAGATAACATTTTAAAACAGTGAAGCTGCACCTACTGGCTGGTTATGGCCAGTGGGATTTAATCTGACACTCCCGCAGCTCACTGCGTGTGTGTCTCCTGCAACACGAGCAGTAAGATCTGCTCTGCTTTCTGCGCAAACTTGTCTGGTGCAATACCTCTAGAGAAAGATAATGAGCTCCACAGTGTGCACAACTGACGTGGACCTGCCTGTCCCCACAGTCAGCTGCCAGCCGTACTGTGACATCTGTCACCAGGTCTTCTGCGTGATCCTTTCCAACACCCCAACAGGCCAGGGATCCTCCCTGCTGCCTGCTGCAAACTGCCTTAGTCACCGGTGTGTCCACGTCTGGGACGAGTGACAGGACGTCTTTCTTTTAAAGAAAAAAACATAGAAAGTCCCCAGATACAACGGAGCTGCCCCCCAGCTTCTCAGACATCAGCATCCCCATCACTGTCTTACACAGGTTGAGGAGCCCTGCGTTCAGCATCTGAGCCTTGGGGTAAAGCAGTGGAGACAGCTCCTTCAGAAGTGTCACTGGTACATGTACCATGTGGTTGAGTGTCATTCGTTGAGTATGTGGCCTCGGGCAAGCCATTTAACACCCTGCCCAGTGCCATCTGGGTGCAGAGGGGCTGGTGGTAGGGGACCGTTCCCTTGCATCCGAGCTTCTCCATCAGCAAGAGAAGGACACAATGCTCAACCATGTTTTGTTTTTGCTTGGAGCAAACCCTAGAGTGGGCTGACTGAGGACTCTTATTTAGCTGCACGCTTCCTAAATAAGGGCAGAGCTGCTCTTTTCTTCCCCTGGTATTTCCATTCAGACCACAACAACAGCGGCAGCAGGAGCAGCCGCTCCCATGGAATATTTATAAGTTGTTTGCAGAAATGTCAAGAAGAGCCAGTGGTTGTATTAACACACTCTCAGAGCAGCAGTCTTGGAAAGTTATCTTATGTGATTCTTAGTCAAAGTGCTTTATGTAATAGTTACAAGTGCTTACAAATCCCAGTGACATTTTCTTGTTTCTTGACAAACAGCCGTGCAGTGTCCTGACACTGAGACAGGAATCAATCACTTTTGCTAGTTCATTAGTTGTCACTATCCTCCCCTCCATCCCGCAGTGCAATTAACACCAGGTTACCTGCAAGGCTCAATCCCTTTCTGCATGACAATTAGAGACCAAGCTCAAATAAGATGCAACAGCAATGGATAACAGGCATGCTCATCACCTGGCTGTGTCAGACTTCAGGATGCTGGGACTAAATGTTTCAATCCACTCTGTGCAGAAAAAGCTGAAACTTTATCAAGGCTTCCAAGTGAGACTATTAAATACTGCATTTTGCTAAATGCTGTTTTGTTCCTCACTGTATCTCCCTTGCAGTCCAGTTGTCTTCACTGGGATGGGTCTGCTGGGGATGAGGGTTGTTGAAGGGAAAGCAAAGGGAAATCACCTCATGGGCTGGAACAATGCATATATGTATAAGGGGTGTCCATTCAAGATTTATAATTTCCAGGTCCTTTCTAGTTTGCTTGAAATCACCCCATCAAGGAGATCTGAGAATGATCGCATAATTTCTAGGAGATAGGGATGGAAAGTAGTCTGGGGTGTTTAATTTAACTTTGCATGTTTGAGGTTGGTTTTAGGAGTGTTTCCAACAGCTGCAGCTCACTGTAGGGGTTGAAGTACTAAGGTCCTCTGGACTCAGTGGGTAAGTTCTTGTGTCAGGATTAATTTGGTTGGACTTGGGGAGCTCTTTGTATAAACAACTTTTGGAAACTGGAGGGGTCAGGAATATTTATGTGTAGTCAGAGGATCATTTGACTTCTGATTTGCTTCTGCCCTTGGAGTCTATTACTTATTCCTATGACACCTGTGGGTTTTAAACAACCTGAATAGATCATTTCCAAAGCACAACATGAACCAGAGGATGTCCCAGAAGAAATGGAGTTTTGTGGGAAAAAACAATTGCTTTCCCCTACCAGAATAGTCTAACAGTTCTGGAAAGGAGAATACTGTAACACGTGGCAATCCCATTTTTCTTTGTGTGCTTTTATATTACTGGTGCAGCTCATATGTTTTGCTAGAGCCCTGAGTCGGCTAATAGGCTGAATGGCCCTGACCAGCCTTACTCGGGGTCTTCACTCAAACCATGGGCCCAGAAATCCTGTTTCAGCTCAGCCTGGTGCTTTCAGTCCCTACCTGAGATATGCTGGAGGAGGGCTGGTCTCCAGCTCAGCCATAATCATGTCTCAGCCTGGCTATGTAGCCCTGCTCCTCTGGAGCTCAACAGCAGGCAGATTTCCTGGCTTGACCTTGGATCTACCTCATCATTATGGACCTGCCTGGTGATCACTCATCCTGGTCCTGCCCAGTGGATGAATTCCTGGCTTGAGCTTGGCGTTGTCTCATTGCTATGGAATTGCCTTATGATGTGGACTCGTGGCTGGACACCTGACACCATCGCATGGTCTTTTCCTTGCTTAGTACAGGCTGTGGCTGGTGGGTTCCCTGAAAACCAGTGGATCTCCCTCAGCCCCTGTCTTGCCTTCACTGAGGGAGCAGCCCTGCTCTTGCTGCTCTCTGACACATCTCAGCAAATCATAAACTTTACAGACTCCAACCTGTGTGACAAGGACCAGCAGGACAAAAGGGAACCCAGGTGGCCTGAAGCTTTTTTAAGGTATGACCCCAGCCTCCTCCAGAGTCACTTCATTTTGTTGCTTGCAAAACCTTTGTGGGGCTGGAACAATGCATAGATGTATAAGGGGTGTCCATTCGAGCTTTATACTTTCCAGGCCCTTTATGGTTTGCTTGGAAAAAAAAAAAAAAAAAAAAAAAAAGAAGGGTGGGTCCCAAACCATGTATCAAAAACTGGAAAGAAAGCATCTGCTGTACGTAGGGGTTGTCATAGCAAAGCTGAGTGACACATAATAATGATGAATTCAGAAACTTTCACCTTGATTTCCCTGTCTATTCGAGCTTTGAAGTGAGCCTCTAATATTATGTTAGCAGTTTATTGTGTGTGCTTCATTAAAAATACATCACAGACTTTTTTGAGCTAGAAGGGACGCAAATTAGGTCATCTAGTCCACCCTCCTGCTGTTCTGCCAGGACTCTGATCTTGCTAATGACTTCAGCCCAGCCCTGACAGGTGCTCGTCTGGCTGCCAATTGAAGCTCTCAGCTGACAGAGGGGAACTAGGCTCAATGCGAGACAATTTCACTTTTAAAAAAAGTTTCTGGCTTCTTGTTAAATGGGGTTTTATTTCATGTTCCAGTCCCCCTGCCTGGCCAGTGCTTGAGCTGTGAGGAGGCCAGCTTTGTCTCTTCTGATGCCTTGCAAATCCCCTTGTTCTTTAAATTGGGCAGTTTCCGCAGCTGTGCCACCACCGTGAAGCAATGCAGGTGTAGGCAGGTGTGACACAGGAGCTGCTCACCAGTGGGAGGTTTTCTTGACTGCATCTCTTCTGCTGAAGGCACTTTAGCAGCAAGAAAATGTGCAGAACAGGCAGGGTAGCTCCAGGACCCCTACTGCAGTAGCCTGTCCTCATGGTCTGTCCACAGCCCTGGAGGAACCAGGTATATTTTCACCCTGAAAAACCGTCATGACACAGTGTTGTGTGCTCTGGTCTACAAGTATGGTCTCAGCTCATGTGAAGATCTGAGCACAAGTGTCACTGGAGAGCATGGGGACCCTCCAGTCACCCCCTGTGCACCAGGAACTGGAAATTCTAAGTGTCGTGAGCTGGTCTTTAAAGTCTTACCTGGACTTTAAGGCAGAAGGTGCTGATTCCAGTCTGAAGATTCTCCTGGGGTTTTCTCAAGCTCCGTGCCTCCTCCATAGGAAGGAGAGCATAGCCCTTCGTCAGCTGTAATGACTGTCTGTTTTGAGTCAGGGCCACAGGCTCTGGGCTTTGCACTGCTTGGCAGAGTGCTGTGCTGAGCAGTCTAGATGACCTAGAAAAACCTCTTAATGTGTTGTTCATTTTGAAAGGGGCAATGGTCTTATCTAATCACAAACCACATCCTTCAGCACCAGAGCCACTGCAGCCAAGTTAACTCAATCAGTAAATCACCATGCTGAGCTATTTAGAGACAGTTTTTAACGGCTGTAGCAACAGGAGGATAATAATAATAATAATATAGAAACAAAATGCACTAATATGCTGTGATGCGATAACTGGCATTCCTCCCCACCCTGCAGGGCCTTTGCAAAGCAGTGCTGCTCTGTGGGGCTTTCTCCTTTCAATTGAGAACTCTTCCTAGAGCTCCTTTTTCCCTGGAACTCCTTGTTTGTCATCTCTGCAGCCTCAGGGAAACTCACACATTTCAAAAGCATGTGAGTTTGAGAGGGCGTGTGTGTCTTTCTTTTTTTTTTTTTTTTGCTTTCCCCAACAATCTTATTTTAAGTCCGTCCTCCCCCTCTTCCCTCCTCCAGGTCTGTTTTGCCTTGTGTTAGCCCACTTGGGTCCGCACTTGGAGGTGATGGCTCCTGCCTGGGGGGGGCTGCAGGGACATGCACACCGGGCTGCTCCTGCCCTGGGACCAAGTACCTGCAGAAGCAGCGTCCTACTGCTTTGATGGCTATAGAAGGTTCAGCAGGGAAGGGGCCAGTCCCAGGAAGAGTGCTTGCATCCTGAGGCCCAGGACCATGCTGCTGTGCAGGCAGGCTGTTACTTTAGGACTTCAGGGACCTTTCCCATCCTTTGCCCTGGCCTGCAATGGGGAAGATAAGCAAAGCATAGAGGTCAGCGGAGTCACTAGTCCCCTGTGTCACAAGAATTATGGAGAATAATAGAGCACCTATGAAGTATTTCTCTTTCACAGGCCTCACTTTCTCTAGGAAGGGCTCAGCCTATTATTACTGATGGGAGAAATGGAAGCTCTGAGAGGGGAAAATGTCCCAGGTGGCCTTAACAGGTGATGGTAGGAGTGCGCTTTGGACTGTCAGGGCTTAATGAAGAAATATGAAGAGAATTTAAATTCATACCTGAGCAACAATCAGCATCATCCCTAAATAAGGCTGAAAACTGTTATTCACTTATATATTGTTGCTCTTTTGCATTTAGTCTCATGTTTCAGCAACAGTGAACTTTGGCAGGTCAGAGTCAATTTTGGCATTGGTCCTATCCCCATACACAGTATGGGCAGCTGTAGCTCACTAGCCTGACATTGCAGTAAAGCGATGCTATGAAGTTGGGAACACCAGGGCTGCGTCTCCATGCAGTCTTGCCATGAAATCATTGTGAGCACGATCCCTGCAGTCCTTTGGATGATGAACAAAATGATCTCATGGTTTTCTCACAAGGTTTCACCTTGCTCAGCCTGGGGTGCAGTGACTGCTGTCTTTTTTCTGCAGGCATTGTTTAATGTGTGGCCTGTTTTACCTTGCTCTGAATATAGCACTATAAATGGCCTGGTGCTTATTGCTATGGTACCTGAGTGCTTCCCCACTGGTTCTAAACATTTCCAGGACCTTTGTAAAATAGGGAAATTGTTTTAACACTGTCGTAGGCAGTGCTCTCCAGGTGCTTGCAGAGCGGGGCATTTGGAGAGCAGAATGTGGTGCTGCTTCCTTCTCATCAGGTCAAAACACACATGGGATTTGGCTTATCAAAACCAAAAGCTGCCAGAAAGTTGCTCCCCTTTAACAAACAGAATTTCTTTGTTTTGGCTGCTTTGAGGGTACCTCACAGGTTAAAAATATTTTCTTTAAATGTTACTTTTCCTTTCTATTTAGTTTTCCTTGCCCAGAATTGCCCATACACCTTTACTGGGAAAGGTATAAATGTAAATCCGTGAGGGATTAAGAGGTCAAAAGAAGGAAAACTTTGGACCCAAGACAAATGTCAGTGTTTTTCCTTAAACAAATAAAAAAACCAAACAACTTCAGTCAGACTGAAAAGAAGAAAACTGTGTGGTGTGTTCAACAAAAAATCTGTTAAACTGATCCTATTTTTCTATTTCAGGTTTCTACAGTGGAAACAAAAGCTTGGAAAATAGCAACCTGAATTTAGGCACTGGTCCCTGAGCAAGTCAGGCAGTAGCTATCTCCTCCCATCAGCTCATTCCTGGGAGCTCTGCCAAGGATGAGGAATGCAGGTCTGACTCCCTCCTCGATAGAGGTTTGTGCAATTGCCCCTCGGTAGAGCAGTCTCACCAGTGGCCAACCAGGGAAGAGGAAGAAAGGTACCATTAAGTGCCCATTTTTCCTTCTCCTGCTGTGCTGTTTTGTTGTGTTTGCTGTGCTGAAAGCCCTCCCAGATGGATCTTGCTGTCCCTAAGCTACAGCACCAAAACATATTTCCCCATGAAAATGTGCTGATACATTTTGCTGCAGACGGTGGTCTCTGGGAGACTTGGAAGTGCTGTAGCACCTTGCCCCACTATTCCTTTTATAAGTGAGTAGGTGGCTGCAGTCCTTCCACAGGGTGCAAGCATGGATCTGGCACCCATATCCCATAGTGATGCCATATGCCACACTGACTCCCTGGTTCTGAGGTGCTGTTTTATTTTTCTGCACTTGGACACCACACCTCTACCTTCAGCATTTTCAGAGCCACCATTTTCTGATGCATGCCTGTTCCTTGAAGCTGAGCAAACTTTTTCCCCCGCAATGTCACCCCTTGGGGCAGATTGGAAAGCTTGGCACTCCAACATCAGTCTTGAGGAATTGAGTCACAAGAAGTCTAAACTCAATGATTACCAAAACATCTCAATGACTTTTACAAGCTTCTATTTTTTCAGCTTAAGAGTATGGATTTTTCAAGGCTGGAGATGTATATCAAAAACAGCCTGGGTGCCTCATGCCTGAAATCAATGGCTTTTTGATCAAGATGGAGCTGAGTCAAATAGTCTCCCCCGAAAAATGGCTTTTTGCCCAAAATGCCTGTGTATGTCTGTATCTGTGCAGATATCAGTTTGCTTTCCTTTTCCTTAAGTTTTCACTGAAAACACTGAAACAGGAACATGTTCCATAGCATGCTAGCTTTCACACACACAGACACACAGACACACAGACACACACAAGCCAACGGTTTTTAAAAACTGTAAATTTTAGTGGAAAAGTGAAATTACTGGGTGGTTTCCTTTTCCAGTGCTAAGGGGAAATTTTGTGAAGAGTTGATTTTTTCCAGCAAAGAAGTGTGAGCTGTGCTATTTTGCAAGCAGCTGTAGCATGAGCTCATATAGGCAAAATAGAAATGTAGCCTGTGCACCGGGGGCGAGAGGCATCTGGTAAAGAAGAGCAGATTGTTACACCAGTAGAAGACATTAGGATTCAACAAGTGAAAACTGACAGTCTTGAGAAAGGAGCATGGAGGGAGAGGATCAGGTTAATTAGCCTCCCAAAAGAATTGGAGGCCACAAGCTCAGCAGAACTTTGTAGAGGAATTAATTAAAGGTTTGTTTGTAGCTGAGCTTGATGATAAAATAAAATTAAAAAAAAAAAAAGTAAACAAAAATCCCCGCTGCAAGTGCCTATTGCATTCTGACAAACAGAGCTGCTCCTGGGCTGCTGCCAAGCACTCGCACAGCCCAGTGTTTACACCTTTAAAGAGTCAGTGGACAGGAGGAAGAATTAATTATGAGACCAACCTGCAGAGCTGCTGCTCCCCTCCATCCTGATGGGCGGGCAAGGATGGTAAGAGCTGGTGGACTCCCTCTCAAGTGGAGCTGTGCAGAGGGAAGGGACCAGGCAGGGCACTACAGGGCTGGAGGCATCACCTCAAGCCTCACTTGATGGTGCATTGCTCTCAGGTCAGAGCCAGGATGATAAGGATGCAGGACAACAATGAGCCTGCTGATCTGAAAAGCTGCTTTCCCATCTCCTGGTGGGTGCCCATAGCATCACTGGGGTGTGCTGAGAAAAGCAGCCGAATTAGGTCTGCATCTTGCAGGCAGGTTGGGTTATTGCTGGAGTTTGCTGAGACTTCCTTCAGAGGAGCAGCGACAGGGAATATGGGAACTCTTCAGCAGGGACAGTCCTCATGGCAGAGCTAATTCCTCTTTGGACTGATGTTCCTGGAACCTTGAAGTCTGAATTTTCATTCTGTGCTGAAATGGCACCAGGTTCAAGGATCATTGTATACAGCCTGATTAAAACAGGACACACTGACGAAATACTCAGGCTTTATGGCAGTGAAGTCCCCCTCAGCATGCAGCTGACAGATATAGCCCAAAGAAGGGTTTTGCAAGTGATCTGACATCATATTCTGTTTTTAAATGTTAGTATTGGGCATTACCTAATCCATATTAAATGGGTTGGGAAATGACCACAAGCTACAAAACACAAATCTGTCACTGAATGGGAACATTCTGTTGGGATCTCAAGGAAGCAGTGAAGCCTTGGTGCTTTTCAACATTTCTATCAATTATCTAAAAATAAATCTAAAATTTGCAGATGGCATCAACTGGCAGAGTTGCATATAGAGACAAGAGCAAGCAGCTTTACAGACTTAGCTAAATTCCTGGGTGAGCAGGACCACTCAATTAAAATGTGTTTTCACGCAGGCAGATGAGTGTTTGCTGGTTTGGTGCAGGGCAGACATGAGCTGTCAAAGGCACCAGCTCTGACAGGGACATGTTGAAAGCAAGCAGGCTGGCTGTCATTCCCAGGGTGGCAAATTTGGGTAAGCTTGTAGTGGCTTTGGTAGCAGGGGGGCCATAGGAGTGGTTTCTATGAGGAGAATCCAGAAGCTGCTCCATGTTAGATAAGGGCCTTGCTCTCATCCAGATCCAGGCCAATGAGCAGTATTGTTTGTGCCTCTGTGAGAGCAGATTTAAGACAGGGAAAAAAAACAAACCTGCTGGGAAACAACAGCTGGGAGAGAGAGAGGAGTGAGAAAGTCTTGCAGGCGCCAAGGTCAGTGAAGAAGGAGGAGTCTGTGGTCCTATAAGTACACAAGGGAACAATTATGCCATGGGTAGCTTTGCCAATAAAAATATGGCTTTGTATCCAGACCCCTAACATAAAGGTTTTTTGTTTGTTTGTTTGTTTGTTTGTTTTCTTGTTAATTTGTTTGTTTGTTTTCCCATGACGGGGAATAACAGGACAATGACCCAACTCCGTGGGAGCAGGCCAGTACCCAACACACCCAAGCTTGATGTTACTTTGTTTGGGGTGGGCTCAAGGACTATAACATCCTCTGGAGTCAGTGCTTCAGCATCATCTCACTGACACCCATCGTGGCTGTTACAGAATTAGCCTTGGAGGCTTTTGTGCAGTCTGTTTTGTCTCAGCTCTCTTACATTTAGGTCTTTTGATTTTGCACCTGAGCAAGAACTTCCTGGCCAAAGGTGTGCAACAGGGCACCTGGCCTCCCTGCAATATTGTGTGGGTATTTTAACCTGCTTCTACTCCATGGGAGTTACATGTATAAATGTCCCATGAGGGACTTTATGTGCCACCAGGCACAACTTGCTTAGCTGTGAGGCTGGAGCTGGATTATCATGCTCTCTGATTAGCACATGAATCAAAAGAAACAGTTTTAGTGCTGCAGACTTAGGTCTTCAGCACAGGTGGGGCAGATGACTACATGGAAAGGAGATAGTGCAGGTTCCTCTGAAAGAGAACCCTCAGTAGAAATTTTCTGTTTTACAGGATCTGTGCATGCAGGGCTCAGAGGACATAACCTCATGTATGGAGGTGCAGGAGGAAAGGGGTCTTGGCTACAACCACTGCAATGGAGGTAGCTTAGTAAAATGAGAACGTGACATCTTTTGCAAGCTACTGAGATTAAAAAAAAAAAAAAAAAAAAAAAAAAAAAAAAGGATTCTGAGGCCAGAGGAGAAGAAGATGGAAATGTTCTCACTGGGGTATTGGCACTGGGATGGTTTCAGAGGCAAAGCTTTGCAAGAAGGATTTTCTCAGTGATCTGTGCAGAACTAATGATACAGCTAAAGAGGGAGATGAAACGTTTTATTGCTCCTGAGATCTGAAGAAAGATAAACAGATGTAAACATCTCAAATGCCTACAATAGCAGGATTTTTTTTTTCTGAAGGTGATGAAGAGAAACAAATCTTAACAACAGAATTGAAGCTGATTGGAGGTGAGACAGCAGCCCCAAGCCTCCTGAGATAGGGGGATTTATTTAGAAGACGACCACAGGCAAATATGCTTTTTTTTTTTTCTCTTGCTTTTTGATGAGGAATATTGCTGGAGTCAGCTCAAGGAGGGAGGAAAGGAAGCTTTGATCCTGCTTTTGTGGAGCAAGAAAAGCAGCTTTGAATTCTGGCAGAAACCAAATCCCAGGAGGGAGTGCGTGCAGTGTTCACACTGGTGTAGAGGCCCCTGTTCAGAAAATGGAGATTATTTACCTGTCCAGAGACGGTAACTATACCCTCTCACATTCCACAGCTGAAATATCTGTGCATGAGCAATGGAGCACTGCTGCCTCACAGTTATCCTGCTGGCAATCTGAGGAATTAAAGGCAGCTACCCAAACCTGAACTGGCCTCTGCAGAGGAACCCAGAGAATCAGGAGCTTCCAGAGGACATGGTGTATGGACCTTCTTAGTACCTATTTTAAGATAAAAGTACTGCTTGCAGGCAGTGTCTCAAAGTCAGCATAAAGGAAGTCAAGGTCAAACTGCAAATACCATCTGGTGTTGTAAGAACCAAGGCTTCCTCCAATTTTGCTTCTAGGGCTCTACAGCAAAACCATTGTCCAGATAAAGTCCTCAGTTTGGTGTGGGACAAATCCATGGCAGGAGCTGTTAAACCTATATCTACTGACCATGTCAAGAAAAGTAGTGAGATCAGCAAATGCCTAAGAAGAAAGTATTTTCTGCATTGAAGTGTGTCATTAAATATGCTTCTCCCAAGAAAAATGCCATTGAAATGTTTAAATAATGACATTTGATTTGTTAGAGGACAGGAAAGATCTATATCCAGAGCCATAGCAATGTGGTAAGAACAATATGTGGGGATTTGACTAGGTTTGGCATACACTCAGAAGCAGGAGTGTTTGTTTAGATGGTAATAACTGGAATAGCATGAAAATTTCCAAAAATATGTACATTTTTGTTGCTGTTTTTCTTTTGATATATATGTATATCAAGAAAGAGTTTTGCTATCAAGGAAATTGCTCTTCAAGGACTGGCACTAATTTTCAATTATTAATTCATTTTCCACTTTTATAAAGCAAAATATTTGAGAAGCAGAAATTCTTTACAAGATTTTGGACGTGCACCAGGTTGAGTGTGTGGATTTTTCCTCTCTTCAGTCACTGAAATGCCAGTGAGAATGGAGAAAACTTAGCTTCTCCCCAGTGGATATTGGCTTCAAGTTCATGGTAGTTGAAAAAATTTGATTTTTTTCCAAGATGGCTTTCTCTCCAAAAACACAAAGAATTAGATGAAGAAAAGAAAAAGGAGAACAAGAACAAGAAGAACAAGAAGAACTAGAAGAACAAGAAGAACAAGAAACAAATACAAAATCAAAACCAAAATCTTTGCGTTTTTAAAATAAGAAGATCTCTTCTACCTGCCCAAGGTTTTCTTTCTCTTTCTGAGCTGGAGAAAGATGTAATGAGAGGAAAAATCACAAACTCTGTGTGGAGAACCAGAATCTTCCCATGATAGTAATTCTAAAGAGATTTCTTTTTATTTTTATTTTTTCCTGAAAATCCAGTAATTGAGAAAACAATCACTTAGTTTTCTTAGCAGTTTTAATGTAATTATTTTGCTGAGGTATTTTGGAAGATTTTCGCAGATGGGTAATGGAGACGAACCAAGTTAAATCTATTCCCAGTACCTGTACAACATGGCAAAGATCTGTACATTCCCTAATTGCTATGGCACTCTTTCTTTTTAGTACAAGCCTGCTGTAGCACAGTAGCTTTCATCACGAAAATACATTTCACTCCCCCTGTGCAGCAAAGCCAGCCATGTGCAGCTCCATACATTCACCACGTGGGTCCTCCAGTATCAGAGCCAGCTGAGCTGAACCACCAACTTCTCCTTCCTCATCTTTCCAGAACGCCCTATGTGTACCAAATCCAATATTGGATGCATGTTGTGGTTTGAAGGTGTGAGAAGAGAAGGAGGCGTGTAAGTGCAGGAAGCCCAAGGAGCACGGCGTCAGGGATGCTCTGTACTCACCCCAAGCTGACACTCTCTCTTCTCTCCATACTCAGCTCTTCCACATGCAATCTGATGCATTTCTCAATTCTCCTCCAACTGGCCTTTCTGCCAGGACCTCCTATGTCCCCAGGCTGCCCATCCCCAAGGTCTTGTCCCTCAAAGCGCTTGGCTTTGCATTTGGCTACTGGCTTTGTTCTCCTTTCATCTTCTCTTCATCATTTACAGTTCTCATTTGTAGCCAGCCAGCACTTCCAGCCTGACAATTAACGGCTGCAATTAAGAGTTGCAGAGGTAGGTGTTTCCCCTCCAAAGGGACCTGATGTTTTCCATGCTGAACATGAGAGAGATTCCCACTGAGGGAGCTAATTTGTGCTGCTAAATCAATGCAGCTGAATATTGTCCTTGTTGTAATCTAGCTAGCTATATTTGGGTAGAAGTCTAAAAAGTTGCACAACATTAAAAAGTCAGCATGTTTACCTACTTACTGACATCCCAAATTCCTGTCAGGTGTGAATTTTAGGTGATTGGAGCACTGTCTCTACTTTTCAGAGCTCCTAAGTGGTTCAGAAAATCAGGTAAACAATGGGGAAGGACAGTAGTTACCTAGTAAAGGATTTTTTAAGGTAAGGATTGTTAGCTGAAAGGTAGGGATATTAGGGTTGTCCACAGAATACAGCCATAGATGTAACAATACTAAGTAGATAGTACATTAAAATGCTTCTGTTGAACTCTCAAATCTTTTAGTGAATGATGAAATGGTAGAAGCTGGGAAAAAATGGGAAAAGATTATCTGGACCTGGATGGAAAAAGAATATCTGCAAAAATCAAAACAAACTCCCAATGACACAATGTATTTTCCCCGATTTTTAACTCCTGAATTCAGAAATGCTATTGTTGTCCAATAATGGCATTTTATGCTTTGTGCAGTGAATGCTAGTATGAAATTAAGGGTGGAAATACTTATTTTACAAATATGACTGTGTCTCAGCATCCTTAGGGAAAAATACGTTTAGATGGTTCTGCTTGTTGCTAAAAGTGATCTAATGTTGTAAGTGAAACAAGAAAAGCCTCCAACAATGTCTGTCTGGTGATGAGAAATGATTAATATAATACCTGCTGGAATAGCTTTGTAGGCATCCCCAGGACAGCTGGATGGATTGTACACGACACAGAGATCTAGCAGTGTGCAAATAAAACAATGAAGAAATACGGAAATGTTATTGATAGAGATTATTTCTCCCTTTACTTGATCATAACAGTTTTATATCCGTGTAAAAATGAATTCATGTTTGTAATGTGGTCTCTGGGAGTTGTATTTATTCTGTTTATTGGTATTAGGAACTTATTATTTTGCATAAATTATTCATGTGAATTAAACATGCTTGTGATACTCACATTATTTGTGTTTGGAGAGATGTGTAGAAGGAAGCCACCAAAATGCTTTTTTTTTTTTTTTTTTTTTTTTTCTGAGAAAGCGATTGGAAATCATGAGGCATGAGAAAATCCCAGCACTAATATCATCACTCTGTGCACCCTGCATACCACAAATTGCTCCTGGCTATAAAAACAACAAGAGTATAGAGCCTCCCTGTGCTGGACTTGATGGACCTCCATGGTTCTCTGTGGTGGCACAGCAAGGGCCCTCAAAGTGTCACAGCCACAACCATGCAGGGAAGAATGGCTTTCCAGTATTTTTTTTACTCTCTCAGAGTAGTTTACCTGACTGAGTCATGGTATTGTCATGTTTGGCAATGGCAAATGTCTTGTTCATGTCAAAAATACAGCGCATGCCACTTCCCCAGCCAGAACTGCTTTTAACTTACAATGGGTTGTATATACCTTGGTTTCACCCAATTCATTCTCAAAAAAACTATTAACTACTCTTCAACTTATCATCTTCTATGTGATTACAGGTATTTTCTTGGCTTATTCACCTCCCCCCCACTCCCACCCCTTTTTTTTTTCTTTTTTTCCCCAGGGATTAAAATTAAGATGGACAGCTCTGGTAGCCTGGATCTAATATTTATTTCATATTTTATAATGCTATCTTCAATATTCCCCTCTCTGTCAATATTCCACCTACACACCTCAGTATCACAGAGAACTATTGCTGATTGTGAGATGGTTTCACTTGGATCTTGAAGGCTAAAATGCATCACTATCAATGGAACTGAACATTAGCCAGCTTATCTGACTGTTTGCCAACCTATTATTTCCATGATCCAACCAGGAATCCAAGCATTTACTAGGGAAACCAACCTGCCCACAGTGGCAGTCCTTTCCAGTCAAAACTCACACCTAACAAAATCCTCAGCTTCTCACCCTGATGAGCAGCAGAATCTTTCCTTAGTCCTCTCAACTTCTGTGGGAATTAATACTTAGTTGTTTTTTCTTTTCTTTTCTTTTCTTTTCTTTTCTTTTCTTTTCTTTTCTTTTCTTTTCTTTTCTTTTCTTTTCTTTTCTTTTCTTTTCTTTTCTTTTCTTTTCTTTTCTTTTCTTTTCTTTTCTTTTCTTTTCTTTTCTTTTCTTTTCTTTTCTTTTTCCAACAAAAACATCTTGTTTCATGCCCTGAACCTTCTAATCTTTCTTCCTTCCTTCTGCCTTTCTTTTATGTTCACATGTAATGAGAAGATTTAGAAACTGAGGTCTGGCCAGAGTGTAAACGTTTCGCGTGCAGAGCGTGCCATCTCTTCTCTGGGCAGTAAGGCCTGCTTCCCAGGATAAAGAGGATGTTTCCCACCTCCCCTAACAAAGTACAAAGTTCTTCTCACAGCCTTTGAACTTGGAGGATGCTGTGCAGATGCAGTATTTAGGTGAAGATTTAACATCTTACTGGAGTATCTGTTCTTCTGTAGACATAAAACAAGGGCCAGAAGGCTAATGCTCTGCGATCAGCAGGGAACGGGAACAGATCAACATAACAGTCCCCTCTGGTTATGAGTTTGTAACTGGGAAGTACAACTGCTTCATTCAATGGTCTCCACTGGCAAACCCCAGGCAGGAGGAGCCCGTAAGGTGGGTAATAAACCTGTGTGATTGTTCATATAGCTGCTGCTTGACCTGTGGTTCACCTATCAGGGGCAAGTTGTGCTTGGCCTTGGCTATGGGGCCTTCTACAAACCAATTAGCCTCTGCTTCCCTCTGCAGGAAGTATTCTTCTGAAAAGCCTATTTCTTTCTTGATGGGATTGAGTTTTGTTTAAAATACTATTCAAGTGCAGTACTAACCCCAAGAGATTGATTTAGCAGTGGTGTTGCTGAGGTGGATCCCGTGCAGCTGAAAAGAGCAGTGCTGCCCTGCTGCTGCACCTTTTGAGGTAGGTGCTTGTATCTTTCCCAGGACTGGTGTTTTTGCACAAGCCAGGTAGTTCCTGTATTGTTCCCTTTTTGCAGATGGTAATTCAAAAGACCTGGCTGACATGCACTTTTTTAGAGAGTTCTTGGAATTGCTGGGGTGTTTTTCTGTCCACCTAAGCCATGTGTCTGTCCCATTGCGGCTGGGCCTTCATTAATCATTCCTCAGCGGCGATGCACTCAGCAAACTACAAAATGTTGTTGCTGGGCAGCCAGTCCTGCTATTGCATTCAGAGCAAAACTAGAAATTCCTTTGGTGCATTTTTCTCCAGCTGGTGGATGTTTTCTGTACAGCATCCAAATCTCACACCTGCACAGCAGGGTGGTAAACACAACAGACCTGTCCACCCTGGTTTGGGTGAAGAACAGAGGAAGCCTACATGGAGGCTCTGATGGCTTTATTATAGAAAGAAAGGAGTGCCCTATGAGCACCTCAGGCACCAGATTGCAGCACCAAGGGCTGGGTGTAAATTCTTAGCTGTCAATAATACTGCGGTGCTGTTGTCTTCCAGATGCCTGGGAAGCAGCAAGTAAACTGGCTGGGTTCTTTGTGACTTAACAAGGGAAGAATCAAGAGCAAAGAATCAAGAACAAAACCCACACTTCACTGAGAACAAAAAGCATAAGGGCAGCAGAGGAAAACATTATTATGTAGTAACCAGAAGCTCCTTTCTCAAAGCACACAGGAATCACTTAAAGTCTTCCTCTCATCTTGATGAGGAAGCTGGTAAAGCAGTCACTTGCTTCCCCCATAGTTTGGTGACATCCCAGATAGCTCATGAATGATGAGGTTGTGTCCATGACAGGTAGCAAAGCTCCACCAAGGCTGCCCACCCATCAGACTGAGCTCCCCACCACTGCCTTGAAGCATGGAAGCATGACCCTGAAAATGCTGTACAAACTGCAATTGATGATTACATCAGAGATTTTAGAAGTGCTGGACTTGTGGTTAGAACCACGAAAGAATCAGGTACATTGCAGCTGTGCTTTGTGGTGTAAACATCAAAAAAATTGGATATTGCACAGAAATCCAGAGCCCTGTGGACCAAGGCTTTGGTGGTTCCACGGTGTCCAAAACAGCAGCGTTGTTAGCATCCTGTGATGGCATTCTAGGACTGAAATTTAGGATGTGTGCACCTGCATTACACCCAGAGGCATGTCCAACCCCCATGTTTCCTTGGTTGTTACCTCGGGGGACCCTAATTCTTTAGTTGGTTCTAAGAAGAAGGAAATGCTAATCCCAAAGTTCACATTTCAGGCAGAAATAGCAAGACTGGGAGACCTTGTGGTGTGGGAGGTCACACACTGTGCAGATATGCTTCTCTTGCTCCAAATCCCATTATTCCCTGCTCCCAGGGTGCAGCCTGCTGTGAAGTACCATCACTCCACAGGTCATGAGGAATTAGCTACAGATCCCAGGTATAAAAGCAAGGACAAAAGGAAGTCAGAAATGTTGTCTCAGCCTTGCAGCTCCACTGCAGACAGCTGTGCAATTCGCCTCCAATGAGAGGTAATTTGCTTCCACAGGTTGTCTCTGTCCCTGGAGAACTAAATTGCACCAAAGGGACATAATGGAAACCACAACAAAAATCACCCCAAGAACAGCCAGCCAACAAGAAAATACAGTTCCCTAGCATCTTGCCTGGCCTATATGTCCTTGGTCATTGCTTTGCAGGTGATAGGTGGCTCTAACAGATGCAGTGCATCATCTGTGCAGTCTGCAGTTGTGTTTGCCTTTAAATGAAGGGCTGGAAGGAAAGAAGATTTGAACCTGCAGCTAACAGGTTTGGAAATATTTTATTTACAATGGTGAACCCGCAACATATTTCCTTCCTGTTTTCTGAATTTCTCTGATTTACATGCACTTTTACTAAAAGAAATGTCAGCAACAAGAGTACAGCTGTCCTCCAGTTCATGCACTAAGAAAAAAAGCAGCAGGACATCTCTAAGAAGTGATAACTATTCAATCATCAACAGCTTCTGGCCAGAATCAGACCTGATTAGATCATGCTGTAACGAAACTAATTGGGAACAGCCCTTGAGAGAGGTGCAGGACACTCATTCAGCTCATGCCTACTCTGAGGGTTACACTTGCATTCATTTTCCTGGAAACATCAATGACGACAGTGCCTTGTGCTAGGGATGCATTTTGTTTTTCTTTGTTAATTTCTGCACCAGAGCGCATGCTTCTGTGAATCTCCAAGCCACGTACATTCTCTGAATCACAGCTCCATCCCTCCTGCACTGCTCCAGGGAAAGGAGCTGAAGAAATAATTAACTTTACCACTTCCTGTAAAATCACTTGTTTTTCTGGGCCCTGGAAGGCAGGAGCTGGCAACGTTGCATATGTGTTAGTGATGGCTCAGATCTTTTGCCTCCTTCTGCTGTTTTTGTAAATGGAGGGCAAGATTGCCTTGTCTGATTGTCATGAGCAGAGATATGCAAGTAATTGTTTTCTTGCTTTGGCCAGTGATCAAGAAAAAAAATAATTGTTTGAGGTTGACCCAAAACCACAACATTACAGAACTTTTGGTGAAGTGAAACAGAACATATTGGGTTAAAATACCAAATGAAACACTTCCTCTGACAAGAGGTGAATGGTTTTATCTCAGGGGAGTGGTTTTTAATCTAACTTGAGGGTGGGATGTGGGGAGAATTTTACTGTTTAGCTGCTCACCTTCCTTGTATTGGAGCTGGGATGTAAACTCAGTGTACCTGTGGCTCTAGAGAGAGCTACAGGCTGGACAGACACAACCTATACTGTGCTGTGGGGCAGAATGGACAGGACCTCATACTGATGAACTCAACTAGTATGCTAAGCCATCAGTCATGTGAGGCAGAGCTCCCTTCTGGTGTGCAGCAGGTGTCAATGTGATGGGGACCCTAGCAGGTTTCATCTGCCTGAGCAGTGACGCAGAGCAGAGATGTCTCTATCTGAGTAATCACCTAGAGCCCCATTATGGTCAACAGTGAGAAATCATGTCTGCCAGAAAGCCATCAGTCTTGCTTTCAGGGAGATATCTAAGTAGGCAAAAGCAGTGACTTGCATGCTAAAACCTGTATTTTTTTCTCTAGCTTGACTGCATGAGTCTAGACTGCAAAAGTATAAATTTGGGCTGATAAATCCCTCCTTCCCTTGCTCCTTCCCTAGTTTCCAGCTTTACTCTTTGTGTAAATTTACTGAAACACCACTGAGACACTGGGCAAAGGACTGGAACAGCACTGGTTGGTGCCCTGCCCCTGGGTGTAGGTGCAAGGGGATATGATTTACACACACATGTGCCTGGGTGCTCTACTCCTGACCACAGACCCCATCTTCTGCAGCTCCAGTGTCAATGTTCCACTCACAATAGCTCTATACCTGCATCTTCTCATAATTCCAGCATCCTTGTTTGGAAACATCTCCCTGCAGGACTCAATGGCTGCAGAGTTCTTCATCACCATGCACAGCACGGTGTTTGCACGTACTTCTGGCTAGCAGTGTGTCCATCCCCTTCCATGTCCTTCAGCACTAAAGGAATTTGCCTTCATCCTTACAGACGTGATTTCTCCCATTTTCTACTGGAAATTCCCTTCACACCTGAGAAGGAAGAAAAATGAATTCTGATTTATTTGCTGACTAAATATTTACCAAAATAGAATGTAGCAATAAAAGTTAAAAGCTCCCCAGATTTAGGATGTAAATTCAAGAACTAGAAAATGCAACGGGGGTGGTTCTATTAGAAACTTTAACTCTCTCCTAGCTTATGTATAAACCCATTTTTTCACAGAATCACAGAGAATTTTCTTCAAGGCTACAGAGAACTGAAACTGGGAATTTTGGAAAAACAGAAACTCATATATAAATTTGTTTTGGGTAAAGTCAAAATTTGTTTGACAACCCCAAAACATCCAAACATTTTGATTTTAAAATGAAACATTCTATTTTTTTTTTTAATTAACCCAAATATATATATATATATATATATATATATAAACACTTTTATTGGAAACCAAAGAATATAACATTGCCCAAGTGTCTTTAATAAATGCACAAGCTGTAAAACAAATGTGGATTTGAAAAGCATTTTGTTGTTGATGCATTTACATTTTCACTGAATAAAAGTATTCCTATAAAATTTCAGCCAATTTCCTCTCTAATATTCTGCCTTCTTAATGCAACCATTTAATACTGATTTATAGTCTGTGAAATGAAGGATGAAGAGCTGATATTTCTCTGTAACCTTTTGATTTTCTGTATTCTGATTTCAGTCCATTTGATCCATAACATCCAGATTTCAGTAGCATAAGGGATTTTTTTACATTTATTTTCATAATTTAATGTTTGTTTTAGAAAAAGGAGGGAAGGGAAACCTGCCAGGGCTTAATCATGCAGCAATCTTGAATCTTACCATGACTGGGGGAGGAAAGGAAGGTTTGGCATCTTTGCTGCAGCGCTAATTTGCATTGAGGAGGATCTTTACCCTTCACAGCTAAAAAAGAAGAAGTGCTAACTTACAAAATGACATTTTGGAATTTGTGTGGAGGTTCTCACACTGCCAGGGCATCATTTAAAGCTCTGACTATTTCTTTTATTAAGCTGGGGATGTCAAATTTGGACAAAGGCTGGGTGGGGGGTTAACTCGGAAAGGGGAGCTTATCCCTGTAAATAACTTGACATGATAGAAAAAGTCACCAATCTGAAAGCCCAGGAGTGGAGGACACCAACCACCACTGCATGTGTTCCTATGCACTGTTCTGCAAAGGTGTCCCTTGTCCCCTGGAAAAGGGCACTTTTTACCCTTCTGAGCCAAAACCAGCAAAGCCAAAAAGCTGTGCAGAGCAGCAAATGCTCTGATACCTGCAGCTGGGGCTGTATCACACCTTGACCCCCCAGTGTTAGGACTTTGTGTTCCGGCTCTGTGACCTGTGTGCACAACCGATTGATATTTTGGGTGAAAGCAGCATCCTTTAGTGAGCACCGTAAAACATGTCCTTGTTTTGCAGCTCTGCCAGGGAAAGGTTTAGATACAGCTTTTATGGTTAGGCTTCAGACTGCAATTTCCACCAACAGCATCCTGGTAGCTGTGCATCAGTGCGAAGACAGGTTTCTGCATGGTGCTGCCATTGTTCTGCAGGGATTTCCACAGGCTCCTAGCTTTTTGGAACAGGCATATCCAGAAGTGTGTTAGTGTGTATGTATGTGTGTGCGCTTGCACTTCCTTGTGATTGCAAGGGGGACATTCTCCCCTCCCGTATCTCTGCTGCTGCAGCCTTCTCAGCCTGGCATCCTTGGAAATCCAGAAGTCTGAAGGCTCAGGACAGCAGCTTTAACAGTCCAGGTGGTTTCTTTTCAGTTACAATTCAGTAAGCGTTTCTTTTCATCAAATGTTAATGAGGAGCCTGAGTAACAGCTATCTGTGTGATGCCAGTGCGCTGTGGCTCTTGCAGTTCCCTGCCCCTGCCAGTGCAAGCCATGAGTCTGTGCATTGTGCTCAGCACCCAGGTCTTTGGGGCTCACGTGGAATAGAGCATGACATTGCCATCAGCAAGCAATGATCAGTGCTCATTTACCCTTAGTGCTCATAATCAGGTGCAGAAAGCTCCTCTAATACTATTTATTGGTGGGTTACAGGCTTTCACACACCAGAAAGGCATGGCCCTAAATGGAAAAGGAACTCAGAGTTTTAAATGTAGTCTGATAAAGGGAGAAGTTTTCCAAGCCTTTGAAGAAGGATTTTGGTCCTTTTTGGAAATAATGATGAAGGAGAAAAGGGCCAAGTGTGTTGTGGCATCAGGGAGATTAGGTTGCACAAACAGTGCTTAGAAACTGCACTCCCTTTTCACTCTTTCCCTCATTGTCCCTCAACTGAGCTGGATCTGAATGTGACATACATATTATTCTGAGGCCAGGAAAATGTCTGTTGGACAGACATTTTCCTTCCCTCTGATGGAAGGGACTAGTCACAGGAGAGATGCCATAGGGAATGGGTCACACAAGAGGAAGAATTATATTTTCCCTCCAAGGTTTTTATGAATTTATGAAACAAACTAGCAAACAAAAAACAATGAACCAAACTAAACCAACAACGAAACTGAAAAGCAACTACACAGGGCTCCTTAAACTTTTTAAAAAGCTCCTGTCTGCCATATGCTTCATTTCCAAGCCTGGTCACCAGGGACTGGTAGAAAGTCTAGGCAGATGATATAGCCTGCTTCTTTCATGCATGGCTGATTGAGGCTGTCCCATCTGACTGCAAAGGCCAGCTTGAAGGAATTATTATCATATGGCTCCTCATTGGGACATCCTACTGCTTGGCCTCACATGGAAAAAAAAAAAAAAAAAGGAGTAGAAAAAGGCAAAGACTTCTTGGATCCTCTTCAGTACTGCTCAGTCCTTCAGTAGTTAATATTCCTGATAAGGAAACGCCATGAGGAAACCTGATGAAGACGTGGAGGAACCAATGGGTGACTGAAGTGTGAAGAAGTGCTCTGGAAGCTAGAGCCAGTAAAAATCTCTCCTAGTTCTTTGCACTAGAATATGGAGACATTCATCCACAGGGGCATTTGGGTAGTGGGAGAGACAAGTCAGAAGAACAACCTCAGACAGAAGTGTCAGTGAAGGGGATTTTAGAACAAATTGATTAAGTGAATAATGACAAACCACCAGTGTATTCACACAAGCACTGTAAAGGAGCTCAGATATGAAATTGCTGAACTGCTCACCGTGGCTTGTAACCTATCACTTAAATTTAGCCTCAGTGCCAAAGGAATAGGAGATGGCAAATGAGATGCCAAATTTTAACACAAACTCCAGGGAATGTGGGGAAGCACAGAGTAGTAAGTTTGACTTCTGCACTGGGAAAGTTGGCTAAAGCTGTAGTGAAGAATAAATTAGTAGTCATGGATGTACAGGGGGAAGAAATGTTTCAGACATTCATCAGAGCTCTTTGAAGGAACCGACAAGCATGTAGAGAAGGGTGATCCAGTTTGATGTATTGCACATGTATTTCCCAAATGCATTTTACATGCTCTCTCATCAGAAGTTCCTTGAGAACTGGTTGCTTGGCATAAGTGGGAGCATATGATAGGTTAAAGGAGAGGAATAAAGAGCAGGATTAAATGAAAATGGTTTGCCAGTAGAGTTCCCCAAAGGTCTGCGCTGTCCCTAAACTACCTGAAAAGGAAGCAAATCAAGAGGAGACAGCATTTGCATAAAATGTACTATTACTCTGTAAAGTCTGAAACTGGCTGTGAAGAAATGAAGTAGTATTTGGCCATACAGAAGGGCTGTGAGCTACATAGCATATACCAGTGTTGAAAAGGCAAAAGAAAGAACATGGAAAAATTAATCCTTTCTGCATTAGGACAGTGGTGGGCTCTAAATAAACTCTTGCTGGTCAAGGAAAAGATCTTGACATCACCCTGAAGGCATTAGCACACCGATCAGCACAAGGAGAAGAGCACATGGTGAGCACAAGGAATAAGCACCAGAACAACATAAACACCCAGGGGCATTCATACTCTGAATGCTGAATGCTGTGTGCTTTTCTGGTTGTCTCATTTCAAGAAGACTATAGTAAAATAAAATAAAAAAAAATGTTTAGGAAAGCACAGCCAGAATGAACAGAGATACAGATCAGCTGTCACTGAGGGAGGAGATTTCTGCAGCTTCACAATGAAGGGGTTTGATGTCAGTCTGTGGAATAGGGGAGTTCTTGGGGCAGGATTGGTACAAATTGCCGATAATAGCTCATGAAGACTGGAAATACCCTGTCTGTGATTTGACTGCCTGAATTTGGCAGTGTAGTTTAAAGGCAGAGCAAGCAAAATCCAGGTACTAGGCATGTTCCCTCTTCAGCTCCACCACCACAGACCAGAGATACAGACATAACTGTCTTATAGCCCCAGTGTATCGCAACTGGGGTGGGAGGTGATGGTCACATGGAAATGGTGATTTCCCAAAGGACAGTGCCCCAGCTCAGAGAAATCAGTGCAATCAGACCCAGAGGGCATGGGCAAAGCCCAGCACTAAGGTGCCAAGATGTTCAACTGCTGTTGTCTCTGTGTGCTGCATAGCACTGCAGAACAGGTGCCTGGCTGGGGCACACGGCACCGCACAGTGACACTACTGCTACTTACTTGTAAGTGTAGTCAGGGTCTTGCAGGGTCTGACACTCATTGCAAATTGAGCTTGTGCTGAATGGACTCCTGGTAAATACCCTGATACAGAACCTCATTAGCAAACACAGCACATTACCCAGGCAGCTGCAGTAGCAAACACAGCAGTCGCTTCGTGGGGATGTCAGATTAGCTGCTTAGCTTTGTAACAAATATACTATGGTTCATTATCTTTTATATGAATCCACCTCTCCAGTGCTTCTAAGATCTCATGAAATGAGCATTTGCTATTTGCTTTTTGCTCATGCGACACTTAATTCTCTGATTATAAGTTTGTATTGGAGTACCCATATACAAAGCCTGAGGTCATAGCACTCAGCAAAGGGCAAGGGGCTCCCAGCTGGCCAGATGTTTGTCTTTGACAAGGCTTTGTATAAAAACATCGGTGACAGCACAGCAGTGTCAGCACTTTCCTCAGCCTCCTCCACTTCCATTTCACCACAAAGTGGGAGTGGGGATGATTTTGCTCTCGGAAAAAAAGAAAGAAAAAAAAAGAAAAAAAAAAAGAAAAAAAAAGAAAAAATAAATAAAAAAATAAAAAAAAAAAAAAAGAAAGAAAAAAGAAAGAAAAAAAAAAAGCCACATTAAGAAATGAGCAAGCAGTTCCTTTGATGATAAGGAAACCTGAAAGGGTGCACGTGGAGCATCCATGTGAATTCTTCCTAGGGCCCAGTAAGGACATCTTTGTCCATTGCTTTGGTGTCTTGGGAACTCATCCTGGGTATTATGAGAATTGGGATAGACACAGTTGCAAGGAGAGAGAAAATCTCTGAAAAGACATAAACCTATTTATATAGCTCTCGTGACAGGGCCCATAGGAAACGGGATGGTATAAAAGAGGTCTGGTGCTCAACAGGCATTCCCTTGGAATAACCAGAATAGCTCATTTGTTGTAATGCACCACTACAACATCATGCAAATCAAACATTTATAACATGCCATCAATTATTCCGTACGCAGAACACTGCCCAAAGATTTATAGCAAAAACTGTTCCTTCAGGCCTGTTCCATTAATATGCAACAAATTTGATAACAATTAATATTTGAGGGAGACCATTATACTGATTGTAGCTCCAAGTCCCAGTAAATGTGGAAAGTCTATGCACCAACTGCAGTCTACCCATGTAAGACTTTTATCATGCTCAGAAAAGGAGAGAGAGATGGGGAAAAAAAAAAAAAAAAAAAAAACAGCTAGGAGGGGATAAAGACCAAGAAGTACTTAATGACCTCTTCAGGGACTATGAGTATTTCAGAACAAATTCAACAGCAATTTCTGTGATGTGCAGAAGAGGAATATGGGGGGGAAGGGAGGAGGGTATCACTTGCAATGGGGAGAGAAAGGCAAGCATTTTATGCCCAGCCTGTTTCTGGATGGAAAGTTTGATTCTTGACTAAACCAAATTGATTTCAGAAAGTACCCAATTCCTGTGGGGATAAAAAATCACATTTTCAATTGAAATTTTTAGGCAGGAAAACTTGAGAGTTTTGATGAAAAGTCAGCCCTGAGAAATAAGATTCTATCTGCAGCTATTTCCCTACTGATCCAATATTGTTACAGCTGGTTAATATTTCTCCATTTAAGCTATATTTTGATGGAGAATTGAATATTTTTACTAAACTACTTTTTATTTTTGAAAAGTTTCTCCTTGTGCAGACTACGTTGAACTTTTAACAAAGGCATTTCAGATAAACCCCCGTTTTTATTTTTTTTTAATGAAGAAAAGAAAATGCTAAGGGAAACATTAAAATCACTTTCCACTGACATTTTCATTCAAAGGAAACTCATCACTCAGCCAGCCCTAAAAGCAAGATTTCCCCAGTTTTATTTCCCTCTTCAGACTGCATTTTTCTTTAAAGTTGATACTGCCTGAGAACCCAAAAGAGCCGTGTGAGCATACAGCTACGTGTTTGGCACACGCTCAGTCATTCGTGGACAGCCATAGGGCCTCACCTGGTGCTCCAGCAGCTCTTGAGCTCCATCCCCAAGGAGCTGTCATGCACAAGTCAGTGAGCAAGGGGAGGAAGTGAGTGAGGCAGGTGAAGATGATACAGCTGCGGTGTAAGCTCCATCGACGGTTTCATGAGTTATTGGAAAATGACTTGTTTTATTGCTTTTTCTGGTTTGCTTGGTCTTTGACTTGGCAGTCAGGTCAGGCTCCATACTGGTGAGCATTGTAGCAAAATAGGTTTGAAGGCCCTGTCTGACAGGCTAGGAGCAATGTGAGAAGTTGACATACAGAGGAAAAATTGAGACTTTTCTTTTCAGATAAAATGGGAAATGCTATATGGAGATGCCACATTGGATGGGCAACAGGAAAGGACAGAGAAGGTACAGTACTGTAGGCTGGTATTCATTGCAAAAGTGAGAAAGAGAGTACAAGAGAGGAACTGGCTGGTGAGAGGAGCAGGGCATAGGAGAGCACGAGAGTCTGAGGGTCTGCTCAGAAATTATGGCAAAATACTGTGGTCCCACACACTGTGCAGAGGGAAAAGCAGTGAGGGGCACGAGAGAGCCTCACAGCAAAATCCATTAATACTTGAGCCAGCCAGCTGCTATTGAATGAGATTTGAATTTTACACAATGGCTGGAAACCTCAAAATAAACCTTTCCTCTTCCCAGTGCATCAGAAACTCTGCCTTAAAGGCAGTATTGCTTGCTGGGTATTGTGGGAACATAAAAAGGAGAGAAAATGGACTCCAGAGCCCCTCTCCCCTTGCATTTCCCCAACCCTTTATTTTGCCATGGCTCCTGGCTCATGGTGGTGTTGGGAAGGGCTGTTTTCACCCAGCCGGTGTCAGGAGGGAGAATTCCCACAGGACGAAGAGCAACAGAATTACAATTTCTGATTCACTGCCTGCAGTCAACTTAGCGTCCTGCTGCTTGTTAGAGGAAAAAAAATAAAAAGGCATCTGTCTAGGTGTGCTCTCCAGGGAGGCTTCTGCCCTGCCTCGGACTGCAGACTGCAGAAAACCCAGCTCACAATGTGGAGGCGTTGGGGAGGGGGAGCAAGGGGAGTGAGTTTGGTTCCTCCGATGGTTTGGGCAGGCTGAATTTCAATCCAAATCAGCTGCTAAACAGAGCAGGGGGATGTTAATAATGGGATTTAATGAAGCAGAGAGTTGGTGTTGTCCTCTGCATCAAAGGGGCTTCCAGTTACAGGGGAATGCAAAGCTTTTCATTACCAAATGAGCACAGAAATACCTGCCTGATAATCCTCAGCCCTTACTGAGCACTTAACAACTTCAAACAGCTTTGCTGCCCAAGAGAAAAGTCTTGCGGTGCTGTGGAGCCATGAGGAATTCCCAGTGCGCTTGGGCCTCAGTGGGGGCACTGAGGCCAGGGACAGCAGCTGTGGGGCTCCCTGGCTCACCCACTGCTGCTAATCAGCCTCCTGAGTCTTTGAGCCCTGCTCACTGCTCCACCTCTATTTTCATACATCCAGTTTCTTTTGGGGCACTGGAATTGGTGACAGCATTGCACGGCTTCTAGGTTTGGGTTGGGATGCCAACAAACCTTCCCATCCATCACTTGTCTGATGAGTTCCCAGTTTTCTGCTACCAGGAGCTATTTTTACTAGAGGTTCTTCCAAGGGATAGGTAACCCCTGAAGAGGATCTGTCCACCCAAATCTCTCTTCTCTTTGAAAGCAGCACTAGTCCCAGAACTCCTTCCTCTCACCTGGATTCAGTGTCTCTACCATACCTGCTGAGAAAACTTCATCCCATTGGGCACATTTTCCTGAACAGTTCATTTGCCACGTGCAGACCAAGCTGGTGATTCTGTCCCACGTGTATAAATAACAAAGTTTTTACCTGTACCTAAAAAACTCAAATAGTTATGATTCAGAGAAAAATCTCCTTAATGAATCTATGGAGCAGAGGGAGTTAGTTAGTTCTGTGGTAAATTATACCTAGAATATTTACTTTGAATGCAGAGGAGCTACAGGAATAAATTTATTTCCTCTGATAAAAACGAGCGGATGAGGGGTCTCAGAAGCTCTGTACTTCACCACACCCCACTCCAGGCCCTGCCCAGTGTCCAGTGAGCTCTGTGGGGCAATCCCCCATCCCTTTCCATGAGAAAGGACCACTGGGCTCTTCTTCTGTCAGGCCTCATGTAGGGAAAATCTAGTGTCTTCTACCATTTCTTTTCCCATTGTATTAGGAAGCAGCTACACCAAGAGCAGGCACATTTCTCCTGCTCCTGCCTTGATTCACGCTTGCAGGGGCACAATGCATCTCTCTCCCAGTTTCCCCACAGCTATTATCATTTATATCCGTATCCTCCTTCCTAGGTCTCATTTATCTTGCCCATGCAATGTGCATGGACAACATCTCCCTGCCTGTTTGCCATTGTGGATGGATGGATGGTGCACAGCTGACAACAATCATTGTCTGTGCTTGTGGCGTTGGACTCCAGTGAAACCATCACCATCCCTGCTATCAGAGGAGACTGACTTGGTGCCCAGCAGCATCAACTCATGTAGCAGTTCCAAACAAATTATTTCCTAAGTATCATATGCAGAAGTGTATGATTTGCTAAAATGGAAGTGAACCAGCAGCTTCCCCTGACCTGCCTTCAAACTGGCAGTTTAGGAAGCCCAGAGGCAGCCTGCTGCCCCTGCCTGGTGTCAGCACCCATCCTCCCCCCAGGGCAGGATCTCTCCTGGTGGACCTGGCAACCTGCAGACCAAACACGTTAACACAAACTTAGTTTCCTGCATGTCAGCTGTTCACTTTTGGCCAATCCATCCTTCCCTTAATGGTGATTTATTTCACAACATCTCAGCAGAGGTAATTTCCATATGGCACAGACTGCCGGAGTGGGCATTTTTCATGATATTTGGAAGCCAAGTCACTTCAATTTGCATAATATTCAAATGATTTCTAAATGTTGAAAACAGTTCACAGGAGAAAAACAAAAAGGTTACTCATAAATTCCACATCTTTTCTCCTATCTCTGGGTGCGGGGAAGCTGGTCAGGACACATAGGATGCATCCTGGATTACTGCTGGGAGAGCAGTGCTTGAAATCTAGCTTTCTGGTTGGGGGTAGGGGAACCTGGTGGAGAGGGAGATGTGCAAGCTCACCTACGTGTGCACAGCAATGGGGGTGTGCATCAGGATGTTGTCAGTCAGAAAGATGCTTTGATGTGGGAATTTGGCACTGTTCCCTCTAGCCTGAAGGTGATGACATGATGTCCCAAGGGCTTCATCTCCCTGTGCCTTGCTCTACGCCTACACAGCTTAATCCTTTTTTTGCTTATCTGTCCAACCCCTCCGAACTGTGGAGCTGTGAACAGGGAGGCTTCTCATCTTACATCTTCTGCCCAGGCTAACATCACCCCCATGTGCACAGGGAGGGGACTCCAGTGGTCCTCACAGGAGCTACCAGAGAAACATAACGTATTCCATGTGGGATCCCCATCAGGGCTGACTGCTGTGTGCTGAGATCCCAGCCTTGCTCCCTGGAGTTGATCCCTTCAGCAGACTCTACTCCACGTTTCAGCTTATGTTTCCTCTTCCTTACGTTCATTCCAGGATGGCTCATTTCTGTGCATTATTTCATCTTAACTAACCCTTTTTTCCTTGTTTACTTTTGACAAATATTTGAAGATTTAGTAGCTCACATCCTTGGGAGGGATTATGCAGAAATCACTGTAGCCCTCTCTGCAGTGTTCGTATCTGAGATCTGCTAACAAGCTCAGGCCTTGCTCGTGCAAAGCTTTTAGCTTTGCTTTACCTTAAGTACCGCACACGCTCCTGGGTGCCTGTGATTACCCGTGAAGCCTCTATAACGCTGGGAGATACCGGGCAGAATTTATCCCTTGATTTAGCTGAAATGGTATAAATAGAAAGGCAAGGAAAAAGGCCTACTATATTTATACTGCAAATTCTTTTCATCCCATTGGCTTTGAAATAGATCCAGGGTTTGTTTGCTTTTTAATTTTTTTGCATTAAAAATATATAAGATCCAAGTGTGGGTTTTTTTCTTTTTCTTTTTCCCTCCCTTTCCCTCTCCCTATCCTTCCCACGCCTGGTCTTTAGGCATTTTCACAGCTGGTGGAAGAGGGCAGGGGGGGGCATGTTAGTTTCACAAGGCACCAGGAAAGGCTCTCAGCTGGGGGTTGAGAGCTGGGGCAAAACAGTGCTCTTCGCTCCCTCTCAGGACAATGCTGTGATTCATTATGGCTCGAATGGGAAGCACCTTTGAATATTATCTCAGCATCATCTCTGTTCTTCTGTAGCATAAATAACTGGCTTATCCCTAATGACTCCGTTCTTGTTAAGAGGAAGCTTCATTTGGGAGCTGTATGCAGCCACTTAACATGCAATCTGCATCTTGCTGACTGTGAGTCAGTGTCTCTTTGATCCCACAGTGCCATAGAGGATAGCGCCGAGCATGAGAACCTGCGTGCAGTTCCCTCCTGTAGGCTCTTATACCTGCTCTTGTCCTTAGCAGGACACTCTCTGGTGGGGGACAAGGGGAGATGCTCTGGGCAGCACCCCCAGGCTCTGGTCAGCAATCAGGTGCTAATGTCCCAGAAATTTCTGCAATAGCTCCTTCATCATCTGCTTCCTTCACTGAGGAAAAAGGGGGTGCTGGGGCTGGGGGAAGGCTCATCCATCCCAGCTGAGCCCACAGATCAGAACTTGTCCTCTAGAGGAAGATCATTTTGAAGACCTGCTTGGGGTTTGCATATCCCATGCACAAGGGCATGATGCAAAAGACACCTTTGGCATCACACTGGCATGCAATCTGACAGTAGTTCACCAAAATGTATTCCACCTGCAGCCCCATCCTGGCCAGGACAATCTCCCTGCACCCTGTGGCTTGCTGGCTGCAACCATCTCATCTCTTATTTCTGTACTCGAAGGTCTTTGGGGAAGGAGCTGTCTTCTGTTTCATTTGTTCAGACCCCAGCATAGTGAGATCTTGGACCATGACTGGGATGCTTGCATGTTCTGTGAATACAAATGTAATAAATTAATGAAAATAACCAGTGGGAAGACAGAACTCACTGCTAGAGGGACTGACTCAGTGCAACAATATTTCTTTTATTCATTCCAAGCTCTTCTGTGCAGAAAGCTGCTCTGTAGCTAGCATGGATGGCCAGAAGTGCTTCCATCTATTCTCAGCATTAACCTTTTCAGTGCTGGGTGAGCAAATCAAGTGAGATCACAACTGTCTGCCTGGTTGCTGCGTATTGATATGAGATCCTCAGCATTTCTGGAAAGAGACTGCAGGAGGTTTAAAGGCACTGATGGCCTCTCTGAGCTGGGCAGGAAAGGGCCACCTGGCTCCTGATCCATCAGCCAACATGCAGGGAAAAATCTAGTGTCTTCTAGCAGGCTTTTTCTACTGTATTAGGAAGCAGCTGCCTTTTAATTAGAGGATAGCTAAGTGCTACCTTGTGATCCATGAGGTTATGCATATTTAATAATGCCAGCTCCCATCTGCTGTTGCCTAGTGCTGTGTTTTAGGAAGTGCAGACTGGAAAGTCCCCTTTGATGTTTCTTCACGCTGGCTGCTCTTTGAAATGGGGAAAGCACAGCAAATCTGCAGCCATGGATGCTTCAGCCATTCCAAAAATTGGGGGAAGCCATGTTGTGCAGGGAGAGCCCTCACCTGAGTGTGCGAGGCATTGATCTGGCTGCTTTGTTGGTGGGAAAGCAGACTCAGCTGGAGTGGTCGGCGTTTCTGAGCTTTGCATGCTGTGGATGAGGAGCAGGACTAAACTTGAGAGGGAACAGAAAGGCAGAACACTACTGCTGCCTCTCCTCAACCAAACATAGTCTAAGCTCTGCTAATACTCTCCTTTTTTTTTGGTGCAGGTGGGGAGACAGATAATAACTTGAGACCATTTTAGGGAAGTCTGGTCTAGTTCCTCAAAGCAATGACCCTCCAAATATTGTCATCAGCTGTACTGTCATACTTGGGTGACCCAGGAGCAGCAGAAGGTGGGAGAAAGAAGTGATGAAGCTCTTCCACTAGGTGTTGAATACAGCTGGAAGCAGAGGACTTATGCCCATCACTGAGGGTTGTAAAGCCAAGCGTGTCTGCAGTCCTGCTCATGTTCCAGTCCTTGCTAACAGTGCTTGAGGTATTCTTCTCACAGTATTTACTACTTTCTCTTCTTTCTGTGTTCTCTGTGTTGCCAAGTAGGTATTTCCACATCTATCTTCTTCATTTCATGATCATCCCTGATACATCTTGCCATTGTAAATTACAGTGTTTTGGCACAGTCACCCTTTCCAACTCAGTTCATTTTGGTGTCACCAAATTGCTCTCAGTATCTTTATTTTTCCTCCTTGGATGTCAAGAAAGGTCTCTGCAATGTTCAGGTGAAATCACAGTGTGGGCAGCTGTCCACAGAGAAGTAAATCTTTCCACCTGTATATGAAACCATGCTTTGGAGATAGAAGGGACTGAAAGAAGCAGCAGCTCCCAGCAAGAGCAAACCTGACTGTATTGATTTTCATTGTCGGACATGAGGAAAATGCAAACAGAGATAATAAATATCTGGAAAAGAGGAAGCATTGGACTGACAGCATTTCTGCAGTGTGGTGTTTGTTACACAGGCGAAGCCAGAAGCTCCGCATCCCCATGGTGCCCCACCAGAGTCATGTTCCAGCAGAGACAAGTGGCCTTGGAGCTGCTCTAAGTGGGACACTGGGATCGTTCCAGGTGATACAAGGACAGCCGGGACAAAAATTCGCTTTGCAAGCCTTCCTCTTGGTCACAGGGAGAGCAGACACTGGTTTGAGATTAAATGACCTGGAATAGCCCTGCAGAAGTGTTTGTGGCACTGGGGACTAGCCTGGCACCTCTGGCTACCCATCCCAATGTAGCAGTGCTGCGTGTGTCATCAGCACCTCCTAACTCTGTTGCCAGAGCCCTTCAAACCATCAGAGCAGCTGCAAGCCAGTGAGTATTCACAGAGAGGTAAGCACAGACATTCTCTTTGCTGCTCCCTGGGATATCCCCCAGGTAAGGGATTGCCCCGTGTGGATCTTCTCCACCACCTCCAAGCTGTTGTTCCCTGTTGTTCAAGTACACTCTGCAGTTCAGGATTACACTCATATCATTCCTCTGCAGAGAGGTTTATCTGGGCATCCCTACACCCAGGAGCCCAGGGGTACCAGCAACTCTGAAGAACCAGATGCCTAATTGCTGTGGCTCTATCCATTTGGAAGCACAGACACAAGCAGCTCTGTGGTTAGCCAAAGGAGGGTGCCTGCAGGCTTTATTTGCAGGAACAGAAGCAGATTTTGGATGGGATAGAGAAAGCCAAGAGGCTGATCAGGGAATTCACTAAATAAAATATTTTTGCCAGCCTTGTTTGTTTATTTTTGTCAAAAGTGAAATGTCTTGCTGGAATGTCTCCATCAGACCTGAACTGGGAAGAATGCCAATGTCTAGGATGGGATCTCAGGTCAAAAACAATGTGCTGGTGAGCCAGTCAAAAAAGCAAGTATCTTGTACAGGGAATTTGCCATGTGGAGGGACTTGCCTTTCTGGAGGATTAAAAATTAGGTCTCTTGAGACTTATGTCAATGCCCCAAGCACTGGACAACAAGATATTTTGGTCTGCCACTCACTCTTTGAAAGTTTGCTCCTGGAACAAAGAAACTTCTTTCCCATGAATATTTCATTGAACCAATGTGCTCTTGTGAAGGATTTTGATGGAATGGTATTCTTTACAAAACAAACAAACATTAAACTGCATCAAAACTGATTCAGTAAAGAATTCCTGCCTGTCTCCACTTCTGCCATACCATCATTGCCCTCCTGAATCTTGCTAAGCTCTTGGAGCTAAGCCCAAACAATAGGAGCCTGAACAGCCTGGCCACTGTCTAGATTCATGCCCTGACCTATTCTTCCATTCCAGTGTAGATAAAGGGCCATTTCAGTCCTAATTCTGCCAACATTTTGCCTGCAAAAACAGACTGGATAGGAAGAAAAGCACAGTTCCTTTCCATCGCACACCCAGCTGGCCATGAATACTGGTGCTGGTATCAGGGGTGGGTGGGTGGGAGGAGATGTCCAGGGGGTGCCACCAGCCATCATGACCACACAATCCTTCAGCTGCCAGGCAGCTCCACTCCCTCTCAGCCCACTCTGGGCGGGAATACAGTTAATATTTCAATAACAAATCTCCTAAACTTGGGCTCCCTGTGGGGCTGGCATTGATCGCTGATCCTCAGAGCTTCTCTCTTTCTTCCTTCATATCTTCCCTAGGCTGGAGAGGCGTCTGCTTATTGATATTCAGAGGCAAACATTGCAGTCTTTCAAATGCTGCCAGGTTTTATGAAGAGCTGTTAATAAAATGGATTCACCCAGCAGCAAAAGAAAACTGAAGTGGGAAAAAAAAAGGATGGGAGGAGGCAGAAGGGGCATTTCCTGGCAACCATAGGCTTTTCCCTACACTTTCACCACGAACGTGGCTTGGGATTTTTCAGCAGCCAGAATTTCAAGACCAGGCTGTTGGATTTTGCACATGAGCAAAGAGCTTATGCTGCAGATGTGCTGAGAGGGGCTTGACCTAAAGAATTTGGATTAAGCCTCCATCAAACATTCAAGATCTCTAGTCCCTAAGGCACCTTTTACTTGGCAGATGATCTCTGGGGAACAAATTTGCAACCATTCTTGAAACAGTTCTCCATCACATGGACTGATGTCTCCTAAAGAAAAACTGAAGCACTGTTGAAGAATCAAAGCTGACAGATACTACAGCTGGGACAGAGGATCAGGCACCTTAACCATGCACTCAGCACAGAGCACTGCAGTCATTGACTCAGTAGTACTACAGTATGCTTTGTTTTCTGCGCATGTCTTTGCAAAATGCCTTTGCCACATCTACCAGTGCACTCTAACACCCTTGTACCACAAAGAAATTTCAGGGCAGCTTGTTCAACAGTGTACACTCTTTTCTAGAACTGCTAAGTTTTGTCTTCAATACTGGGGAACCCAAAAATCTCAGTCCCCAGTAAATAAAGTAATTTTTTACTTTACCCCTTGAATTAAATACAAGTTTAGGCTTAAGTATGAAAAGATAAAATGAAAAACGCATTGAACAGCATCCTACCACCAGAAGTTTCTGGCATTTTTGCCCTCAGACAGTTTGACCTGTTCTGGAACGAGGCCTTCTTGCCCTCCATCTGGATCATTCCTTGGTCATGAATTGCCATTACTGAGCAGTTACAGTTTGAATTTACACTTCAGAGTTATCAGCTTGGAAGAGCATGTCAAAGATAAAACAGACATTCCAGTAATGACTTAAATCAAGGCATTTCCTAGGTGTTGACAGCAAAGAGGAGGAAGGAGGCTCTCAGCAGCTGGAAAATTCAAATACAGTATCTTCCTGCACTGCAAGAAGTGCTGAAGCATCCCCCTCACTGTTTTCTGGTCACAGTGCTGCATGGGGGGTGCAAGTGGTATGCTGATCAGGGTGATGGGCTGAGTTGCAGTTTCCAAAAAGGCCATGGAATGCTAATACCTCTTTGGGATGTAACTGCTCCTTCTACAGACTGATTGAGAACTGCCCTCTCCCTTGAGACCTCTCTTACTGTCTTGATGTACATCTGCAGATATGCCTTGGGTCCCATCTGTTCCTCTTAAATCCTAGGGCTAGATAGGTTATGTGGCTGGCACCTACTGCTGTCAGGAGAGAAAATATAAGTATGATTGTCCTTCTGGTCCACACCACGTTCTGACCACTGAAGATGCCGTCCTCTAAGAAGATGCATTTTTACAGGAGGCTGAAAAACAATCTTGGACAAACAGGAGAGGTCAGGGATGTGTGGTGGGATTGTGTGTGTCAGTAAAGACCCATGCTGTGTATTACATTTGGATCCTTTCACCATCACACTCTGTGTAGCTCTTGCTGTCCTTGACATTGGCATCCTAGTGCAATTATTACACGGGTCTTGCATGACAGCTGCTATGTTTGAGGAGTAAGTTACTTAATTTCTTGTTTTGGAAGATCTTTGGGGTGAATGGCTATTGTTTACTTCAGCTCTACAAAGGACATCAGCAAATATGCCTGCAGTGCTGGACTGGGAGATTTATGGGCACATGGGACTACAACATAAAGAGTTTGGGATGCCACAAAGCACAGAGTGACTCATTCTCCTTCATAAATGACTTTCAGCATCCTCAAAGGTCTCCGTTACTTGCATTCACTTCTGGAAGAGCTGAAGTTGTTTACATTAGTGTAAAACCCTCAAGAAGAGTCACGAAGATGAAGTACTTTAGTCCTTCCGCAGGACAAACCTCCTGTTTCCAGCCCCATTCTCTTGCCTCCTGTGTCTCAAAGCTACACAGAGGTGCCTTGACATCCCAGACGTTCTGTTTTGGAAGGGCCAAGAGACATTAGCTACGACAGGAGAAGAAAAAAAGCCTTTCTGAGTGGCAATCTGGTCTGGGATCACCAGCCCTTGCTCTGTGGCACTGTGTTAACACCTACCCACTCGGCACAGCTCCAGCTGCTGTTGGTGAAGGCTGAGGAAGGGAGCAGGCAGGAATAGAGATGGCTTGTTCTTCCAGCCCAGGACCAGCTCATTAGCAAAGGATGCTTTGCTTTTTAATGCCTGAAAGCTCAGGCCACAGGAAAGGTCACAGATGTCTGGCAGGAACTCCCTCTTGAGCCTACCCTTCAGCCAAAGCACATGAATAGCTTGAGGACATGAGAGGTCACATACATAATAATCAAATGAGCATTGCATACAGAAGCCCTCAGGGAGGAAGGCTGGGATGTGCTGGGGACTCTGCTGCTGTGAGAGGACAGGATGTGCAGAGGACAGGGGAGGAGGGAGTGGGGAAGCAGATGGGGAGGAGGAGGGCAATGACTTGACAGGAATTATGCGATGCATCTTGTGCTGTGGAGCAATGCCTTTGGCCTGGCTCCTCTCAGAAACTTGGTTCAATTTGCACGTTCACTTTGAAAGGGCATTTTCATTAAAGCTGTGCTGTGGCTGAGATGCTAGGATCAGGCAGCTGAACATACTGTGGAGTCCCACTCTAGACTTCTGCAGCAGACAGCAACGTAGCACCACCCAACAAGATGTCAAGAAACAGCTAGATTGCTGCTTAATTATTTATATCTCTTGCTTTATTATTAAAACTTGGTCTTCCACCTTCTTTCTCAAGATCTCAGTGCGTGTCTGTAATATGACAATATTATTCAGCTTTATATATATATATCTGCATGTCATACGAATTTCAAAGGCAGTGACTGGGCAAGCTGAAAGAAGGGGCTGGGTGCCATGGGCTGGCTGCTACATGCAAGGGGCACATGGGGCCCTTGGGGAGCAGAGAGTGCCTGTTCCCTGGTAGGTATGGGGCAGAGACACTTCCAGCTTGTGCCTGGTGGGAAGAAAATTGGAAGGGAAATCAGAATGTGAACACCCATCAGATTATGTGTTTCCAGCACAGCAGGGCACCCTGTGCACTGTGTTTAGGCACATGGCATCATACTGGGCTAGTGGAGCACCAAAAAGGAGATTGCTCTGCAGATTGTTTGTCCTTCTTTTCTTCCAGGATGTTACACAAAGCAAGTGCTGTTTCTCCACAACATCCGAACCTTCCTCATCCAGGCAGCTAAGGTGCCAGGCCAGTGGAGGAGCCATCATTGTCATTAGGATTCAATTACTGGAGTTAGGAGGAGATTATGAAACATGCATCACACCTCTGATGAGGTTTTTATCTCCTGAGTACCACCTTCCCTGACACCAAACCTCTTATCCTTAGGAACTGGTCTGGGATCACATTATTTTAGAAGTCTGCACTGGAAGGGATGTCTGGAGCCCATAGGAGGACTGTCACCAGCAGGCTGCTGCTTCTGTGTCTAGCTGAGCCCAAGGACAATTCCCCCACCTGTCTGGAGTGCTTTGGTGCTTCTCTATCTCAACATTGCTTCAGGCAGAGGCATGGGCAAGTGTTAGTGTTGTTGCAAGAGTTTTTTTTCCCTCTCTGGAATCTTTTTTTATTCAAACCACAGTGGGGTGCTTCCATCCTGGACCACACTGCAGCATGCATTATCCTCTCCTGCCTTTGTTTCCTCTGTCAGGATAGGTCTGACTGAGTTTTGCCTCTATCTAATCACATCCCTGCTGGCTTAGGCGAGGTGAAAGCCTGTTTTGTCAGGCTTTCCCAGCAATCCACATCAACCACCTCTCCCTCTGAAGGTTCAAGGCAATTTTAGGCACCTACAGGGGATGCAGCTGCACTTAGCAGCGCTGGGTAGCTAGACACCCTGTATGATCTGGCTTTTCTGTAATGCAGCTATAAATCCCCTACCCACATTAAGCATCCCTAGGATATGATTCTTTCTTGTATTTCCCAGATCCCGGAGGCTGCTGCATCCCTTGCACCTTCCTCCGTGCTGAAGTTGCATCCACTGCCTAAATCCCCTTCTCCTCCCGGCAGCCTCCTCCTGATGCTCACACCTGCCCTCAGACCACCGCAGCAGTTCTAGCAGCAGCCACCAGGCTGCTGTATTTCCCTGGAAATACAAGAAAAGGTCTGCATATGTAAGAGCCTGCCTGGTTTCTAGGAGGCAGGGCGCTGGTGAATGTTTGTGGAAGCAAATATTTCCCTCTGCCCAGTGTGCCGAGCAGTGCTTTGCTGCCTGAACCTGCACGGACTCAAGGCAGACTCCAATCTGAAACTGCCCAGCAGACAGACCCTTGCTGCTGTTATCTTCCCCTTCCCAGCTACTCAAGAGCTTGTAGCTTGGTTTATTTGTTCTTTGGGCTTCCAGAAGAGGACGTACTGCCCGCTCGTATTTAACCCCATGTCCTAGCCATTATCACTGAGAAGGCAACATTTCCCAGTATTCTGCCTGTACACGCACCAAGTTCCCCTGCCTCATGCCATGTTGTTGTCCTATCAATAGCTTTTAACCTAATATTTGACCTTGGGAAGACCTGATGAGTGGCAGTGCTGCGTTTCAGTACACTTGATCTAAATTCAATACATATCAAGCAGCATGGTATTTATGAAAAATCTTTAGAGAATTTTGTTGAGCACTAACAATTCTTTTTGTAAGAAACAAACATTAGGCAACTTTGTGATTAAACTTTCATATGTTAAACATTAAAAAAAAAAAATAACCAAAAAAGAAAACCAACAACAGCTCAAGTAAGCAGCATGTGTGAATGTTGCTCAGAGATAAGCCAAGAATCTGCTATGAATATGTATCAGAAAGTCTTCATGGTACAGCTCCATCGTGTGTGCATCATGTGGTACAGCTCCACATGGTGTAAGTGAGGTTCTCTGACAAACTGGCCAAGGGATGGGAAAAAATGCCAGAAAAACTATTATGACCATGCACTCTAGCTTCCTGGCTGAGTATATCCATTTGAAAGGTGTTTTGTGATATCCTTCTCTGAGAAGGGCATTGTCTGGGAAGCCTGATAGTAAACAGGCACAGTATGGGTAACATTTAGGGGCACAGAGATCAATGTAGCTGCTGTTTGTAACAATTTTATCTTTCCTTGTGAACACTGTGATTCAAGCAATCTCACTATGGAAACGACAAGCTCTGGCCCAGATCCTGCAAAATGTTCTGCATGCAGATAACAGGACTGGGACTTCCTTACTGAGGGTATCTTCATGGAGACTTGGGATCGCCGAGGATTTATCAGAATACTAGTGTGCTATTATGATCTTTATGATAGTTGCATTGGAGCTGGGATGTACTGAGCACACTCTGCAGTTAGAGGATCCTTCTTGTGATAAACCTTTTAAGAGTAAACACAGAAATTTGGTGGAGCGGATCGTATCCAAGAAAACATCAGATTCTTTCCAAATCTGTGTCCTAGAATTTACCCACACTGACTGCCTCTGACCCTTGGGGTCCATGGCCCTGTGGAGACAGAGGCTGTGACGTGCATGGATGCTTCTCCCGATGTACCACAGGCTCCAGTCCAAGGGCTGAAGCACTTCTTGCCTCCAGTGCATGCCAGAAAGAGGCCCTCATTTTCATCCCCAGCCCAGCTTCTGTCCTGCATTCCAGCACCTATGCATATGTAAAAGCTTGTGTGGTTTAATTTTTGCTCTGATGTTTACACCTAAACTAGGACAGTTGTTTTATCCCTGAATTGGCTGGTTCCTCTCTATGTAGGTTAATAAGGATTTTATCATTATTTAAACAAGGTTTTGTTTGTTTGTTTGCATTTCTCCAAGAAAAATTAACGATGTAAAATGCTACCAGGAGTAACTAAAATAATAATTTTGTAAATTTTAGGTTTATAAGGAAAAGAAAACAACACAGGAAAGTGGTATTCCCAAATAAGACATTGACTAAGGCAAAATTGAGACCTCAGAAAGCCTCCAGTCACTCAGAACAGCGGAAGTAAGGTTTGACATTATTTCAAAATACTCTCTGATATTTGAAAGTCAGAAAATTTGTAGACTTCATCCATGGCCCCTTGTTTAAATGTACACTGTGAGTCACAGGACAATGCCCCGTGCACTAGCCTGAACATTGCAAAAACCTTTAGCTAAGGCCAGGGGATAAGAAGCAATATGTAAAACTGATAAGTGATATTACTACTATTACTAACACTTCATGATCAGATAGAAAGAAGGGAACAGATGTTAACAATGATGAATAAATACTCAGACTTTGGCAATTGCATAAGAAAGCTAAAGATAGTTATAATATAGCAGTAGCTACCAGGCTAACAGAAAAACAAGGAATATTAAAAAATGTATCAGGACCAAAAGTAGGTCTGGCAGTCAACCAGTTCCTTTAGTAGACAGCAGTGATGAAACCAGCAATGATGAAGTAATACAAGCAAAAGGATTAAATTGGTTCTGAGTTTGGAGAGGTGATAGAAGAGGCTGCCACACTGCACAGAGTCCAAGCTTCTGTGTCCCACAGCAGCTAAGGATGACGTTAAACAGCAGCAGTTGAAAGCGATGCATTTAAACCTGGATACTCAGGCCACCTACATCATGAGGCTGTAAGAGCTGACTGAAAAAAGCTTTACACAACCAGTGCTGATTTTAATGAATTCTTGGCATAATAAAGTTGGCTTTGTTGACTTGAATAAGAAGAGGTGACTCTTGGCCCAGGGTAAGGATCAGCACAAAACCAGAGGATTTAAATCACCCTGACCAAAGAGGCAGCTGAGTTTTGTGACAGCCACTGACACATGCATGAGCTTCTACATCTGTGGACCCAAGCATGGCATAGCCAACATGCCACTACGGTGTTCCTATCTCCAGCCTACCTTGAATATCTCTGGTTTCATCTTCAGAAAAGCACAAACAGGCTTTCTCAGGTGGGTGAAGATTGCTATAAACCCTTGGGACATCCTTGCCGTCTGCCTAAGAATTACTCACAAACAGGGAGAAGGTCAGAATTAAGCCAATGTGTTATTCTTGACAAATAATGTCACCTACTCCAATTACTAGCTATGAAAAAGCTGTAGAGAAAGCGGTATTTATTGACAGCAGTTTGAATATTCTTCTCCTTGTTCAGACTCAGTGTAACTACTTTCATATCTGAAATAAGAGATTATGAGAGTAATCATCATCTGCTTCTTAATGTTTCCACTAAACTTTTATGAGTGTTTTGGTGAGAATTGTTAATGATGTTTGTAAGTAATGTTCCATGTCAAACCAGCTTCAGTGTGACCATGATACTAACTAGTAGAGCCATATTAAAATTTGCAAAGATCACAAGGTGATTGTAACTTCTATAACTTTTTATTTATTTGAAATAACATTTTCTTATGTATTCTTTACTGGATCAGTACATTTTTACAGTAGTTGAATGTGCTGGTATTTCCCACAGAAGTGTAGGACAGCAGCTTATATTTAGTGCATTTCTTCCTGTTGCAAACGAGATTATGTGCACAATTTTTGCCCTCAGAGTCTTTACCTACGGGTAAAGCTTTTCCTCTGGAGAAGGTGTTTTCATGAACATAAGGTGAAAAATCCATCAAGCCAGGATCTATGCTTACAGGGAGCATCACAAAAATGAAGATGGGAGCAAGTGATTGGTTCTTCCCTCTTATAAAATATAACTATGTGGGAGGTGACAAGGTGATTGTCTGACTTTCCTCTTGCTGTTGGCAGGCTAAGTTAAAAAGAGAGGATGAGCAATTTGTTCCTAAAGTACCAGCACCATGGAGGCAAGTGACAGAGAGAAAAGGTGTTTTTGCTGTGGTGTAAGCATGTGGATTTTTGCCAGTTGCTTGAATGAACACCCCAGTTTCAAAATAAACTCCCACTGAAGGTCAGGTCCTGCCTGGAATACCTCTCTTTTAGGAAATACAGCTTTTCCAGTCCATGTGCTTCCCTGTGGTCTCTTTTGGAAGCTGCTCCCTGTGCCCTGCCAGGGTGCCAAAGGCAGCTCCCTGCCATGCCAGGGAACGGGTGGAGAACGTGCTGTTGCTCCCTTATGCTCTGTGCTTCTTCCTGAGTGTGTTTCCCACACAAATATTCCTAAGAAGCATTTCTTTTAGACTAATATCATGCCTATGGTCCAGTCCTAACCAAGAGTCATCCATCAAGGACCTTGTCCCATACTCTTTTGGCACAACGAAGCCATACAAAATACCACAGGGACAGTCTTGGATTCCCAGCACCACACAGGAGGACAGACCCTTGCTCTGGATGCATCCTGATGCATGTGTATCCTGATGTTGAACTTCATGACTTTGTGATCCAAGTAGACCTCCTACTCTACTCCCACCTTCAGCACCCCAGTGAGATGTGCCTGGAGCTGCACAGGCTGGATGAGAGTGCCACAGGGGGAAAAGACACTAGCTGACAAGTTCCACTGGAAGTAATTTGAGCCCTACCTCCAGTCTCAGTAGAAGCACAGGAACTTCCAGGCAGGGGATGTGCAGGTGGCTACAATATCAGAGCTCCCAGTTCCGGGTTTGCTGCATTTTACCCACAAAATTGTGATATTTGGCCCTTTTTCTTGAGGTATTTGGCTGTTTATCTGGTCTATAGAAGCATCACAGACCTGCAGATCTTGTCTGAGAATCTATGGAGAAAAGTGTTTTAGCGTGAATACGCAGCACTACCCAAGCACTGCTTCCCTGGAGCTAGGTGCTTCTCTGCCCCACTCTCATAGTGGCTTAGTTCTTCATGGAACCAACACCAGCTCTGTTCAAGTTTTCAATCAAGCCAGCATGGAAGAGGTCAGGTAGTGCCATAAGGGGCTGAGACAGCCTTGCTGATGAGCCAAAGGGAAATGCTGGTTCTCGTAGCTTGGCTGGGAGCAAAATGAAGTGCAACCACTTTTAAAAGGGACAGGTTGGCCCATTGTTTCAGTAAAATCAGGAAATGCAGAGACAAGCAAGTATGAACTGGAGAAAGTGACATCTGGAAGGTCAGGATAGAGCCAGAAGAGATGGAACTGCGAAAGGTAAGGACTTACATTAGAGGAGACAGGATAAGAACTGAAACACTGTTAGAGGCCTTCAGCAGTAATACATATATATATATATATATATATTTTGCCATTACTACCTCCTCCCCTGGCTGCCTGCAGCTACTCCTCCGTGCAATGCACATAGCCCACAGCAAAGGCATTGCAATTTCCCTCTTGTAAATGCAATTATCTCATCAGTTCAAAAGGTGGAGAGTTTGATATCTTTGGCATCCCTCTCCTCCAAAACCACATACTATAAATGGCCCTAAAAAAACACTTTTCCTAAAGACCTGAGGGCATGAGTGTTATTCCCTCTGCCTCCTGATGCTCAGATGACATTGGTCAAGAGCTATTACAAAGGAGGGAAACTATTTCTGATCAAACAAAACAGAATATTGCAGGGGTTACTGGCAAAGGAAAAACTGTGTTTGGCTCACCCAGTTTCATTCAATCAAGAAAAAAAAATCTTTTTTTTTTTTTGTTTCCCTAGGGTCTTTAAAATAAAAGGTTTGACTAACAGGAAAATGTTGGTCAATTTTAAACAACAAAGAACCTGTCATTTAGAAAGAAAGAAGTCTGAACACTGTCACATGGGGAATATAAAATTGAAGCATTTTCTCATTTCCAAACCAAAACATTTCCATCTAGAAAATGTGAAAATGAGGTGTTTTGACATGTTCAAAAAAATTCTCTTTTACTACCTTCTTGGCTGAAAGCATTTGGCACACTCAGTCAGCATCAATGCATAAAAGTTTCAGTCCATGAAACTTTTTGCTTATAGATAACTGAGTCCATCACAGAAGGTGGCTCAGCTTGGGCAGCTCTAAAACTTGCAACTTCCTGAAGCAGCACAAAAAACTTCTTGAAGCAGCAGAAGGGTGCTCATCTGTTGAAATACCTAGCTCTGCACCTCCTTGGTAGATCCCCTTCTGTCCCTTATGCTGAAGTGCATGTGAGTCTTTAGATCATAACTTGAGAAGGAGAAGTCGGATGGAGGTGTGAGTGCCCCTGTTAGCATCAGAGATACCTTACAGAGTCCCAAAGCAGCAGCAGCCCTCTCTGCCCAGTTAAGAGGGCAGACAGTCCTGCCCTCTGCTTGGAACCAAGCCCACGTCTTGCAGCTGACATCAGTCCACTTATTAGTAGCACATTAAATCCCAATTGTTTCTTAATTCTTTTGAAATGGGATAACAAGGTAGTTAATTAGCACATAACAAAACATGCAATTCTGATGAGGAGGTACTGGTTAACATACCAAGAACCAAATGTCAAGATGCATTTTTAGCACTGAATGGAATTAATTTGCCTGTGTTCCCTTATTAAATGTCAGGTCCTTATGACTTGTATACATTAAACAATTCAGGAATTGGAAAGCACTTGTGTAATCAAGTTAAGCGTGAGGCGGGCAGATTTCTTTCACCTAAACAAACCTGAAACTTTCCTTTTTCAATTAATATTTCGTTTTATAACAGCCACCACATTAATTCTTAATTAAATGCTTATTTGAGACACTCTGCTGATTAGTGTGAACTAATGAGGAACAATATGAATTGTTTATCCAGCTTCTAGTTATTTTCCTTCATAAAAGGAATGGTGTTTGGATGACTTTCATGTCTTGCTGTACCCTAAAATAACTTCCTTGCAGAGTAATGTTCATATAAACAGCACTAACTTCAACCACAAGAGCATTCACTGGGACTCCAGTACCTGGGTTGCAGACAGGAATACCTGCAGAACAAATCTTTGAGGGTGAAGATAGAGGCAAGTCCCAACAGCTGATTCCACTTTCATGACAGCAAGCCTTGCTTCAAGAGAGCCTAAAAGGATTAAAAACACAAATGTGACCTTGTGTAAACGGAAAACAAATCAATACTCCTCACGTTTCCAATGACATTCATTTAGTGATGGTGAACAGAGCATCACAAGTCATGAGTACAAGCGATCATAAATATGTTGATAAGTGACTAGGAGAAACTGTTATGATCATCTTGGCTGATCTGCCCTGCTCCAAGCAAGCACAAAGTAATATTTCCTATAGCATATCCTCTGAGCTTTTTGTAAACCACTGACTAGGGAGTTCTTGACCTAAGAGTTACATACAGATCTTTCTGGTTAGCTCCTAGCAAAAAGTCTTCAGCAGGAACTTCTCTATATGACTTTTCATCCTATCATACAGCAATAATAGCAGAGATGATGATGCAAGCTAGCCCTTGCTGTGTGCTTGTGATCTCCCACATGGAAGCTGTGTCCTGCCTCTGAACAAGCTTCTTGTCCTGCTCTGAGCCTCTTCCACTTCTTCTCTGTCATCTTGGAGGCAAGGGGAGCACAGCCACAAAATGTAAGAGGATGTAAAATGTAGGATGTGCTGTGGAGTTACAGAGTGGCATTGCACAGTTCTCTGTTGTGTTTTCTGTCTCTTAATAACTCTGAAAGTCTCTCTGCTGGCTTTGGCATTGCTGAGGGTTTGAGCAGGCATTTTCATAGCATTTTTTCCACTACTGAGATGTATTTCATTCACACCTTGTGATTATGTGTGTTTAGTCAGGGCTGTTTTCATCTATGTTTATGACTCAGCGTTCATTGACCATGAACTTATTCTGCTGTTTTATCACCTAATCATTCAGAATTGTGAGATCTTCCCTTATTTTTTCACAGGCAGATTCAGATTTGACTGTCATAAAGGCTGGTTCTTGTTGATACACAGCAAATTTTGTGAGTTTGATAACCAGTCCTCATGAAAAAGGAAAAGATTCCCTTACAAAAAGACAAAAGGCACAGGGCCAAAACTCCAAGATCCTTAGGAAACTCTAAAGGCACTTTCTCTTCATCATTAAAGTTCATAATTCATTTTTATATTCTGTCTCAACCATTCACTGATTGTCAAGAGGCCTTTCACTTTCTTCAGGACAGCTTAATTTCCTCAAGAGTTGTTAGTTAATGGACACTATCAAATGTTTTTTCGAAATACAAATGCAATGGCTGGATTTATCACCTCTGCACATATTAACTCCTTCAAAGAACTCTCTAATTTTTGAGGCAAGACTTCACTTTATTTTTGTTTAAATACTCTTCTTGACAGGTTTTAACAGTCCACAGTCATGTCTGTATTTCTCCAGATGCTGCAGAGCTTCCTTTAAAAGCTGGTTCCTCATTTGTTCTCTTTCATTGCTGTAATATTGGGATTGATTTAAGCGATGCTTTGCACAACACAACGAGTAGATCAGCAATTTCATATTGAATTCCTTTAAAGCTCTTGGGTGAATGCCATCTGTTCCTGTTCATTTCCTACTGTTCATTTTATCATTTCTTTAAAGGCCTGTTCCTTAAGTTCTCATGGCTGGTCAGACCCACCCTCTGTAAAGAAAGACTTCCCTAAGCTCTCCATAATAGGCACCAAAGCAAAGAAATAACCCTTCCTCTCTTCTGGGATCCTTAACATCCTGGAGATGTAGTTTTAAACCTCCATCATCTAGCAATTTTCTCATAGGCCTCCTTATAATGCATTTTAAAATAAAGCTCTTATTTCAAACTTTATTTCTTCCACAGGTAGTTTCTCAGTAGCTAGTTTGAATTCCTATGTTATGGTTCCATATTTAAGTCACAAGAGTTATCTTCTATCTTCATATTTTTTAAAAAATGACTTACGCTTTTTAAACGATTTCTGTTTGACTCAAACAGCTTCCTATACCGTTGTTTAACTGGTCTTCCCTACTAAAGGGTTGTTTATATCTTTTTCAGTGGGTGCCATGACCTTCCTACATACTTCTGATACTGAATCTCTGAATAGGTTTATGGCACCCAAAGATATTTTACCCTTTCTGCCGTTTCTTTGACTTTATTTTAGAAAGATTTCTCATTTTTATGTTATCTCTTCTCCATGTCCTTTAAAAGTAAGTCTTCATTAAATGGGATTTTCACCTATGGCTTTCTCCCTTCTACAAAGCTGTACAAATACAAGTATATAATTATCATCATTACAAAGTCAGTTTTTGGGAAGTGAACATCTGGAACAATACCTTTTCAATACTGAGGATTAAATAAATAATTTCTTCTTTTCTGATGGGATCTCTGAGCATTTGCCTCAAGAAATTCCTGTTTAGACTGTCTAAAAATTAGTTTATATGCCTTATCTCATTGCAACATCTATCTTCACATGAACATAAAAAAAGTCTCCCATTAAGTTCTGATTTTTTTCCTCCTGAATTGCCTTTACTCTCTCGACTTTTAAGTGAACTTCAGTCTATGCAAGGATTTAAGGACTTGCATTCAGTTGTATAAGGTTATGACTAGCCTATCTGGCAATTCATTGCAATGTGCAGAATTTGTGTCCTCTCTGCTACTTACTACTTCATGGAGTTTCTGTGTCTTATGCAAGCTTCACCTGCAGTGATTCAGTGTTTTCTTCTTGGACATTAAAAAAGACATTAAACATTTTCAGATCAAAATTCTCTACCAGTGGAATTGTTCTTGAGAACTGTAACAAAACTGTGAGTAACAATACTAAATAAAAAGGAATTATAAAAATAAAATATGAGGTGATCAAGACCTGAAATCATCTCCCAAACTCAGTGTTTGTATTTTTTCTCACTTCTCATTCCCAGCTATGAAACTGGAGATTATTTCCTCAAAAAGTTCCATCAGCAAAATCTATCACATTCTTCCTGATGGGACCTGACCTCTGCAGTGAAGGCATGCTTAGTGAATATTCTGTATGTTAATTTAGCAGCACTGCATGGGCTACCACTGAGATTACTTTTAGACTCTAGTTAAAACCCTGACCACACAGAATTTCATGTTCAAGCCCCTTTGTACTCCAACAAGGCTACAATTTCTCAACCAGCTCTCCCTTGTTCTGTGTGGGCAAGGCTGGCTCTGGTCCTGCACAGGCAGTGTTCCTACAGGGGGATAGGCAGATTCCATGTTTGGAGCTTGTCAGGCTTGTTGAATTATTATTTTTCCATCTTTCCTCAGATTTCTCAGCTCTCCTGCCTGTGGATTGTGTGTCTTGCCACCCACTCCATTTCTATAATCAGGGCAGAAGCAGTACTCAGTGGAAAAAAAAAATACATCAAATTGGGTAAATCTTCTTTTCTGAGAGCTTAAGAAAATAGCTGTATTTGTCCTAATTACTGTTTTTTACATAATTAGCTCTGGTCTGGGTGTTGCAGGCAAGATTTCACAAGGGTATGAAAAATTTCTCCTTTCAGACTTGCAGGTGGAGGCAGAGGGTGCAGACAGCAGGTTCCAGAGACCAACAGGTAGAGTCAGATGGGAGTACGCTAAATGAACTGAACAGCAAGATCAAAAAGCGGTCCAAGCTGGCACTTCTGAACTACGACATATCTTGGCTATAATAGGAGAGAACGATTTAAAAAAAAAAAAAAAAAGTATTAGAAAATTACTGTAAATTTGGATTTCATACCATGAGGGTTATCAGCCCACCCCACCAGCACAAGAACCTTCCTGCAGGGTCACTTGTCTTTATGGAGGACACAGACCTTGCCAGAAGGGTTCAAGGCCCAGCAGCAGCAACCAGCTCCACCTTGAATGGAAATCTTTGTTGTCTCTGACCTGGAAGAAGCTCCGGCAGATCCACCCTGGGAAACAAACTCAGCAGCTGAGACAGAATTTTCCTTCGAGACAGATATTCAACTAACATTTTCACAGAAAGATAATTTTGTTCTCCCAGATCTCCAAATTCTGTGACTTTATTATCATTATTATTTGCAGTATTTCTTCAAATGCCAGGATGTTAAGTTTGGAGGTTCTAGGAACTTTTTTTTTTTTTTTGAAGAAAGACTCAGAAGCTTTAGAAAATTAGCTGGTAAATTTAAAATCTTCTATTATTTTAATTGGAGGTTTTCATGGAAAGAAACAGCGTTTCCCAAGCATTTCTTTCTAGATACCATAACAATACTGTACAGGTGCATGTTAAAAAAAAAGAACACGTCGTTTGCAGCTGATCCTAATTGTCTCCAAAGGTCTATGAGTCCCTCTCTAACTCAGTAATGGATTTAGGTTCAGAACATTATTTATGATAATGCCAACAGTGAAAGCAGGAATAACTTTATTCTGCTTCCATGGATATCAGGCAGTGTGTTTTTGAAAATCTCCAAAACACCCTGCTCATTCCTTTCTTCTGGGTGTAAGGTGTAGCAGGCGCAATTACGGGTTGACTGAACGTGTGTCATGTAGAATTTTCTACCATCCAGAATTATAATTAATATATTTTTGAGACCAGTGCATCAGCAGTTCTGCAGAAGGTCCTCATTTTTCATCACCATCCAGGGCCACACAGGGTAACTTCAAAAGTGAAGTGTGAGATGGCCCTGCTACATTGGAGCAGACCTTTTTTTGTAAGGTAGGAAAAAACAAACAAACAAAAAAAAATTGCCCTCCACTCATGTAAATCAATAGCAATAAATAAATAAATAAGAAGAACAGTTTTGCTGAGAGGAAATATGGTAGTTCTCAGCTGATGTTTCACTCTCCTAAAGATATTTTTCCTGGGTATGAGTAAACAATTCCTATATCCCCTTTAAGTTCTGCTTATCTTAAAAAAATATTAAATTAGAAATGGGAATTGGGACAGATGGATCGATTCTTGCTGTCCTTGAAGGAATGCAGGGATTTTGCATGTGTTATAAGAAGCAGACCTCAAATCCATCCCTCCCTGCATGGACACGATTGTGCAGATGGGGGCACTCTGGCTAAGTTCATTCTAGTACTCTTGTGAGATTTAAGGTGGATGATATTTCTCCAATAAGCATATTTTAACTGACTGTGATGCCTGCCTACAACGGAAAGAGAGATGCACAGCCCAGTCAGATTATTATATTAGTGGAACAGTGGAAAACTAACAACCCAGCCAGCCCAATGAATATTGATTTGTTTCTAATCAAGCCTAGGATGTGTCACATGGCAATTTCTGTTCAATTCATGTGATCCCATACACAGCAGCTGGCAATAGCCCACTAGATCGTGTGATCCATGCCCTGAGAGCATCAGGGCAGTTTGGAAGTGAGGCTGCTGACAGGAAAGGGGTTTGCATTGAATGACTGACCCTCAGCAAGGGCTTGGCCGTTACCAAGCTGAAGCAAAGTTTTGAATAAAAATGCTGGGGCACAAGACTTTACCCAGGCTAATTTGTACCTATCTTTTACCCTGACCTTGTGTATCCTCATCCCCACCTTCAAGAGTGCTGTCCAAGGGGTATCTGATATGGACATCTCCAAAATCGCATTTGGACTGTTGAGTGCAGGAGGAAGAGCTGCTCCATGTTTGACATTGCACAGCTCATCCTGGTGCTTCCATTCATTTCTGACACAGCGAAACACAGGCTCAGGCTCCAAGCAACAGGAGCTGTCTGTTGCACAAGAAGAACAGCTTTGTCTTATCCACAGTAGTAGGTTTTCAATCAAATTTGGATCTGAAGGAACACATTTTATCCTTCTCCTCCTCCACTGGGTCATTCATCTACATCTTCACTCTTTTCCAGTTGATGTCCAAAGGCTGGTGGTGCACCATTCCCTTCTGAAATGCCACTGGGACATTTCCTATCTCTGCTTGCAGGAGGCTGGAAGGGCAAATCAGGGCTCCTCTGCGCACACCACTGGGACTGTGGCAAGCTGGACCTTGACCCCTTCATCAGGAAATAGTTAATTCAGCTTTTCACATCTGCATCTGAGAGGAATTAGTGCCAGTGACAAATGCAGGGCAAGACCTCTCAGTTCATGAGCTAGACCTTGAAAAAATCAGGTTCATGATAGGTGCTAATTTTCTGTTATTAATTTCAATACTAAATTTATCATAACTATGGGTTCTAGTGTTATTACAGCTATAATCCTACTAACAAGATGAGCTGCCCAGCTGGTACTTAATGTGTCTGAAACTGTGAATTATATTGCTGAAAAAACAAGCCATGTGGAACAGGAGCAGGGGCTGGCTACCAAAGTTTAAAGCTCACACAGAGATCTCTGAGGAGAAACTTGGAGACTGCTGGGCCAGTAGAGAGACAGGGGATTTAGATTCATATGTACACAAGTGTAATGGAAGGAAGCATGTATCAGTGATATAAAGACAAAAGGGATTTTAAAGTTACCTAACTTCTTCTAGATTAATGGGGAGAAAAAGTCATTAAGAAGCTCTCAAAAAGAAGCTCAGCCCTGGGTAAATGGGAAAAAACATCACCCTTCTAGTGTTATGTCTGCTTGGTCTACCACCCCATGTTTAGTCACAGAGCCATGTCCAGGTATTGAGTGTGCTTGCATGTTCCATGGGACTTGCATGTGCATGGGACTAATCCACTTTCTTCCTAAGAACGTCGAGCTCCTGCTTGCATGCTCTATTTTGTGTGTCCTCCTGACCTCAGTTCTCCTTTTCTTCCTCCAGCATACAGTAATATTGATTTCTCAGATTCCATACGATTGAGATCTGAGCCCAAGATCATATTCAGGTAACAACCCTGGAATTAATATTCCCAGAACCAGTGGGAAGTTGAGCATCTCCCTCCTTCCTTGTCCCTTGCTGCACATGATTATTTTTCCAACCAAAAGCCAAACACCAAAAATGTAGATGATTTCTCCAAGGTCAAAGAGAAAAACAACACCAGAATGAAGGGAAAATGTAATGGCTCTGATCTCTTCATCAACTGCTGTAACATTTGTAGCCTTTGGTGTATATTTTTTTCCCCATGATGCGTGTCCATCTTTGGGGACTCCTCTGGGAACCCCGTTGTTGCCTACAAGATGCTGAGTCAGTCACAGGCTGGCTGACTGAAATTTTGCATTTGCCAAGAGAAAATAGATTGATGCAGTGGGAAGGATGAGTTCTGCGTGATGTTAAATGATTCAGCTGAGAGGGAGAAAGACAAAGATGAGACAGGGCAGCTGGCTTAGCTGAGGGCTGCAGACAATGAGGGTCACATTTGTTTGGTCTGTTCTGATAGGTATTATTTCTGAATAATAGCAATGTATCTTTCCAGAACTTGAAGGCTCAGCCTTCACCTGAACCTTTAAAATGGCCTTTTAAAGTACAGGGAAGAAATAAAGATGACTGGAATGAAAATTTCAGTTCAGTTGTAAAGCAATTGCAGAAGATTTGTTTCGTACTGGCCCCACTTTGCACAGTCTGCACAGCTGCTCTTACCTCAGGGGAGCAGAGGAAGAAACTACCCCATCACCTTGTTTCCCATCAGTTTTGCCATGGCAAAACCCCGTGGTGATGCTCTGGGAAGGATCCACTCCTGTGTGCTGCTCTGAGCTCCCCAGCACACAGAAACACATGCAAAAGCAGCTTGCAGTGCCTGAATGGTCAAGTCTCTATGCCCCCAGGGCAGAAACCAGCTCAGACACCTAGCAGAGCTCTACAGAGGATGCAGAACTTGCAACTGGCATTGCCAAATGTGCTGGTACTTAGCATATGGTGACAGACTGGAGGCAGAGCTGCTTCTTTCCATCACTGATAGGGCATCAGCTGGCCTGTCTGCAGTACGAGTGCTCCTCCTCCTTTATTGTCCAGCTGTTTGGGAGAGATCTATCAGACTGGGATTACTTATCTTCGTCAAACAACCACCACCACATTCTGGTATTTATTGAACAGTTCAGAGGTGGCTATAATTCAAGTTCAGGCTAGCTTTAAGAGCTCTTTGAGACAGACAGCTATCCCACCAGCCTGCAGAACACCAGTACTGGCTGTGTGACAGTGGGAGACATTACTGGAGCTCTGCCAACACTGTCAGTCACCAGATTGCCAAGGAAGAAAATGCAGGCAAAAGAGGTGATAGATATTTAATCCAGGCTAGGCTGTTCCCTGGTGACAAACTAGACCAGTCCAGTATAGACACATGCGGATTACCCCAACTGTATGATCAATCTTCCAAGCACTGCCTTGGGGTTGTTCAGGTTAAAACAGTTAATGAGTCGCCAGGGCCTAGGCTTAGACTGACACATCTGAGGAATGAACAAGAAGGAATTTGTGGCAGAGATATTTAAAGGCAGAGATGAATTCCCCCTGTCCAGGGAGTCCCAGGCTAGATAAGGAGAAATCCATGAATAGCCTGCAGAAGATGTCCTGGATGCGTAAGCCTCAAGGAATCATGGTGATCATGGAGGGTGAATTTGGCTCGGCCACCATATCCACTTCACAGTTCCAGAATTTCATCCAATGTGTGATAAGGTAGAGTGCACAAATTTTACAAAGAATTGGAATCCTGTTTCAAAGGCTCCAGGCAATCAAGAAACTACTTCTCACTTCAAAACCTGATCTCCCTTACAGTTCCTTGCTAGCACCTTATTTCTGGTTTGATTCTGTCTGCTTCCAGCATTTAGTAACTGAAACTTAAGACTGTATTTGTTAGGTAGACCAAAAGCCCCCAGCTATCAGAAATCTTATTCATCTGTAGGGACTTAGAGTCTATGATCAGTTTTCCTTTCAGGCTTTCTAAATAGATTCAAGTCTTTCTGCATGCTTTCCTGAGTGCACCTTTCTAAATAGTTCTTCCCTGCACTAGGGATGTTAGTAGGGGGATGCTCTATTTATCCTGTAGGTGATCAGCAAGAAGATTTCATTGTTTTCAGAAAGAGCTCATCTGTGGAGGATTGTATAACTCCAGTAGCAAACGCAATATTATACAGGCTATGTGCATCTGTGCAATCTGGGCAAAGCTATTTAAAATAAATCGGTAAATAAGACAAAAAATAATAATAATAATAAAAAACCTATTTTCCTTCTGTACTACTCCATAACATGAGTTGAGGAACTGGTTCTAAATATTCATGGAGAAGTACAGATTAACTACTCTTTCTCAAGTTAGCCTCTTTCTTTTTCCTTGCTTTTACCAAACCTTTACTTGCTGCGCTTTGTCTTGGACTGATATTCTCATAACACGAATATATGGGCAGTTAACTAACAGGTTCCTATCACTTCCTCCTGCTGCGTGACAATTAATTTTGCCTTCAGTGTCCTGAGTTTATTCCTGACCCACACCTCTCAGGCCCTGCTCTTTGAGTTTGCCCTGTCAACTGGGCTCCCTGAAACTGTAGCATTTGGTGGCTCTTAGACTTCAAAAAAAAAGTGTTTTTGTTTTGTTTTGTTTTGTTTTGTTTTGTTTTGTTTTGTTTTGTTTTGTTTTGTTTTGTTTTGCAAGTTCTGAGCCCTTTGTCTGCAGTGGGATGTTAAGACCTCTAGTTTTTCTTCTTGCATATGTAGAGGTAGCAGTTAGACATATTCCCTCCAGCTATTAGCATATTTATACAATGAATGCTTCTGGAGGTACCTGTTAAAGAAAGATGAAATATTTATAAGCTGAAAGGTGCTTAAAATCTCACTTGAAAGCCTGTTCTTCATGAGAATTGTCACTTGCACTGTAGTGAAGGGCTTCTTTGCTGATGAAGAAGGTGCTAATCTATCTGGGACCGTCCAGCAAGCAAATGTGTTTCTAAAGCATCTTTGCAGAGAATGCTGCACTTCATTACCAGGGCTGCTAGATCATCTTGATTAACTACTGAGGTCCAAATTTTTGAGAAAATAAAAGGGATGTATACATATATATATATATATATATTTACACACATATATAAGTATATATGCACATACTCTGGGATGCCTGAGACTACAGCTATAACATGCTGTTTTTTGCCCTAGGTAAAGTCATCTAATGGGGGAGACAATTCTCAGGGAAGATGGTTTGTCTCACATATAACTCTCTCAAGCTGTGAAAATGCTCCCAGATGAATCAGAAAACACTCGAATTAGAATAGAATAGCCTTGTCAAGTAGTAACTGAGGTGTATCATTGTGCTTATTTTTTAACACCTCTCTCCAAATCTAGAAGTTTGTTCTCTGGCTGTGCATTGTATTGAAATCAATGTTGTGTTTTCCTTAATAATCTCTGATAGGAAAAGTGATATCAATTTTTGTGATAGATAGCAATCATCACATCTTCCAGGCAATGGCAAGATTACTTCAGTAGTTCTGAACACTGTTCTGAAGGCTGTTTCATCAAAGGAAATGTATAGAAAAGAATAGGTGGGAGAGGCAAAAAGAGTGAGAAGGGTGCATCTGGAGCAAAGAGCAGTATAGTGCAGATAAAGTACTGTCCAAATGGAAAAACACCTCTTAAACTTCCAAGTTCAGAAGCTTTCTGCCCTGAGTAAAGGTTATGTACTATGGAAAAACTCATCCTGTGGACCCTGGAGCCCCAGACTTGGTGTCCTCTTTGTACACTGCATGTGCATTTGCAGTTACAAGTTTGAATTAATATCATGGTGAGCACTGATTTTCCACTGACCTGCTTTTTGGGAATTTAGTCTTTCTGGGAACTTTGCATGGGAACCAGATCCTGGTGCTCTGCACCAGAGAGAGGTTCCAGGTGGGCCCCCTGCACTGCTTTGAGAAGCTGAGCACACAGTACGTAGTGAGCAGTGTTATTCAAACAGCTACGTTGCAGGCACTAAGCTGAGAGATTCCTACTGCTTTGCTGAAACAATATACTAAGAAAATGTCCATGCAGTCAAGAAAGAGCAATTAAATATTGAATGGTTTGCTAGTATGCAGAACTGTGTGAAGAGCTCTCAAACTCTCTAGGAGACAGGATCCTGCCTATCACTGGCAAATTTTTCTGAGCAAGTATAAGAAATGGTGTTTGAGGATGCAGAACTCATGCCTTTTGGGCAGGCATCAGTTAGCTTTAAGCTGAATGGGTAGTCCAAGCATTGGAGGCATGACTGAATATGCTTAAAGTCTGATGATTATATTTCTTACAGAGGCATTTTTTTTAAGGAAGTGCCAAACTAGCCACTAGCACTTAGTGTGCAGTGGCTAAGTAATATTTTCAACTTGGTCTCTACCTCATTGAAGCAGTCTTTCCAGCCTAGGTTATAAAAACTTTCTTCTATTGAGGAAAGTTTTCAGGACCGAAACCTAGGTCCTTCAGAATTCAGGTGTCCAGCTTTAAATGAAGTGTCAATTTGAGTGACATGACTTAGAAGGAGATGCTGCTCAGGCAGTACTGCTGAGTACTGTTAGCTTGCTAAGTGGAAGTCCAACCAGGCTGTACAGACCTGTGGTTTAGCCTCTTTTCTTGGATTTATTTGTTTGTGTGTTTGTGTGTGTTCATACTGAGGACCACTGAATGCAAAATATGTGCAATAAGTGCATTATAAACCTGCAAGCCACAGTAGGTTCATATTGACACCCACAATAGTCAGTGGAAGGATTCACACTGTGTAAGACCTTATCTGAGTACTGTTTTTAATATGATGTAATCAATTAAACTATGTGCTAAACTATGAATCTCTACCACCCCGTGCTGAAAGAAAATTCTTGCTGAATGTCTCTCAGGATCAGACCTCTAGGAACACTGACTCCTTCCTGACATTAAGAGATGGCTGGGGCTTTTTCAGAAAAACATCTACCACTAACAAAAATGGTATCTTAGTGCCCCAGTTTATCGGTACAAATGATAGTAATTACCCAACTGACTGTCAGTGTCTCTGCAAGGGGAACAACAATTTGTCCCCATTAGTGTGCAATCAGAACCTGTGAAAGAAGTCAATGCAATGAAATGAAGTCTGAGCTGCCAAAAAGCATGGGATCTGATGGGTCACATCAAGGGAAAAGATAACACACAAAGGGCTGGTTAAGTGGTTGGTTACAGGGGCCCTGCCCTTCTAGACTGGGGAAGAAGAACATGACAAAAGATCACTTCTTTCTCGGGACTCCAGACTGTACTGATTTTGTTTCTGGAAAAGTCAGAAAGTACTGGTTTGCCATGTCCTTCTAGAGGTTCTTTGCCCAAATCAAGTGGGATTGGGAAGAAGCTATTAATTTTCAGTTCAAGTCCCAATGAGCAATTTATTAGACACTGCTCAAAACTGCAGCTCACAACTCCATAAAATCTCTCTCTAAATCATAATGCCAAAAAAAAGATGGTTTATAGAAGCAGCAGATATGGGTGGGTTCTCAGTGCCTCGAGGATCTCTGCCAGCACTAAGGAATGCACTGAAATAAGAGTTTAAAAATTAACATTCGAAGTAATTTTAAGCTGTCATTTTCTCAGATTAAAACATTTGCTCTAGATCAATAGTTTCTTCCACATTTTTTTTTATCCCAATAAAACCACATTTATTGTAATAATAAAATTAAGCTTTTTTTGTTCAAAGATTTTCAGCCAGCTCCACCTACTGCTGCTCAGAGTTCTGATCCTATATTCTGTAAAGCTTCATGAATTCCTGTTGTTTCCCTTCATCTCAGTGGAGAATATAAGGGTACTTAACAACAGTAGACCAGCAGTGCATGCATCCTCACCCAAGCCAGGTCTGTGACAGTGTTCTATAAAAGATGGAGGACCAGATTTGTCTTCTTCTTTTGCTTTGTGGACAGGAACAGAGGACTGGACAGACTGCTGGAGATGTTCCTGCATGGAGGAGATCAATAGCAATAGTGAGGTTGTTGCTCACATCTTGTACCCCTCTTGCCATTTGCTCCAGAAGATGAGGACTACTTTACCTTGCTATCCTAGCTCACACAGATGTATGGAAAGGCAGTCCTTGCTCCACTGAATATGAATTCTTTCTCCACCAACACCTCCATTGTCTCAGTCTTTCTGTCCAACGTAAGTCCTGCTACCAACACAGAGTGAGGAACTCCTTTGAGGCAGTATCTACTCCAATGCCATGAGCAGGGCATACACCACTGTTGTGCTGCTGTCCTCTGTACTTCTGTTGTTTGTATCTTCCTGTTTAAGAATTGGCAGCCCAAGTGTAAGGCTCTGATGGCTTTAACTATGAACAATTGGCCATTTTCAGGCCTGAAATGAGTGCATGGGCAGCCAGCTGCGCAGATGGTTCTTTTCCTTCCACTTTATTAAAGCAGAAGACTCAAAAGGTCAAAGTGCTGGATCCAGGTCTTGGAGGCCCATAGTGTTTGATCTGCTCCTTAAGATCATGGAAAAGGGATTTGCTCATAGGGTAGCCTGCTCCTGTGCAAAACTGTCCTAGTAGCTGGGTAATTTTCTAATTTCCAGATTAAAACTCCTCTGCTGTAAAGCAAGACAATTACCACAAGAGGAGATGGAGAGCAGTTACTCACTCCGTGCTTCAGAACAACACAGTGCATATTTAACACATCCTTATTTGAGCAGTTTTATTCTTCTACAGACCAACAGAATTTCTTCAGTCTTCTTTCATATAACCTATTTTTTTCTTTTTCCCTTTTTCTGTTTAAGCTCATTTTTGCCTCCCTCTCTTAAAGTGCAGTGCTCCAGGTGGGCATCATCTCCCTGATGAAGCCTGAGGATCCACTTGGCTCCTACAGCTAAGAGAGGTCAGTGACAAAGCCTACCCATCCCCTTTGTGGGACACCTGCTAATGCTGAGACCAGTCTCTGTAATGGTATCACCACTCATTTAACCACACTTCAGTTTTCGCTTTTGTTTTATCCTTCTGCGAAGTGTTGATTTCTCACTTGCCTTTATGGCATTTCATCTGGCTGGTTTTGCAAGCCCTTTCCAATTGAATCACTCCTCACCCTCAGGTTTATCCACAAAGCTGATAGTATATCTACTCAGTTGCCTCAAAGTGGTTGTGTGGTGCCACTTCAGATGTGCTGGATATTTAAGAGAACCTGGAGCATCTGATAAACACAATGTGGGGCTCACAGGAGAGCAGCACCCTGCCACACTGGCAGCTGGAGGCCAGATGGGATACTCTGGGTTGTCTAAAATTGAACAGATGTCCAGATTTAGGCATTTAGCTGTGTCTGATCCATTTCATCATCTAAGCTGTTAATAAAAGGATTGAAAAAATTTGCTGTGTTTTTAATACCTGTAAAAATATGGCACTACAAAATGTTGTAAATTGTACAGTTGGAATAATCCTTTGTGAAGTCAGAGATCTGGAAGAGAAGTAAAAGTTTGAATAGTGTCAGGAAATACTGCATTTGTCCTTCAATTATGAGAACAGATATTTACCAGACAATAAAGTTGTGTCCTCATTTTTACAATAGCAATGATTAATTTTATTATTCATTAAAAATAAAATGGTATCTTATATATGCAAATATAGGTATATATTTGAATGAGACAGAGAATGTGATTCTTTCTTGGTATGGATTTTTGTATATTTGCTATCTGTAAAGCAGTCTTGGCATCAGTTCCACAAAATTCTTGTATATTCTCTGTGTGGGTTGTGGTCTGACTTTCTGTTTTAACTTGCCTGAATTGTCAGAATTTTTTGGAATGTACGGAGACCAGGACAGATGCCTGAGAGACTTAAATCATTTATTCTGTCTCAGAACAGATTCCTGATATTAAATTCAAAGTATATATATTTTTTTAAATGGTCCCCTCTGCGATTTGCTTTCAGTCCTATTTCCCTGCTTGTAGGAGACTCATGTCAGACTGTGTCAAAAGCCTTATGAAAGTCAAGGTATATCATATCTATCACTTTTTTTGTGTCCATAGGCCAATGACCCCATTAAAGAAAGAGATTAGATTAGTTTGACATGATTTGTTCTTGACAAGTCCATGTTGACTGTTTCTTACTGTCTTTTATCCTCTAAGTGCTTATAAATTGATTGTTTAATAATTTCTTCCAGTATTTTTGGGACATCAAAGTCAAGCTGACTAGTCTGTAGTTTTCCATCTCTTCCTCTTGCCAAATCTGACAGAAGAGACTTGTAGGTTATAGGAAATTCCCCTGTGTGTTGGGAAAAATAGTGTCCATTTCTGTTTCATGATGTATGAATGGTAGAAGTGTTGTAACCCATTCTTGTAGCAGAAGAAAAGGTGGTTTTGGCTTAGAGCAGACATAGGGCACTGCTAGTGACAAGGGCAAGTAACCAGGGGACTTATGTACTGCTCAGTGACAAAATCAGTAACATAACATAACATAACATAACATAACATAACATAACATAACATAACATAACATAACATAACATAACATCATTGTATTACATTACATTACAAAAATAAAAATTCCTGGCTCATCTAGATACTCAGTTGTCATCGTGTCACTATGATGCACAACTGGTGTGTAGATGTGTGGGAAGAGTTGCATCTGGGATTCACAGCTGCTATGGGATAACCATGGCAGAAGGGAGCACTAAGTGAGGGCTCAGTTTTGAAAAATCTTTTTCTCACCTGGGTCTTGAGTAATGATGAGCTGGGCTGTCTGCAGCATTTGTCTCCAACCTGGAAACTAGCTTCTGTTCTCACATGTCTATAGGATACTTAAGTAGCTGGGTGACCTTGCTCTCTGCTACATTCCAAAAGAAGAAAGATGCAGAGCCCATTTTGTGCATGCTAGCTAGCTGCAGGAATCCTCATTTAGGAACAGGAACAATTGGGATCCAAGATTCTCCTCCTCTACCAGAGACATGGTTCAGGAGCATTGTGCTAGACTGTATGCCCTTGGGAAGCTGAGGAATTGCCTATAAAAAGTAACTGTAAAGCCTCCCAGCCTAGTGGCATTTTCTGTTCATGTTGCAGGTTGAAGCTGTGCATCGGCAATGCTGAACTCTCCAGCATTTTGCAAACAGGAGAGCGATGAGAAGCAAGCAGCATCTGCTATCAGCATTGATAGTTCAACTAACTTCGTGCTAAAAGAACCATTGCTTACTAGCTTTAATTCACTGTCATTGTCCCCAGGTTATTTTGGAACAGAAATGCCAGTCCTGCAGAACATCCCTGCATGTTGATTTCAAGCTACAGGAAGAAATGGGTGACACACTGCGACAGCATCCTTCACTTGGGGGAGCAGTGAGCAGCAGGCATTTCAGGATTGTGTTCTGTGTGGCTGTTTTCCTCCTCCACACATAGAGTAAGGGATGCTTTATGGCCAGATTTTCTCTCAGCTCTTCTTAATAGAGAAAAATAGCAGGTAGAGAGCATCTGCAGTTGCTGGCAGAGGTGGCAACTGATGAACAGATAATGAAGGCTTTATTCTCCATTTGTTTAGCTTTTTAGGAAGGAAAAAATGAGCAAAAGCTCATAGAGAATCAGTGACGTGCTTTTGGATGTATGATAAAATAGATGCTATCAAATTCCTTCTCAGAAGTTAATTTGCTGCAGCAGCCAATTGAAACAACAAAGCTTGGAGCACCCTTTTTTGAGTTATTTAGTCTCCAGGAAACACCTTGTGAGCCATATACAAATCTAACCCTTTTAATTGGAGTGCACAATAAGCCTATGTGCTACAAAGACATTTGACTGGTTCATGCTGTTATCAAGTTTAGTCATCATTATGCAAAACTAATTAGCAAGTCAGAATCCTTTTTTTGTCATCACTAAGCCATTGCTGCTTTTAGAAATAAGATCCCAAGACCTTCCCTTTCCCTGCCCTTTCCAACTGCTATTCTGGAATTAAACCTTCTCTTTCTATCACGACAAAGGATGTGGGGAATATAAAAAAGTCTTCAGCTCATTCCTAAAATGTCACAAACTGAAGAATACTTGGGTTTCTTTCTCAATTATTGTGTTCTTGGAATTCATTATTGCAGAAGAAGAAAAAAATGTTTTGAATAGTTTACATGACTTCTGAAAAAAACATATTTACTCCTGCAATCTTTGGCAAGCAGGGTTTCCAGTTTGCCAGAATTGTTAGCTTAATATTTCTGTTTTGAAAGTGGACTTTGTGAAACAAAGCAATGAAACAAGCAATGTTGTTTGTTTGTTTGTTTTTCAATTCCTATGAGTCAGAAGTATTGTGAAAATGTTTTAAAAAGAAAAAAAAAAATCCCTTTCAAAATAAGATATACCCTCAGTGCCAGCTCAGCAAGTGTATCTTTCCAGTATGCAGAGAGAGCTGATAGCCTAAGGTTTTCAGGTTACCTGCTCCATGGCAGTGCTGTGCTGCAGTATCTTGAGTTGTGTATTGTGAAACTCCATGAATGTTTGTTTGAATGACTAAGTGCAAAGTGTTTCATGGGTCCCTAACTCTGGTATAAAATGCCTTGCATGTGCACTGAAAACCCAGAAGTCTGGAAACCTCAGCTTTTTCATACCTGAGTTGTGAATCTTCCCAGCCTCTTTAGACCCTGTAGTATGATATCGCCACAGGACAATCCTACTGTTTTTCTGCATGGAGATGGGAACTTGCTATGTCTGGCTCTGGAGACTGTATTGGCTGGTGCATCTTTCCACAGTGGGGTCTGTTGGTTCTATCTAATTTCCTCACCTCTTATTTTCTGGACTGCTTCAGGATTTGCAAGGATTTCTCCAGTTTTTTTCCTCTTAGAGGATATGGTTGAACAGGGCTATGAGCAAACTGATTGTGATAGTTTAACACTGATGGGCAGCTCAGCACCACCATGCTACTCTCTCACTCTCCCTTCTCAACAAAACTGGGGGAGAAGTAAGACGGAAGGAAACTTCACGATTTGAGAAAAGAATGGGGAGATCACTCAACAATTACCATCATAGGCAAAATGGACATAGACTAAGGGAGATTAATGTTATTCATTGCTTATTGATAATAGACTGGAGCAGTGAGAAATAAAAACAAACTGAAAACCTCTTCCTGACCATTCATCTTCTTCTACCTCTTCCCCAGAAGCAGCAGCATGAACTGACTTGATACCAGAGACTTCCCACATACCTTAGGGTGTACGAGCTTAGATCACACCTCATATAGGAAAGGACCAACGGCTCTTTGGAGGACAGAGCTGAAATTCTGGAGGATCCTGAAAAATCAGAGGCATTATCTGGAAAACACTACACACAATTCAATAAAGACAAATAAAGAGGTTGCATTTAGATGCACAACTGCACCATGCCAGAATAGGGAATGTCTGGCTACACAGTACTGCGGAAAAGGACTTGAGTGTCACGAGCTGAACATGCTAATGCAAAAAGATGTGAATACTGTTCTGGCTGTGTTGACAGCAGAGCCTCCAGAGGCATATGGCATCTGTTCTAGAGTGTTGCAGTTCAAGAAGGATGAATGAGGAAGCTGAGCAGTGAGAATGAGAATTATTAGAGGTAACCTGCAAAGAAAGGCTGAAGTAATTGAAGTTATTTAGTCTAGAGAATGCTTAGGAGAAACATAATAGTCTGTAGTTACATAAAAGTTTTCTGCAAAGAGGAAGAGAATAATTTGTTCTACATGTTCATTCTGGTTAGGAGATCAGGTAATTAAATCACAGTTAGGGAAATTCAGGTTAGTTATTAAGAAAAATCTTTTAACATAAGGAGAGTTAAGCACTGCTATATATTTTTCCTGGGTTTCTTGTGAAGATTCCGATGCTGGAGGCTTCTAGGACAGGTTCATCTCTACAGACAGCTTTCCTGAATGCCACAGAGCTTTTCTTGGGCCAGGTAGCTGGAAGAGGTGATTTCTTCAGATGTGCGATAGCTCTGTTTTCTCTGATTCTCTGATGCAGGTGAGTGAGTCTTTTTCAAAAAGTGTTTACACACTCACTGAAACTCTGTAGGTCCTAGTACCATTAAAAATTGGATATTAAGTCCCTTCTGGAAAAAAAAAAAAAAAAAAAAAAAAAAAAAGTTGTATGGTCCTAAACTACGCAGGTGCTATGGAGAGTGCTCTGCTTTGTTTTCATCAGCTTCCTCTCTGAGCAGCTAGACCTCTGATACCATTTTAATAATTAAACTTTAAGGAAATGGGGTGCTTACCCCATTAAGGTTAAGAAGTCCTGCACTGTCCACTCTCCTGCACCATAGGCTGCACTGTTCCTTCACACTCACTGTTCTAGACACTTCAGTCTCATCCTGCCATACCCTTGGGTGAAGCCTCCTGCACAATCACAGTTTGGATGACTCCAGCCTTGCCTGGTGCGTGTTCCTGACTACATCCCTAATGTGGGGGGTGAAATGTGTCAACTTTCATCAGAGTCACAACCAGCACAGCCCAACTGTCAAACAAGTCTGCATATTCTGCAGAAGAGAAAAAGGATAGGAAATGTTTGTTCCCCTGTAAAATATATTTAATCTTCTTTTTGTGATGAATCTCTTCGTACTCATTGCCTAGTTTATCTTGGCACTATTTGGGCAACTGACCGCCATTTTCCTATCATGAAATAATTGTTATAGCATCACCATGAGAGCCAAAGACTGAGATGAATACATCTATAATTGTGGAAGAGAAGAGAAGTAACCAAGGCAACTCATACAGCTCTGCAAAGTAATGAGGACTTTCAGTTCCCATTGCCTTTGCGTGGCAGTGGTAATAACCACGCTTTCTGGACTTGCTTTGGTGTCACACAAGATTTGATTCAACTAATTCCTTTTTCTCAGTGAGTGCCTCTCAAAAAACAGATGTAGGCCTGCACCAAACCCTCCGTGCTCAGGCTGGATCCAGACCCAGGCCTCTTACATCTTTAATCAGCTGAAAATAGACCTGACAAATGGAGCAGCAAATGTGTTTCATGTATCTTCCTTTGACTGTAAAATAAATGACCTGAGCCAGGGCTCATCACTCTTCTCTACAATTCTGCCCGAGCAACAGAACTTTATTGCTGCTCTGGCTCATGACACAGCACGTGTGGCACGTGTGGCGGCCAGGTTTTCACTAGAAATGGTGGGGTTTGGGTGTGTTTGGAGGGAGATTGGTGTGCTTTTTTGTAGCTGGAGTCCCACATATGAAAAAAGTCAAGGGCTGGCCTGGGGTCTCATCAAAGGTCCACTTCAGTAAGGCTTGGCTATGCTGCAATGATGCTTGAAGACAAGGTTCCACCCACAGCTCCATGACCAAGCCTGAGGGAGGTGCGCAGTAATGTGTCTGCTTTCTGGGTTATAAAAAGGAATCTTATGATTCAGTGTGAAAAGGCTCTGAATACAGATTTATCTCTAAATCTGCCCTTATTGCTGCAGTATCCACCAACCCACCAATTCCATAAGAACTGTAGCTTGGCCACTTATTTTAAACACTGAGTTTCGCAGGTTGCCTATTTCCCAGCATGCATTGATGTCAAACTTTTGATGTGAGATATCTAACGTGGAGAAGAATGGCATGTGTGAGATTTGCTTATGGTGCATTTTTCAGACTGCCATTAAACTGATCTATTGCTGGAACAAACAATAAAAAACTGATTAAAACTCAGCCCTTCATAAATTAAACATTGTTGTCTCTAGCTGGCAAGCCTGCCACTTGGCAGAAAGCAGGAACAATTGAACTTGGTGCAATGTGTATCTACAGAGTGACAGGCAGGGGCGATTTATTCCCCTTCCATACCACATTACCAAATAAAAGGTACATTGGCTAAATCAGAAAACTCCTGAACCCTGCTTGGCTAATGGCATTTGCAAAATACTTGTCCCAGGTGAGCTACTTTTCAAGCAGATAAGCTATCAAACTGCCTATTTTATTTTTTTATTTTTTATGAATATGGATATTTTAGTTAGGGTGATTTTTATGAACTGCAAATGTTCTGTTGGGTGAATACTATGCTAAACCCTTGTGCCTGGTGCCCTCAGAGACATCCAGATCAGGAGTCTTTGCACTAAGCAGTGCAAGCACAGGACTAAAACAGAGCTCCTTTTTTAACATGGTTTTATTATAAGAAAAGGCAGAGCAGGGGTAGGGAAGGACTGAAAGGAAGTACGTAGATTTGTTCCTGTTCTGATGGGAATAGTGTACTGCATCCCCACCAGGAACATCACAGCTTCTGCTCTGCATTTGCATGTAGATTGAGCCTTGGGTAACATGCAAGGACTGATTTAAATACAGCCCTTTCTCTCATTTTGCTGTTCTCCCACTCCCACTCTTGCTCCTACTCCGGGAAGCACCAAGAAGAGAATGAGGTATTTTTCAAAGCTGCCTTCTGTGCTTTTTCAGGCACCCAATGGCAGCCCAGCTCAGTGGTGTTGCAATCCTGACACCACGGGAGTCAACTTTGATGTTTCTTCCAAGGGAAATGCATAAGGTATTCCTCTGCAGTGAAGATCCCCTGGGCTTCAGCGTTACTTTCTAATTGCCAGGGGCTTGATTCCCAGCTCAGCCTCTGTACCTGAATTTTCTTACAATGCCTTTTCTCATTCATTCATCCTTCTTCCTGTAGGTTGTGCCATCAGGATTATCTGTTATCCTGCATCTCCCATAAACTGCTGCTTGTTTCATCCTCTGGATCCTTGTGCATTCAGTCGGAATCACTCTTTCTTCCTCTCTCCCTCTCCCTCCCTCTCTCTTCCTCCTTCCCTCTCTCTCTTCCAGGGTTTTTTTGGGCTTGTAATAGGCATAAAAATACAAAGGTATTGGAGTTAGCTGACAGGTGCTGCTGATGTGGTCAACTGTGAGGAAATGAATAACTTCACTTGGGTCTGACCCTTGGACTCAAATATAGAAAGAGGGGAATATGATTTAAAATGTTCTTTTCCTGAACTAGACAGAGTATGAATTGTCCATAACTACCTTTCATGCAGTTGAGGGAGGACAGGATACACGCTTCTGAACACTGGCTCAGTCTCTCTATTCATCCCTCTCTTTCTTTACCTTCCTTGTCTGATGGATTGTATTGCTGCCCTCTATCAGCACCTGGACATCTTCCACATTTCATAAATGAACATGGGTTCAGCACTAGGCTTCTCTCCATTTTCAGGGTACAGAAAACTCTGCTTGCTCTGTGAGTGTGATGAGAAGAACAGAGACCTTGAGCAGTTCTGCAGACTGAAGATCTGATGGTGGCTTGCAAGAAGGAGCTTCTGAGTAGTTTCCAAAATTCTCTGCTTCTGGATTGATGAGACCCTTGCTGACCAATATGACCGATAAAGACAGTTTTGTCTGAAGGCTTGTGAAGAATATCTTCTGGAAAAAGAAAAATAAATAAATAAATAAATAAATAAATAAATGATCACCACCAACCAAAAGCGCACACACACACGGAAAATAAAAAAATAAAAAAAAAAAAAAAAAAAAAGTGCCTTGAAAGTATCTGGAAACAAATCCATCACTGAGGTACAAGTGTAATTTTCAGTGGGAGTAGCCCTGGCATCAGTGGAAAAATGAATATGGGAGTGCTCTGTTTGTTGTCATAAGAGTTCACAGGCTTTAAACTGATAGATGTTCATTATCAGTATCTCAACCTGTTTATTCAAGCTAAAGCTTGTTAAAGCAACAATTGCTACATTTATTTATTTATTTATTTATTTATTTTTAGGGTGTTTTTCCAAGAGATTCAATGGCTGGAAACTAGAGCCACAGACATTCAGCTGGGTGCACTTTTAGAGAAAACTATCATAGATATCAGAGCCATACTTTCAAACCAACTGTCACTGCTCAAGTAGGTGATAAATACTGCAGTCTCACTCCTAAAATTCGAAACCTGTTAGTGTAGAATTCTGTTTTGTGTTATTTTACATTCACAGGATCTTGTGGATCTTTTTTCCTGCTAAAGACATGTTTATTTCAGTGCTACCTATCTACACCCAACTCATGGCTAAGTCACCTACTTCTTCTCATGTCCCAGTCATAAAGTACAAAGTCTTTGTTGTCTAGTCCATATGACTTTCTATGTGCAGGCAAGTACATTAAGGTGGGACAGTGGAGGAACCCTGTGTGAAACTCACCCTCCTCCAGCATCACCCTAAACAGCACTCATCATGGAACTAGCACTGGTGCCTCTGCTGGACTTTTCCCCTCCTAAACTGTCTGCTGCTTCTCCAGATACAATGCATATCTGTAGAAGTGTGTTGGACCTAAAAGAAGTAGATTCTCTATTGCAACCAGACATAATATGGGAAAACACACAATTCCAGACCCAGCTGAGTGGAGCCACTCTAATGGGAATGATGGGAGAAGCCAGAAAGTAAGGTACTACAAGAAGCAGTATCTTCTCTCCAGCCACTATCCACGGTGAAAAATTATGCCTAGTTTAAAACATTTACTCCTGTCCTGCCTGATAGCAAAGTGAACCTTAAAGGCTAAAGAAAAACTTGGTACCTCTTTATCTGTTCCTGGACACCTCTGTGGCACTGAAGCTGGATTGCAGATGAGTCCATCAGTTTACAATTAAAGCAAAGGATTCCCAGGCTGGGCTTGACAAAGGACTTAGTGAAATGATTTTGCATGGTGGAACTAACAGCAGAGCTGAGGTGCCTAAACATAAAGAGTGAGTGAGGCAGGCTGTGGATTGCAATGGTTAGCCAAGACCTTGTTTTTATGATCCGTGAAAAGAACTTAATCTGACCACGTGGGCATGTTGAATCTGTCTCCTCACATAATGGCACAGGCAGGCTGTCATGGAAGTCTCCCAGACTGAGAGTGCCTTGCAGCCTGTGCAGAGCTCCTCTGGACACATGGACGTATTCTGTTTACCCAGGAAAGGGAACCCTGCCTCTTCCTTCTCCCATGCTCATCTCAGCATGGGAGCTATGCGCTTATGTGTGGCCTGGCTCCACATCTAGGGCTGCTTGTCATTCCCTTTCCCCCTCTTGTCTGCCGTTGCACCTTCTGAGCAGAAACACACCACTTGCCCTCCCCATGACATTGTTTATGCAGAGCACTGGCAGAGATTCAGTATGGGGGTCATACGAGCAGCCACTGTCTAGCCATGGTATAAACTTACATTTGTGCTAATAAAGAGACCTTAAAATTCATGCCCTTGTGTCTTTTCCCTGCTTCTGTGCAATTTCTTTTTCAACCTTGATGCTATCTGGCTCAGTTAAATAGCTCCAGTCTAAAGGACACCTCCTCAATATTGATTCTGACTGCTTAAACTTTGTTATTTCATTCAATCTCTTGCTCAATACTGTACCACACATGGACACCCTGGGCTGCATATCTAGTCTTCAGCTATTATTGGTTTGGTATTAAATGGTCTGTTTCAACATAAAACACACACAATATTCATCTTCATTTTCAGAAGCGAAAAAAAGTATATAAGGAGATGACATTTTCGATCAATTAGCTGGCTCCTCTTTCTTCTCCAAATTAACTTTCCACAAAGGACCTCTGCAGCACACAGCAAAGCAATGATGTCTTTAGGGATAGAGGAGAGCTCAGAATAGAAACCATGTCACTGAACTGTAGGCAGCCCCAGCCTTGGACATCAGCAAGTGGCTGGTATCCAGAGCAGGACAAAACATAACTCATTTACAGACACAAAAAGGCACATTCCTGCATGAGAGGGCTGTTTAGCCTCTCATCTGTGAGGCTCCAGGTAGGCACAATTTGACCATAGCTTTCATGCTGAGAAACAGGAAGGCTTTGTAGAGCTTTTCCCCTGTCACAGGCTCTTTTTTCACTGAGTCATCAGTGGGTTTTTTTTGTAGCAGCTGGTGAAAAAGCAATACTGATGGGGACAGGAAGGGGACAGCAGCACTGCAGAGATGCATCTGCAGCCACTTCTGTCCTCCCTCTCGGCCAAACAGTGGTGAAGATCTGGTAAAAACGACAGCTCTTGCCCAGGTCTCAGGGTACAGGGGAAGGCTGTGCTGTGGTGTCCCGCTTTCCCTGTGGTTGTTACCCAAACTGTGTTGCAGTGGCACTACCTCACACACCAAGGGCAGTGAAAGTCCTCCAAGGTGCACCACCAAGTGAAGGTCCTCATGCTCTCCTCTCCGAAGTCCTGACACTGAGCCCCAGTCCATGGGTATGCACCATCACACAGAGCAGCCTCTGTCAGCCAAGCAGTGTAGAGCAGTCTTCGAGGAAAGATGGCTTATGGAGCCAATTAGGTATTTGCATTGAAACATCTCATTTTGATTGGAAGCACCTGGGTTTTATTAAGTGGTGTTTTTTTTTTTGTTTGTTTGTTTTTTTTTTTTTTTTTTTCTTGTTGCCTGTGCTCCAGATCTCTAGGGCAGAACAGGGCTTGTGCAAAACTTGAAACAATTAACCCAGTGTTCAGGTGCCGCCACTCTCCTGTGATTGCTGTCTTGCAGCTCTGCTCTTCATTAATTGTCCTTCCCTATTCTGAGACAAGTGGACATGTTTAACATCTAGTTCATTAGTCTGCACGTTCCCAGGTAAAGTGCAAGCCCAATGTTCACATTATCATAGCTTCACTGTGTGGACAGCTTTTTTCACAGCTAGAAGACAGTCAGCTGATGCAAATTCTAAATGTCAATAAATCTGCTCTGAATCACAACCCACATCCCCCACACACATACCCTTTGATCAGTCAGGAAGGAAAGGAACTGCTTGGCATAAACCCCTCATCCTGAAAAGTCTTTGTGTGTTGCTTTGTGTCCCGGACACCTGTTTCTGCCACTCTTCTAAGTTCCTGCAGGTGATGGCAAATGCTTCAACCCTGGCCATGCTCAAACCCTACAGATGCTGCATTTAGGTCCTCTGCCCACCCCATAGACCAAGGCTTTGGGGACCTTCTGCTTCTAGAGAGACCCACCTAAGTCATGTACCTGGTGACTAGAAACAGACAACACCAAGAGGCTCTTTCATCCCATCCCCAGACTGATGTCACCACCTATAGAAAGTGATGATGAGCTCAGATGTCTAAGGCTGGTGAGGTGTACGTCACCCCTAAATACATTGATACACTGCAGTGGCTCTAGTTTCAGATCAACTGCACAATATCACATATGAGTTACGAACTCCTTAAAGAAGTCACTGTGCTGCACTAACATGGGAGGAGATCACTGTATGATGGCCTGAGCCAAGGGTCTGCACCCCATCAGTATTCTGCATCAATGAGATGTGACATCATGGGGTTTTATGGCTGAAGACCCTTCAGGGGCTGACTGATCAAAGGAAGTCTGTTTGCTGGTCACAGTAAAGAATATAAAGGTTTTGTCTGTTTGTTTGATTTTAATTAAAGAAAACCATTCTAGGACTTTTCCAGTTTTGGTAGGGAAACTAGTCTCAAAATAAATAAATAAATAAATAAAAATGTCTGTTGGATTGCTTTCTAAACAGATTTCAGACTCAGAATAACATTCTCATGGATCAGTTTTAAAGTAAAATACTTGTCACTTGGGTAATGTAATGGTTTGGGGGAGATTATGCTTCCATAGCAGGTGGTAGATTTTAAAGAAGAGAACAATGAACAGTACATAACAAGCTATTATAATGAACTTCTAAACTAAGAAAATACAGTTGCTAAACTATGACATTTTGGATGGCACAAATATTTTCAGCCAGACTCAAGAATTTTCTAGGAAATCTCTTGTTGATTCAAATGTATTGAAATAATATTTGAGAAATCCTGCAGAGACTGAGCTCTGAAGATATCTTGAATGCAGCTTCAGAACAGGGTCAGAAATTTACTGTTAAAAGCAAGGAAAGCTGAACATTTATCTTAATGCTTGAAAGCCATGCTATCAGATGGAGGAATTCAAGAAACTGAGTTGGATGGGGGAATGCTTTAGTCTTGTCCCAAACACTGAACCTCATCAGGAACATTGAGGCACACCAGAAATTAAAGAAAGCAGCTAGATGTGAATCTTAGAAAAGCTGTCATGTATGTTGGCATTCGAGCACTGCTGTTACAAGTGGGGATACAGTCATGAAGCTTGAACCTGAAACAAAGACAAAAAGGAATTATGAATCTGGTATTTCAGGCTGTGTTCTTGTCAACAAAATCTTTACCATGGATAGTGCCAAACAAAACATCATGTTAAATCTTAAATATACAGAGTGGCAATTTCAAAGCTAACGTTTTAATCATGTCTTATTGCTGTAATCTGCGCATAGTCTTTTGTACCATAAGCTCAAAATGTCAGGCATCAGGACAGACCATGTGCAAATCTAAATTGTATGTATCTAGGCATTAATCAAAGCTAACTACAGCAATATGAAATCTGCAAAAGTTCTGTGTCTCAGGATGAAGACATTTTCCTCAATCAGTTCCTACAGAGAATGGCTGCTCACTGCCTCTTTAAACATAGGAAACCGTGTCTATCAATGAAACTGAGGGAAGTATGTTAAAAATTCAGTGAAGGAGCTATTTTACCACATGCACACATACAATTACCTGTGAACTTTGCTGCCACAGAGCATCCATGCTGAAGTCTACACTGGTTCAGAAGAGATTCAGCAAACTCTTGGAAGGAAATCTTGGAAGGAAAGACTTTCAATACTACGGTGCCAGGACTTCCCTATGCCACCAAGCCCATGGCACTTGGAGAGATTTTTCCCTGGGGAACTATCATTACATGATTTTCTTGTTTTCCTGTAATCTTTGGCTGTTGGCTATGGTTCCTGATAGGAGACGCAGGTAAACGAGCCTGCGGCTGACTGAGTACCACCCCTTTTATGAACTGAGCTTGCCAGACACTAGTACGTGACAGCCCAAAGAGAGAAAGAAGCTGCGCTGCTCAGTGCACTGTAAGTAAGGAGCAATTTCAATGTAATGCCTGGAACTCTGCCTGCTGCTGAAATGCATGGATATAAATTAGAGTTAACTCCCCCGGCTACCCTGGATTTACACTAAAATGAGGTGTTAAGGTGAGAGACTGCTCCTGCTTGCTTAACTCAGGTTCCCGTATTTCAACTAGATATGAACAAAAAGTGTAAAGTGTTCTTAATAGCTACTAGACATACTGACTGCTTACCCTGCATATTTATTTTGCCTGCATGAATTCATTACACCAAAATTAAATATCTCTTCTAAATTATTAATATTCCTAAATGTTTATGAAAATACAGAACAAATAAACATGACAAACACTGTGATTCAGATGAAAGAGAAGATAATGATAATCCTCACATATTTGCATATGGAAAATGAAGAATTTTAAGTTAATAAGATTTATCCTTCTCTCTGACCATTTTAGTGGAATATTTTTTAAAAATCTATTAAACTTGAGATTTCCGCATAAAACAATACAAAATACTACAAGAAAAAGACATTAGAGTCAATCTATTCTTCATGCTGGTCACAAAATCAATTGCATTCATTGTTCAGAAAAATTAAAAACCTTTCTACATTTTATTAAAGTGCACATCTCAACAATATAGGGAGATAAATAATTGATACATTCCAAATACATGACCTACAAAATATTTATTGGAAAAAAATAACTCTTCTATCACCCATTTCCTTCAAGAGCAGTGCTATGCTTTTATGATGTTTACAACTTTAATGTCATTTTTACAAGAAAACATACCAGCTGCTTATTATTTCATTGTGCTTAACATTATTTTATAACAAACCATCAAATCTGCTGAAGATAAAACCCATTATCTGAGGAAAACAGTTTTACGCTAACAGGTAGAGCAATTTGGTTCTCTTAGTGAGATAGTATTTCAGTATCTTCACACCGAGTAATGTATTTTTGCTGTGTTGAAGAGCCTATTGGTCCTTAAATCACCACTGGATATCTGTATAGGTTCTGTAGGAGAACTGTGTGACTCTGTGAGTTCCTTGCTGTGAAATGCAAAGGTTCAGCTGGAAGATCAGAGAAGTTCTGCGGGGACAGCCCCAGCAGACACCACAGCCTGTGGGCAAAAGAGGCAGAAGGATGCTCCTGCTCCCCAGATGTACTCTGGTTTTCTGTGTGTGACTCCTCTCACATGCAGCTTCGCACCCTCCCCAAACACACACATCAGGCCTTGAGCAGGGTGGGAAAGATGAACAGCCCTGCACTGTGGACATGAAAGTCTTATTATGTACTGCTAGGAGCCCAAGCAACATATCTCACACATATCTGAGGCTCTGTCTCACAACTCTCCGCAGTCCTGCATCACTCATGCCCCACAACAGCCAGCCTAATGTTTATTTTCTTTTAGTTTTCTCCACTAACTAGCCTCTAATTCCTCTGTTGGGCAAACATGCCAGCTCTCCTGGAATCTGCAGCAACACTGCCCAGACTTTATCCCCATGCACAGCACCTATCAAGGTTATTACATGGTCTTCATGCGGGATTCTTCCTCCTCCTGCTGCTTTCTCTGTGGTTGAGGGGAAACTGATGTGACAGACTTAACAGCTTTTCAAGTTGATGTGCTCTTCTTAGCACATCTATACCACCATGCTTCATTATGTTACACACATTTATCCTTCCACCACCCTTTGGCCTGAGGCATTGCTATTGCTGACGGTTGATGGTGGGAAAACAGACCACAGAGAAATCATGGTATCCAGAAGAACATGGGCCTGAATAATCTGGCCAGGTCATTACTTATCTGAGGTCCTCCAAGTTATAACATTTCCTTGGTAATGGTCTTCACATAATTTTGTCAATATTTAGTTTCTTAAGAGATCAAAAGGGTTGGAAGGAATTCCCAGTCCCTGAGCCAAGCCCCTGGCTTTTGGAAGGTTGCCATTTCTCTTCTGGTTAGGAACTTCTTGTTTGCTAAACTACTCATATTCATGACCAATTTGTTCACAATTGCTTTTATGTTTGTTCTGTTTAAAATTTCCAGCATTAAAGAACATGTTTGAGAAAGCAAAGCTAAACTTATAATTTGCTATGTCTCTGAAGGCTTTAATAACAGCAGATTTTAGACTCCTACATGTGCTTATTAAAGAGCTAAATCATGGACTGTAAGAAGCCATGGCATGTTTATTGAATGTAACAGACAATTTTTAAGTGATTAATGGCTTAGCTAAGTTTACTATGTTGAAGTGAGTTTTGAGGAACAGGGAATAATGTTCTGGCATCAGAAAATGCAGGAACAATGCAAATATCGATCAGAGTTGGACCTCTTGAAAAAGGTACTGAGGGCAAAGAGGCAAAGTTTCTCCTGTCTTTCAAACAAAATGAGAACAGGGAAAGATCTGTAGCTGTGATAATGGAGAAGTAGAAATGAGATTAAGGGCAGGTTCAGGTAATATGCAAAATGCAAAATATGTAAAAAAAAACACAAGTATTTGATGTTCAAATCATGTAGAAATTGCTCACCGTGGGCTGGCTGAGGCTAAAAAAGTCATGGGTGTGAGAAGAAGTCACAATTAGAGTGAGAGTAGATATAGAGAGTAACTGAGATAATCAAGTCCAGAGAAGGGTATTCAGTAATCCAGCATATTGGAAAGACTTAGCATGCTAAACAGCACTTCTTGTAGCAAATGCAATCAGTAGATTTAGTAGGTTTCGGGTTACTGGGTATGACTGCAGTATAACAAGTGTAGTACCTATATCTGAAACAGAAAGAAAGTGCCTCTGGCTTGTTATTGTGACCTGGGTGTTAATAAAAACTGCACAATAACGGTTGAATGAAAAATATCAAAAACGGGGAAGCGAATGGCAAATGAAATTACATGTATCATGATATACTACAGGTAAATTGTACCAGAATAACTCGATGCAGTTTTCTGATAAGAAAACTGTTTCTTTAGGTGAAGGAATTAAGGATGCCTCTCCAGACATATTACTGGGTGTGGAAGCAAACTTTCTTCTGCGGTAGCAAGATGTGACACATTCACCTTTCTAAGTCAAAACGGACAGCATTTATTTCACGTGTTCAAGGCTCCAAATAAAAGTAGACTGAGGCTGATAAAAGTAGACTGAGGCTGAGTTTAGAACTTTGTGGATCAAACACCTTCAGATTCAGAAGGGTCACATTAATTCATTGCCTTCATTACAGTAAGATTTTTTTTTTTTTTCAATCCCAGATAAATAAGCAAATAATTAAAATGTTTTTTTCTATTCAGAGAATTGCTTGATACACAAAAGGCTCTTAACTTCCTAAATGGCACAAATCCCTACCAACAATGAGAATCTCCCTTTTTTTTCTGCAGTGACTTTGAAAATATTTGCCAAGAACCTGGTAAAACAGCCTATATACACAGGTTTTAGCCAAATTAATTTATTATTTGTAGCCCTTATTATTTGGCTAGTATAAAATAAGCTACTATATGCAGCAACAGGGAATCCGGATGCCTTGGGTAACAAAATGCAAGGATGACACCAGCACACTGAGGACTTAGTGCAGAGGTACTCAGACATACATGCCCTGGACCGCAGGGTCACATCAGCATATCTTCCCCATGTTCCCCACAACCTGTGGCTCCTGGAGCCCTTATATCCTTTACCACTGTATCTGTATGTTCACAGTGCACCAGAAATGCGCAACCAGAGACAGGGCACATGCTTTAGAAAAACCAGTCACTGCTTCTCTGCACTGTGCAGAGAAACACATACAGTTCTCAGTGAAGCTGGATGCAGGAAAACACAACTATTTGAAAGAGAGCTGTGCGTGGAAGCACAGTGGCCAGCCTAACACTTATAGCTGTATAACAGAAAATCTGCTTATGGATAATAAAAAAAAAAAAGTCGGTTTTAGAAATGCAGCCAAAACAAAGTGTTTAGATAGGATTAAAATGAAATATTTAAGATTTTTTTTTTTTTAAAACTGCTTTGTAACTTAATTTAGGCAAAATAAAATTTTGGAATCTTGAAATTTCATGAACAATAGCAATTTAACTTTTATACCAGTTTTTAGTATAGTTTTCCCTGTGCGTTGTACCTCAACTTGGGGTTGATTTAAAGCAGACCTTTAGAAAGGAGACACACATTTTAGTTTTAAAGGCTCCCATTGATCCACCACATGCTTCAGTGAGTTACTGTTGAAAATGTATACCTTATCTCTAACCATTGTATCTCTTTCTGTATTAAAGGGTAATCCATGTTCAGATAGACAGAAAATTTCTGTATACGTCAAAGGAAATGATATTGCTATGAAATAATATGATTTGGGAAAACAACTTTTGCTTCAAATGATTTTTGTTACACTTTTAAGTTCAAAAACGTCTTTTGGTTAAATCATCGACAGTGTCATTAATCTTGATTATTGTTAGTTATTGAGTGCTATTTCTTATGAAAGTTTTCCCTGCCTTAGAAGCTGTAGTTAGCTCCTTCCTAGAACCAAAATAATTACATGTGGGCTTAGAGTTCAGAGCAATGGTCTGTCATCATCATATCACTACATAGCTCTTGAATATCATTAACAAGTTATTTGATAATTATTTCTTAATACACTTTGAAACATTTGTTAAAATCGTTTATTTAATGTTCATAAAACTGTCATACAATCCATATCCTTTAATGACTTTAAGTTTCATTTTCATGAATAAAACATACACACATTTAAGAGTTCTCAAGTCTATATTTTAAAACAATTAGAAATTCAACAAGTTCATTAAAAATATGATCTAAGTAACTGCTCAGTTAAAGTGAGTTTGCTGCTACCAGCACTCCTGGATTTCTTCTTGATGTTTTCATGCATTGCATGGTAGTTTTCAGTGGATGACAAATACAAGCACCCCATGAAGAGTGATGAGTAGTGTGTGTGTGTGCTAGTAGTCTGCATTTCAACTGCAAATCAAAACGGGCTCTACAACAGGAGAACTGGGCTGTGCCCACGTATGTAAATGTAGCATACATGTGTAGCATATCTGAAATAGCATGAGAAGATGGGTTTCTATTTGTACTGGCACATTCAACAAAACAACAACAGCAACAGGTTGATTAAAAATAGTCCTTTAAAAAGTAGATGTCTGTGCATAACACAACATAATCAAGAGAGAACGTCAGGATAAAGTAGCCTACATTTAGCCTGAGTAGCAATGGGAGGAGTAGGTTTTCACAACCTGCCTATCATTCTTCATATCAAATTACTGAAGCTCTTCTCCTGCAAGGCATAAATGTTTCTGTAGAATAGAACACGTAACAGGCCTAATAAAAATAATGATGACTTTCATTAATGAGCTATTGAAAACACATTCATTTATGTATGTGAGTCATTAGTTCAAATACTGCTCATTGCCATGATCTACAGAGAAAAAGTGACAGGAATGTACAGGTTTCTAAGGAAAGATACGGCTTTCACAGCAGTTTCCCTATCGTTCTCCCACCTGATGACCATCAAAGTAAATGGGCTGAGAATCAAAGCCCCTTATGAGGTAACCGGTGACTGAAAACTTAAGCTAAATGTATTCTAACAAACAGTGCACAGTTTACTAGGCATAGCTAGATAAAAGAACTTCATCACTGAGAGATTCTTCCAAAACATGCAGTGAAAGGACCCCAGGGTTCATGCATAGAGTGCCACAGGGACAAGACATAGCTGCTCTGCGCGGCCTCACCTCGAGCACTGTGTGCAGTTCTGGGCACCACAGTACAAAAGGGGTGTGAAACTGTTGGAGAGTGTCCAGAGGAGGGCTACAAAGATGGTGAAAGGTCTAGAGGGGAAGATGTATGAGGAGTGGCTGAGGGCACTGGGTCTGTTCAGCCTGGAAAAGAGGAGGCTGAGGGGGGACCTCATCAAGGCCTACAGCTTCCTCACGAGGGCGAGTGGAGGGGCAGGCACTGATCTGTTCTCTTTAGTGATCAGTGACAGGATCCAAGGAAAAGGAGTCAAGCTGAGTCAGGGGAGGTTCAGGCTGGATATCAGGGAAAGCTTCTTCACCAAGAAGGTGGCTGTGGACTGGAACAGGATCCCCAGGGACATAGTCATGGCACCAAGCCTGTTGAAGTTTAAGAAGTGTTTGGACTGCACTCTTAGTCATATGGTCTGAATTCTGATTTTTGGATAGACCTGCATGGAGCCAGGGGTTGGAATCAGTGATACTTGTGGGTCACTTCCAACTCAGGATGTTCTATGATTCTGTGATTCTACGATATCCCTGAACTCAGCATCATTTCTTCTTTTACTTTTCCTGGTTAGTAGATCTCACCTTGTTTATGTGACCACATTGTGGATTAGTTTCCTTTTGACCATGACTCACAGAGAACAAACAAAGCTGTTCAGTATCTGCCTTGTGCAGATGCCACAGATGTCAGCCCCACCATTTGCAGAGCCCTACGTTAAAAAACTCCATACACAATTGCTGCATGTTGCCATAAGCAACTGTATGGGAGGCTGAGGGAATTGGAGAGCCTGAAGCCACATCAGATAAAAACCTTTGTTCCTGGAAGGTGTGTTTGTCTGTGGACTCCTCTGGATGAAGCCTGGTGATGTTTCACTTTACTGCCAGCTTGAACAGCTCTCCATGTTCAATGCATCCCACGCTCTGTTTTATTACACTTCAAACCCACTTTGTTTGCAAAGGAGGAAAAGCTGTCAGAGGCCATTAATCCAAACAGAATTTAATCTCTCAAACAGCATTTACTCAGGCAGAGCTGCTAAATCTATATATTAAAAAACTGTTGACAATTAATTAAAATGCTTCTCTGTTAAAGTGTGAATGGGGCTGCTCTGCAGGGCGTTGTTGTGTTTATCAACATCCTCTCCCTGGGACACACACCTGTGCTTGGATTAGAAGCAATGCAACTTCCTTCACTCCAGGCATTTCTGTGCTGGCAGCTCTGCTGTGTCCTGGCAGCAGGATGACGGAAAGCTCAGTCATGGGAAGGCAAAACCAGGAATGATACAGATGATGAAGAGCATCACAATCCTTTGCAATGTTGCAAGGTGGCTGCTTGGAAAAGATGAGACAGGAGCCCAGAGGCTTAAGAAAGCAAGGCTAAAAGGTGTTGGAGGTACTGAGCAGTGGGAAGTGAGAGCACATAATCCTAGGGCAGCAGAAGGCTCTGTGTAGTTCTTAACAAGGCAAAGAAATGAGTTGTAAGATGGATTTGGGGAGGTCGCTGAAAAAGGAAGAAGTAGTCTGCATGACACATGCAGAACTGCCTTAAGAGTACATATGAACATGAAACAGAAAGATGACATTTCCAGCTGGCCAAAGTTCATCTCCATGGTTGTGCAGTTATCATCACAAGGATCAATTTTCACACAGTGGCCTGAGGCATGTAACATTTCTTATAAGTCCAGGTCAGAACAATTGTAGCTTTATTATGAGATGGAAGCAGCCATGGAATGATTATTGCCTGCATTGCTGCTGCTAACAAGATGTTGCTGTCTAAAAAGAGCAAAGCTGCAGAAATCAGAAACACTCCAGGGGCTGCGAACTGGAGTTAACAATGGTTAAAGCAGTGTCTGGAGAACAAGAGGGCCCACTGCCTGACTCCCCAACTACCTCCTTTCCCCATTCAGCTGCCTCCATGGGCACATAATGCTGGAATCATCTACATCCCACTGTGTATCACACTGCTAACACAGTCTCACACAGGACAACCCATTAATGTTCCAATTACTCCACCATGGACTTGTTTTCTCAGCTGACACCAACAGCTTCACCACCTTGCCTGAAGTCATTGCTTTGTAACACTGAAGTTCTGCTCCTCAAAGTAACCAGTAATGGTCACAGGTAAGGAACTCACCTGATCTCATTGAGGAAGGGCTCTCCCACTCCTACTAAGAGCAGGCTGGTGATTAGGTTATATTCATACATTTAGTTACCATTAAAAACTGCAATAGAAAAATGCTTTAGATAGATGGAAGACATCATTGTGTGTGGACCTCTCCAATTTCTCCTTACAAAACAACTTCCTTTGCACGTGTTATGGAAAACTATTCAGGTTTCCAGGGCCTCCCCAGTACTTGCTGCCTTGAGAAATCTATGACAAGCAATGGGGTTACATTTCTTCCCTTCTTTGTTGATTGCTGTACCCTCATAGGAGCTGAAAATGAATGCTTCTTCCTTTTTGGAAGTTTGCCCTTCAGCTGGCAAGTAGAGATTCATTTTGTTCCTGGGGGTTGTCAGAAACTGAAGTGAAAACAGCTAATTCTAATATTAGCAAAAACTTCAATTCATTAACACCTTTCCCTGCCAAAACATCTGTGCTGACCAGCACCATGGTTTGCAAGAACAGCCAGAGGAAATGTAAACTGGAGTTTTATTGCAACAAAACAATGAGCAATGTGGATGAGAAAGTTTCTTGTTGGGTCTACATTAATACCAGTGGAACTGAAGTTTTATCTTGGAAACAGAATAATTAGTCCTAAAATCTCCTCAAACTTGATCTTCATAGTCTAAAATATTTTCCTCATCATGTTAAGCTTCTTCCAACTGTGTTTATAAACCTCACACAGCATAAGACATATGATTTAAATTTCATACTAATATTAAAAAGCTTTTTCAGCTTGGAAATCTTTTCCATTTCTGTTCATGCACACAGGGCTGTATCCAACATGTAAGGCAGGATTGTTTCATTTGGAGGGATTTGTTTTTAAATTTTTGACCACTTTGATTATTATTGAATAACACACACCAAAAGCTATCTGTGGCTGGGTACTTTTCTATCCTGCTGTCATTCAATCTAAACCCTACACAGAAAAAAAAAAAAAAAAAAGAGAGAGAGAGAGAGAAATAAGTGATGTTTCTGCAATGTTTCTGCAAGACCTCATTAAAAATCCATCTTAAGCTCTCCTGAGGCTGGGCACCTCTCACGAGTCTTCCTTCAGAAGTGCTGAATCCACACCTTTGTTACTTTCCCTTCATCTTCTCTCACTGGGATAATCACTCTGTTGTTTCAGGGAGACAATTAAGCTCATTAACAATTTTTTCTTCTTAAAAAGATCAAGAAGTACTCTCTGCTATGAGCAATTCAAGCAGATACTGGCAGCCTATTGCCCAAATAGACTTTATCCAGCCATATCGCTGGCTGTGCTTTGCAGGCAGCGAGGTAACAGGAGCATGTGGTGACAATGATGCTCACCTGCTTATTGTCCTGCCATGTGAGGCATGTTTGCAGGCATGGGGCTGGCTGCAGGTGAGCCCAGAGCCTCTGGCTGAGGCTGGGGCACTCAGAGGCCATATCCTTGCTTGCTGGGGCTGTGCGCTGGGTGAGGAGCTCCATAACCAAGTTAGAGAGATGTGGGAGGAGGTGAGCAGACCACACAGTCTCAGGAAAGATGATTTATGGGCACTTCAAAGAGGCACTGCAGAGATGAGAGCCTGTGGTTTTCAGGAAGTACACACAGCCAAGTCACTGAAGCTTGCCAGCACTGTGCAACATGAGCCTTGCACAATGGAAGTCATTTCCAGTTTTTTCCTTGGACCAACTTTCCGGTTTGTTCCTTCTGGTCTCTCCCACCAGATATACCATTACCTAATAGCTGACATTATACAATTCAATACTGACAAACAGAAATTTTCCATCAGAGCTGCAGACCTCTGGCAGCACCACGTGGGCTTCTGAGATCCTCTTTCCCATCCATTTGTGACTTCTGATGCTAAGCCATATAACTCTTCTTGGTCTGTTCCTGTCTGAGATCTTCTCAAGCAACACAGATGACCAGCTAATGTCATCAGCTGTTGGCAGGGAAACTCTCACCTGGGACAGCATGGCTTCAATCTGCAGAACGCTCAAATAACCCATTAAAATGGTTCTCCTAGGAAGCAAAATCCTATATTCCCCTCCCTGCTTACACATGACATATTGAAAGATCACAGGTAAGATACACAAAGAGACTCAGGAACACAGCTCAGAAGCATCCCACTTCCTAGGGCCTTCTCATCATCTAGAACTTTCTTCATTCTTTCTGTGGTACTATGACTCTCATTATGCTATTTCACACTGAGACCCAGCTTTGTCCTGGAGGGACTGAACTACAGCCCCATCTCTATCTTGTTTGGGTCCTGGGAACTATGTAGGAATCCCATCAGAGCTAAACCTGCATGGCTCCTTGCATAACCTTAGATTCTTTTGCAGAATATATCTGACCCCTTCCCTTCCTTCACTCATCAGAAAATAAATACAGTACTCAAAGTGTTTTCACAACTTAACTGCCAACGAGAACCACTTCAGTTTTGCCACATTGCCTAATTTGCACATCTTAAATAGCTTGGAATTTGGATACAGATACTAAGCAGTCAGTTGAGCCACAAGGAATGGTTGCTGCTATATACACCAACAGACTTCAGTTCCCTATGTAATGTGTCCATTCCAGCAGCACTGATAAAGCCTACTGAATAATTTTCCCTGGATAGCTGGATATACAATTGTGCTGTCTTCTGTTAAGGCAAAATCCTTCCAAAAGACTTCCCAAGGTTTCAGCATCAGCCAAAGTGTCTGTTCAAGGCCCACTACCTCCTAGAAGTGCTGGCACAAGGTAACCTCATTCCCCAGCCATGCAACGGCTATGTGAAAGCAACGAACCTCCAAAGCTTTAACTGCTGATCCAGGGTGTCTGGAAAACTATCATTAATTAGGAACCGTGCTGATTATACTTTGCTCTTTCAAGGCACAAGAGGATCTGAGTTAAAAAAATTAAAACTAGTCATTCAAATAATTAATTATTTTCAGCACAGTTTATGCTATCCAAATTCAGTGGAAATGTCAGACCGATGCCATGCCCAAAATTATGCAGCTATGGTTTTAAGTTCTACAGTAACTTTATTATTCAAAGCAGGATTCAAGCCCTTATGCTTTGCTGTGACCAGTTACATAGCTGTGACCTTAGTGAAAATGGTTTTGAGGTTACTGATAGTTTTTAGTCTTAGATCACCAGTAAGAAAGACTGAGACAATTCAATTATGTTTTCTGTACATTCGTGACACTTTCACAGAAAAGTGATTTTCTGGGAAATGTCCTTGTAGTGAACTCCATCACACAGAAGTCTATGGTGTGAAAAGTCTAACAGGTATGAACAGGACAGGACAGTGAAAGTTCCTAAAACTTGCTTTTTCCAGAAATCTTCCAAACCTGCTAACATAAATACCTTTGTCTAGGCCAGTACATACATGTTGAATGATAAGAGAGGGTCTAACATTTTATATCCACTGAAAAATCTGTTTCTCAGAAATGGAGCTTTATGTAAATCTGTGTTTTGGCTTTTTCACTTCCGGGGTTTTTATTTTTATATTTTCAATCTCCAAATTAATGCATTTATTTATTTAGTTTGTTTGTTTGTTTTTCTTCAAGATCCAAACTGAAATAAAAATACACTTAGAAAATGAGTTTGTTGGGGGTTTTTTGTTTGTTTGTTTGTTTTTATTTCAAAAATTCCAGTCTAGAACAATTTATTTCCTACAGATTTGTGACCCACATCCCATGATCTCTTCTTTCTAGCATTCTCCTGATTTTCTGTTATTCTGCTGTATTCTCAGCTCTCTATCTTCCTCTTCTGTCTGTTTGTTATGGTTTGGTGTTTTAAGTAGGCTACTCCTTCTGGAAATTGGTAAAGGATGAATTTTAACTGTGTTTATGGATAACTGTTCTGGGTCCCTCTCAGCTTCTGATGTCTTTGAAAGCTCTGTTTCTGTCAAAAGTATTCAGTTGCTGCATGTATCCTGCAATAACCAGGAAAAGGAGGTAAGAAACTGAGAAGTGAACAGACATCCCTTATACATAAAACTCATTTTCTCTGGAAACAAGGCTAAATGGTGAGGGTTTTGTCACTAAAAGAAGTCCATATCTACCAAAGCAAATGTTTGCTGACTTCCCTCCTGAATGAGTTTGCTGATCATGTGATAAAGCGGTGGGAGCACACTGCTCACCAGCGTTAAATAACTAAGCGCAGTCTTCACATGGGGGAAGGTTTCTGCAGTTTCTGAATGCCCTTCCTATTCTACCCACAACCCTTGACAAACAAAGTGTGGAAACAGCTACTGTCAGCCTCCAGCATGGCATGGAAATCTGCTCTGCCCACAGTCATGCCTCAGCAGTCTCAGTTTTTTGTACTTTGCTAGGGAAGTGGCACTCACTCTTTTTAAATAGTGTTGGAGATCTGGATTTGCATTCTCAGGTTTATTATTTTTTCTTCTAAGTGGGCTCTTACACTATGAAGACAGTGGTGTTTGGGCATGCTCTAGGAATGCACTAAGCAGCATGATTAATAGTCAAGTGTTATTTATTTTCTCACCTATGTGGAGGGAGATGTGTGTACTTTGGAGTATATTATTTTTCATAGAGTCTTGCTTTAGTCAATAATATGCATGCTTGGTGGGACTTTTAGTCTTCCAGAGCCTTGAAATGGAAATTCCCTGTATTCTCCTTAAAGTCAGAAGACCAAAAATACCAAAAAGTCTTCAAGTCTCTAATGCCATTTTTTATTCAAACACAAACTCTAAAGTAACTTTTGAAATAGAGAGCATTCAGCTCTGCTGTGTGAGACAGAATTTTAATAAAGAGGCTTGAAAACAAATCTGTTCTTGTGTCATGCTGATAACCTGGGAAATCTGATCCCACCCCTGACTGGGAGGTAGAGACCCCATCAAGCTCTTTATTGACAGGCTTGTGACAGAGAAGAAACTACACAAATTTTGGAGCTACCTGTGGGAACTGATGTCCTCCATCAGCTTTTTGCATGAGTGTAGATGCTGGGAAAGGAGGAAGGAAATATCAGAGGGAAATACAAGTAAAAAAGAAAGCATAAAATTGAAGAAGAGTTTAAAATAGGCTGGAGCGGCGGGACATGCAAGCACTTGGCAAGGGCCTGTGGACAGGAAAGCTAATGTCACTGTGTGACTGCAATGGTGCCCAGAGGATAAGAAACATATTTCTGTGATCAGCTTTCCAAATAATATTAAATTCCTTAATATATTTCCCCACAAGGGGTGAAACAGAGGCATGGGAGCCACAGAGCTCTCTAAGGGGAGTCCAGAGCTATTATATCCTTAGGCAATTAGCACACAGGGTTCTGCTGGGACTGGCACCACTGCATTTAGGAAATGCAGAAGGAATATAAGCTGATTTAAGGCAATCCTCAGAGCCCAACTGGCATCAAAATTTTATTTTATTTTATTTTTTGGCTGAATCTTTTCAGGCATGACTGCTTGCAAGCAGAGGAAGGTGTTTCATTCTTGCTGAGGATGTCTTCTGACAGGTCCCAGAATTAACTCCTTCTTCCCAGGACAGGAGCCCTGCCTGTGGGTCATAGCAAGCTCAGCATATGTTGCTCTGGGAGCTCATCTCATGCAAAGGGTTTGCCAGCATGTCTCCAGTCCTTCATCTCTGATAATAGCATTTTGAAGGTGTGGGGCAGTTTAGAAGGGCCTGCACCAAAATACTCATGCTACTGAAGTAAAGGGTCTTCATGGGACAAGATTTCTCATGCGCTCATGCTGATTGCCCCTCCATGCATGCAACCCAGTCTTGCCAAAACAACATTTTTTTCTTGGTCCTATGTCTCTGGGCCCTGTTTTTGCACAACACAGTGGAACCCACATTTCTGTCATGTTTCCCTGCTGTGTCCTGGGAAGCTGGAGCAGGGAAGGTTTTCATCTGCTCTGCTGGGAGAGTGCAATATCAGCCCGACTGGACTGGCCAGTCCCAGTGAGGTGTTTCTGAGAAAAGTGAAAGCAAAGAAAACATAGCATTGTTGCACTTACTGTGACTTTGATTTTGAGCTCAGGGAAATCAGGACTGTCTGGCTTGGTCCCACACTGCTGCCTCTGCCCCTTGCTGAAACTTTCGGTTACAAGATTTGAGAAGAGTAACAGGTAGCCAATATCAAACAGTGCAATTCTTCCCACAGATTCCTTCTGATATAAGCGAATATGGGCACTGAGCCAAAGCAAGCTCAATCCTGAGAGCTCACGCAGGAAAAGCTCCAGGCTCCTTGTGATTATAAAGAAAGAAAAATCAAAGAGATTACAAATGGGGTAAAACCAAATAATCTTTTAAAATTTAGATGAAAAGCCAAGATCTCTGGGCAAGATTTCATCAGCCCTTAGTTCTGTCTCATCACACATTTTGAGAAGAGGGTCCAGACCAGCTGTTCCAGGACAGCTTCTCCCATCACATGAGGGGCATGTGAAGAAATGAGGAGTACAGAAGATTTGTAACAATTACAGTCCCTAGTTCTCAACTTGCCATTCTCAAAAAGCCAGGAGGAAACTTCTGCTGTGGAGCCAACTTAAGCATTTTGTCATACAAGTATGAGCACTGTTTTCCAGGACAACCACTATCTCTCACTCTTACAGTTACATAGGGTTAAAATATATCCTTTCCTTTCCCTTTCCCTTTCCCTTTCCCTTTCCCTTTCCCTTTCCCTTTCCCTTTCCCTTTCCATTTTCCACAGGACACATGATGAAATCATTCAAAATCACTATATCAAAAAATGATGATATATAAAACAGCAGCCCATTCCAGAAACAATAAAAATAGGTAAAATTCAATATACAACACTTCCAAGTAATTTCAGAAGCAATTCCAAATTTATTGTCTTGTTTACTTATTCTATTGATGTCAATAAACATCACCATTTTCATTTGCTGACAAATTCCTCCCTGGAGTAATGTTGTGTTACTCCTCTCCAGAGACTTTCAGGATCTCCAGATGCCCGGTGGCACTCTACCAAATCCAGTATGTAGCAGTGTAGGAGCTGCCACACATTTATCTCTGCACCAGATCAAGAGATGTGCTAGATCTAGATCAATATGCAGTGTACAGCACAGCATATTGTCAAGATTCAGCATGCTGACTCTCTGACAGATGGGCAGAGGTCTATGCTAAAGCATTTGGTAGGATTCAGTCCAGTTATCTGTAGTCGTAAAATAAACTTCTCAGCTCCCTTCTTTCTCATTGGAAGAGACCTCAGAGAAGGGCTGGATTAAAAAGGTGAGTTACCATGGCTGTTGTGATGCTGAGATGTCTGTGTGAACATTGCCATGGCAGGCAGATCTCTGGGCTTGTCCAGAGCACTGATAGGAGTTAGAGCAGACTTCAATAAGCAGGCTAAGGGATGTTCACTGAGGAACAGTCTGGGCAACATTAAAGCTTACAAGGAGACACGAGCATGTCCATTCTCATCTAGAAAGGAGAAATTCTCACTAAATTCCTTTGCAGGACACTATCCAGTATTATCTGGGGCAACTCCCAACAAAAGTCAGAGAATCACAGTATCACGGAATCATGGAATGTCTTGGGTTGGAAGGAAACTTAAAGACCATCCAGTTCCAGCCCCCCTGCTAAGGGCAGGGATGCCAACCACTACATCAGGTTGCCCAGGGACACATCCAGCCTGGCCTTGAAGACTTCCAGGGATGGGGTATCCACAACTTGTTGGGGCAAACTGTTCCAGTGCCCCACCTCTGGGTGGCTGAGTCCCTCTGAAAAGTTTTCACCAAGACTTGACATAGGGAATGCTGGAAAAACCTCAGCAGAACCTTGAGGTTGCTCTGGTAGTAACTGGTCCTGAAATAAGTGTAATCCCATAAGTGTAGTCCCTTGGCTTTTGGAAGTTTCCATGGAAGTCAAAGGGGAAGGACCTCTTGCTGCAAGAGCTCATTTAGCTTCACTTTGGTTCTGCAAGAGCTCATTCATAGCAGAGTTTTGTTTGTTTGTTTTGTTTTGTTTTTTGTGCACATGAGAGAGAGAAGTCCGGAAAGATAAATGTTGTACATTACAAAGAGTGCTGGAATAAGAGGCAGCAGGACTGCTCCTGCATTGTCTGTAAACATCCATTTTGGTAGGATGAATGCAATATACTGCCTATTTCTCTCCCACAGCACTAAGCCTTCAGACAGTAATTGTGGGTACTCTAGAGCCTGCACATATCGCAGTTACAGCCCAGAAACACTTAAATTTGCATCCTCCCAGATAAAAAGATGGCAACTCAGCAGCTGATTCAGCTATAAAGTCTTTCCCAATAAGTTATGAAAACAGGACTGGGGACCTACATTTTTCTCATTCCTTCCCTTTCCATTTTTTCTTTTTTCTTTTTTTTTTTTTTCTTTTTAATAAAACCATGTTTATGATGGTGGATAAAACATTTCTGTCATCCTTACTAAAAGCCCTTACTACCAATCAAAAAATGAGTGGTGAATGGATAAGCTGTATATCAAAGCATAGCATGGAAACTGGGCATTTTAGCAAAGTAGCATTTACGAGAGCTGATGATGAGAGGAGATTACATTTTATATCAGAACATATTTAAATTTAGCTGGAATTAACCCTACATCTTCACTTTAAAATCTTCCAAAGACATCAAGGCTATCTCATAGCTATCAGAGCAAGGATTTGATACTTTCCATCAGCAGAAGAGAAGTGATAGGAAAAAAATGACTGAAGGAAGCAAATTTTAGCTGAGTCTTTCCTATGGAAACAAGCTGCAAGAATTTTGTCTGGATTAGGACTAGGATCTTATTTTTTCCTGTTATTTCTTGGTCTCAGGAAGTGAAATGCCAGTATTTCAGGAATCACACAAGCTGTTTATTGCTATAATGAAAATATTTATTTAAATATTTTTGAGTATGTCATAAGAATATCGTTCTACATCTTGCCTTTTAGACACAGCCATGAGCTGAAAACTGCTTGTGTAGAACTGTTGGTTGCACTCCACCCTGCACAGAATTACATAGGCTCCGATGGGAAGGGAACTTTTGTTTTGTTTTCTTTTCTTTTCTTTTATCATGAGGTTACAAAATATTTGTATGAAGCCAGACAAAGTTTGACACCCAGAAACAAGTGGATAATTTATGCACCTTGCAGTCAAGACAGGAGAAAAGGCTGAGGGCCATGTTTGAAATCCACAACCAACAATTTGCAAAGTGTCCTTTTCATAAAGGACTAATTCTTCAACCCATGCTCCATCAGAGTCTTGTGTATCTAACTCTGAGGAACAAATGTGACAGTGAGCACAGATTAGCATGACCCTTTGTACAGTTGTGTTGTTGGATGGGTTTGCAGGTAGAAGGCTGCAGGGACACATCCAAAAAAGAGATACCCCCTCCCCCCATTCTGGGGTGTCAGAGTTGTTCCATGAGTCATCTGCAGAGGACATTTGGTCTGAAATAATTTGTAGCTCATTGATTTTCCTGATCACTCACAAATCATCTCTCCTTCCTTCAGGTCAATAACCCTTTTAAGCCCTGATTGTTGCTTAGGGAGCGCTTGCAGGCAAAGTTCATTTCCCATCACCAGCCCTGGCATTTCATGAATATTTCTGCTTTCACTGGAAAAGTGCTGAGATCCGGGCAAGATCCTGGCAGGCCTTGTTTAGCTCAGACAAACCAGAAGATTAACCTCATCCTCCTTTAATGACTCTGGGATTGCGTGCCTGATAATTAAGCCCAGTGCTTCCTTCTGTCTCTGCAATCCTATCACTGCCACTGGCACTTGCATGCAAGAGGCAGCATCTCCGTTAGTCCTTTTGATGTGTTTTAGCTGCAGCAGGAGAGCCGGTGTGTGAGTCAGAGGGGCCATCTCCACTCTCCTTCATTACACCACAGCCCTTATCAATAATTCATTCCCCTCTCCTGCGCCTACTCTGTCCAAGGCACAGACGAGTCTATTTGTAACTCAATAGTGCCCCAGTCAATAAGCACCTGTGGTTATGTATTATTCTCCTTGCAAGGATGTACAAGCCTGTAACTACAGAAGTGAAACCTCAGAAGGAGACAAAACACATACTCAGCTGAAAAATTACCTCCTCTTGAAGCAGCACAATCCATTGCCTGTGCTACAAGTGGGTGCAAGAGAAAGCTTCACCTACTGCTCTGACTTCGGACTGTCCAGCCAGAAAAATTCATCCTCGAATGAAGAAACAGAAAGGATCATCCTGTCTGAGCACTCGTGCATCACAGCCCTTCAACCACATATTTCAGTCCTCCGCTATTTCCTTGAATATCATCAATGCAGAGCAGGGTGTGCAAAGCCCCAGAGCTACCCCTGCACCGTCAGGGAGCTGATTACATGCAGGAAAAGTGAAACCCACTGCTAGACAGATTCTAGAGACACTGATTGCGGCAGAGCTTCTCACATAAATAAGGGTTGAAAGATCAAGCACCTGCTGAAGATTAAGTTTTGCATCTTGAGTGCGAGCAATTTAAATAATTCTAAGAAGACAGTAAAGGGGTAGATAAAGATAATTAAGTGCTACTGTTGTGATCCATTAGACATGCAGAGAATAAGAAACCAGAGTTATTTTTTAATAAAAATAGAACTCCTTCTGGATTCGATCTCACTACCTTCAAAACCTTAAGACAAATACTGTCGGCACTAAATTAAGCTACAAAGTCTTTCATTAAGCACTGCCTGTGGGAATGTAAAGATGTTCTTGGAGAGGTGAAGGAAAAAGCCTTGTTCTATGAATGCAATAGAAACAGTAGTGAAAATACGGAGAAATATGCTCAGGATATATAATCCATAAAACAACAAAGACACTCTCAGCGGGTCCAAAAACCAATCACAGGCAAAACATCACATAACAAACTCAGTGCTACAACATTCTGATGTAAAGACAGTGATTGGCTTCATTAAGGAGAATATATGTGCAGGTAAGAAAGGAACAAAACCATGTAAACAATGAAATTCACTGCAGTAGCAGCAGATATGAAGATTTTTTTAAAAGAAATCAAGCCTAACGAAGATGACTGTCTAAGCATTAGAAAGCATTGCTGTCAGGGTTCAGTTAGCCACCACAGCCTTCAGGAAACTTCCCCAAGTATCTGAAATTTGCAAGAGGAAATTGCCAGTCATAAGACATCTGAAAAGTGTGGGGGGGAAATCTAGTGGTTAGACAATGAGATTGTGTGCGTGGCTGTAAGTCAGTGATTCATATCTGTTCTCCATGGTGAGAATAATATCCAGAGAAATGCCACACAACTGGTGGCCACTTGCTGCAAGGTACTTTCACATTCATCCTACTTTGATGCCTCATTAGGACACAATATTGTGGCTGAAATTATCTAGATTTGCCTAAGGAAATTCTCCAGGCTAAGCAGAAATGCAAGAATATCTATATATATATTTCACTTTTCTAACAGAGGAGGAGAAGAAAAAAGTGATTTTTGCTGCATGCATTTTTGAAAATAGATAAAGTGGCACTTCTGAAAAGTGTCCTGTTTAATGAACCCAAGTGTGCAGAAGAGGAATGGTACTGTTTCATTTAAAAAAGAAAAAAAAAAGTATGTCTTTTAGTGTCTTTTAGTTTTCCTGCTGACAGTGGGTCTTGCTTTGTTTTAAGCTGCCTTCAAGAAAGTTCCAGCCCATAAGGCATGAGAGCTTGTTACTGAAACTTGACAACAAAACCAGATAACTTGTTTGGGTCTGAAAAGAAAGCTGCTCAACAAGCACTTCTGACCCAAGGAGCTTGCCAAAAAGGTCTCAGCGGAACCCAGGACTGGACCCAGTTGTGGCAGTAGCTTAAAGTGCTTTCCAGTAATGGTCAACATCTTCTGCCTCCTTTCCTACTCCCAAGAAGACCAGAATAAATAAGCAAAACTGCTTGCAAATAGCACAATTCCACATCAGCTGAACCTATGCTTAGTGCTGAAGGTTACGAGGTGGCTATTTTACGATACATCATATGCATTTTTATGTATTTGATCTCCTCATTTTAAATATTATCGAGAAAGACTTATCAGCAATTATAGTAGAGATAGAAGTAGGAGGGCTGTTAATCCTCAGATAACATCTGTTTGAATAGTTTCAGGGTGCAGTAGGATGTGTCTTCTTGATTCAAACCTTTGGTACACAAGCCCAACACAGAAGCCATCTAAACTACAACCATAGCTCAGGTGGGACAAGTTCAGCTTTTGGTGCAGGTAACACAGGACACAGCTCTTTATACTAGGTGTGTAAAGGGATGAGGACACTGGTGGCCAGCACGGTGCCCCACTAGTGTGCTGGGTTAAGGCGGGTGAACTCTGCAGAGACCTTCACCTGCAGCGCTTCCCTGCTCTTTGCTGTTGCCACCTGGAAGTTATAAAGAACAGAGCTGTCCAGAGACAACCTTAACCTTTCTCTATCGCAGATGTTATCAATAGAGAGGCATGTGGAAAGCAGAAGGGAAGGCTGAGTGTAGAAAATATTTCAGGCCAGGACCTCAAATGTGGAAACACTGAGAAAGTATCAGATCAGATACCAGGTGTCATTTCAGATGGGCTTCCTGGGTGTATTTACTAAAAATTAGATGATCCTGCTGGAAATGTTCCCATTGATGGATGCTTCCCTGCTACTGGTTCTGCTTTCAGTCTGTCCCCAGGGTTGCCTGTGTCCCTCTGACCCCCAGCACACACACAAACAGAGCAGCACTTGCAACTCATTTGCATGTCTTGCACACCACCATGCAGAGGACATCAAAAATTGGCAGCCTTTATTTTTGTGTTCAGCATTCCCCATAATACTGTGACTTCTCTGGATCCACCTGCCCTCACTTGCCTGATAAACATCAAAAAAACATTTCATCCAAGAAATATGAAATGATAACTCTGTTTCCATTTTGCAGGGTTCAAAACAGACCTCATTGCTCTGCTCATCACATCTGCCACCTTACTTTTACATCAATCTTATCATGATTATTGCACAAAATTGTGAAAAATCTATTTTCTGCTTCAAAGTAAGAAGTGTAGATGTTTTGTTACAAGGCAGCAAGCTGGAATAAAAAAGACTGATAAATTTCTAAAAATATACAAATTTGAATAGTGTTTAAAATTCCCTGAAAAATATATTTTCAGAAAGTGATTCTTAACAAAAAGCTCTCCTTTGCAATGCTTCAGTATTCTCTCCTAGCAAATTAAGAAAAAAGGAGGTTTGGTCTCCACCTTTTTTTGCAGACTTGGGCAGGATTTTCTGACAAGACTTGAAGTTCATCTGACTTCCCCAGTCAGCACCTTAGTACAGAGGAGAAAAGGCTGTGATACACCACCTAAGAAAGCCAGAGCACTGCTTTCTGAGAAGCTAAAGTTAACTTTTAGAAGCTGATGTTCCTACCCAGAATCAAAGAACTGATTTAGCATTGTTACCCAGTGCCCAGAACAAAGGAAATGCTTAATCATGTCCTCTAGTAGAGAAGCAAAGAGGGTTGAGCTTGGGCTCTTCTTTCTGACCAGCAGCTGCTGTTGACACCAGGCAAGCTGGCATTGAAACTTGTTTGCTTGTCCTCTGCTGAAAGCATATGTCTTTGCTAGTAACTGAGATTTAAGCAATCAAAAGGAAAATGAGAATGGAGGCAGGATATGCAGCCCTATGGTTCAGAAAGATGTGCAAAGTTGAGCTACATGGATGTTCTTTTTGCTCTGTTGGATGAACAGGAAAGGAATGACTTTCAGAACTGAATGGCAAAGCTGGCTGCCTTGATCAGCTCATGCCTCCTCCAGCAGGCAGCAGCATCCCTTCTGTGCATGCTTCTGTTTTCACAACACATCTGTGGGTCTTTTTCTCCAACTCCACAGAAGCAGGTTGGTGATCTTATGAAAAATGCAGCAAAAATTTTGCCTCTAGTGCTACAGTGGGATGCCTGGCTGTATGGCGTGATTTTTGCTTTTCATAAAAATCACAGAATAATTCATGTTGGAAGGGACTTCTGGAGGTTGCTTGGTCCAACCTGCCACTCAGAGAATGGCCATCTTCAAAGTTACCTCGTGTTGCTCAGGGTCTTGTCCAGTTAGTATTGTCACCAAGCATGGAGACCCCCACAGCTTCTCTGGGCCCCTGCTCCAGTCTCTAGCCAACTTATTCTTCCTTTTCTCTTAATTTTCCATTAGATGCAGTGTCTCTCACTGTACAGCTTTTTAAGCAACTCTTTTTGGGAGAAGACAGAAGATTTAGGATGGACTAGCCATAATGTTCCTCAGCTTACCAGCATTGTACAGGACAGCAGGTGCTTAAACCAGTCTGTGTATCAGCTGCAGGAAGTCTCAGTGTTATTGTAATATCCATCAGTCCAGCCATGAGCACTATACACAGCACTATAACCAGTACTCTTTAGCTTTCTGAGCTACAGGGTTTTGGAGAGCTCCCTTCATCCAAAATTAATAGTGTCTTCCCCTCTGGGTGTTCTTGGTGAGAGCAAGTGTTATGCCCACGAGACGTTGACAGGTATCTTCTGGAGTGCAGAGCAAATACTTCAACATAAGCTCTTGAAGCTCAGAAAATTAAAAAAAAAAAAAAAAAAAAAAAAAAAAAAGCACAAACTAAATCAACCAACCAATAAACAAAAAACAAACCACCCAAACCTTAACCAGGATGTTCTGTTGCTGCTGATCTGTGCTAGGTAGTTTTCTGATTTATGGAGACTTCTGAGATTACAGAAACTTCCCCGTGTAGCTACTTCTTTAGGCATCTACAACCCTTCGCAATTCTTCAGCAGATGGAGGATGAGGCCCTGAATTGGTTGCCCCCAAGACAGCTAATTTCACAAGGTGCTTCTGGAAATTTGCAAGTCTTGGTATTTGTAATAAAAAGCCTTGGGACATTTGAGCTCTTGGTCATCCCCTCCCTTGGCTTTTTCTGAGAAAATTGCCAGAAACGGACCTAACTATATTATTTCATGCATCATTCTGATGCATGTTCAGTATTGGACATAATAGCTAGAAGTTCCCTTGCTCAAGGGCAGATTTATTTCCCAGCAAACATCTGGCTACAGACTAATCTTTCCTGCAATTTGCCAGTTGCTGGCATGAGTGAAAAAGAGAATTATTGAGCTCTTTACCTGCTTGTATCCAATTAGGCAAAGGAAAGTTGCTGCAAGTAAAAGAGATGCACAAATGAAAGATGTAAATGCCTTCCTGTGTTGGCTCCTTTTGGCCAGGGCTTAGTGAAAATGTTGGCCCTCATATGAGCAGTAGATAGTCACTAAGATGACCTAAGATCACCCAGTCCAGAATCTTATTTCTATAAGCAAGAACTCAAAGAAGTACAAGAAGCAAAACAAGCACAGATCACAGTCATTTGTGATACCCTCTCTGTTTCTGACAACCAGCAGCTGGGGGATTTCTGAACCAGAGGTTGCATTAGATATCAAAGCCTCCTCCTATAATAAAATGGAAGGCATAAGGTAATGCTATGTAACCACTGGGGAAAAAAAAAAAAAAAAAAAAAAAAAAAAAAAAGCAAACAAAACTGAAACAAAACAAAACAAAAACACCAAAACTCTTATTAGACATTATGCACAGCACAAGGACAAGATCATGGGACAAGCATACATTGACCCAGTGTAACCGAGCAGAGGTGAAAACAGTATGACAACTCAACAAAGTATGCCGTCTCTGTGACACCGTATTATGATCTTACAGAGTATAAAATCGATCTCCTTTTATACAGAAACATACAGGAGCATCTCTGTCATTCACAGCCAGGCAGACCCACTTATACCACCTCCCCTCTGGCTCAGACACATGGATTTGTTTTCCCTGCCCGCTCATGGACAGGCAGGTCCTGGGTCACATCGCACAGCCACAAAGCACCTTGGAAGATAAGGAACAAGTCTTCGGGCTTGTAAGTCCTGCATGCATTGCCTTCTTGCCCCTCTTAATGTCCATCTTCCCATAGGTTTATTAGGAATTTTTACTGTCCAAGAAAGAGCTTAGGAAAGAAAGAGGCTGAAGCTCAGGGAGCAAACAGCTGGTGCTCAGTAATGCAGGTATATTGCTACAGTGTGCATGTTTTATAACTTCCTTCTGAGCCCTGCTCCCCATAATCAGATTATGAAACCTTAGAATCAAGTTAATGCAAACAAACAGATCATGCGGAGAGCAATAAAAATAAAATATCATAATAAAAAACCTAAATAGAGAACATATTCGGTAAACAGAATGCTGTAAACAAACTAATGTGTCTCTCTGCGACAATATTCGTCGAGATATGGAAGAGCCCCAAGAGATGGCATGAAAACACAGCTGTTCTCTCGTTGCATGAGTTGAAGAGAGGGAGGAGGGACACAACTGCAGCGCAGCGGGGTCACACAAGGGACAGCTCTGCCCATACTCGTGGATCAGGAAGGTGTCTTCTCTTGGTGCCGCCTCCAAGTGATGCTCTGACTCCCCTTCCAGCTGAGACCCACAGGGACATGATGAGCTGGACAAAATGGGGGCCACCAGCCAGGATGCTCTTGGTGCCAGCTGTGTGTCCACACTGTGGACACAGCATGGTGAGGGGCACAGCCAGCCAAGTTATTGCAGGCAGAGGCTTCAGCAGCCTTTATGGATTTGAAAGGGCTCACTTACTGATGGTTTGGTGTCTTCTTGGAATTCCTAGACAGGCAGTATGAAAACTTTAAAGCCCACAGCTGGCATAAATTAAACCACTGTAGGCATATCTGGTGCTTGCATAGCTGGAGACAAGTGCATCCATCTTTGTCAGTCCCTGTAGTCCTGCTCCCTCTGCTGAGCACAAGATCAGGCTGAGTGCCAGCTCCAGGACCACATAGGGGTGACCATTTGTGCAGCACAGTCAAGAAGCTCAGCAGGAATGGGAGAGAAACAGACATTGCATCTCTCATAGCATCTCTGAAATTTTTCTTCTCCGTGACATTGTCACGGTCATGACAGTGTCAAGCATTTGACACTCTCCCCCATGATATCCTTGTCTCTAAATTGGAAAGACAGGGATTTGATGGTTGGGCCACTCAGTGGATAAGGAATTGGCTGGGTGGTTGCACTCAGAGGGTTGTGGTCAATGGCTCAATGTCCTGGTGGAAACAGGGCTGAGGATTGGGACCAGCACTGTTTAATATTTTTGTTGGTGACATGGACAGTGAGATCGAGTGCACCCTGAGCAAGTATTGCAGCACCTCTTAGAAAAAAAAAAAAAATGTAGGTTTTAAAATGACTAAAAGCAGAATCATCTTTATTGTCATGACTGCATGAACACAAGCCTGCCAAAGCAACCTCTTTCCTTCAGTCATGCTGTAGGCCTTAGGAGTTACCTCTCTTCCTTTGCTCTCATTATAAGGAAATCTCATTTTGAAAACCAGCTCAGACAAAGTGTGGCATTCTGATAAACACCTGCTGTAGAAAGGCCTGAGGTCACAGACTGTTTGGGGCAATGCGTTTATCTGCAAATCTACTGCTTTGAAAGATCCACAAGAATTTGTGACAGTTTCCTATTCCACAGAACTGCTTAATTATTATAGTAGAACACAAACCTTCTTCCCAAAATTGTTTGCTTGGCCAAGGGTCTCCTGAATGCTTCTCTGCTCCTGAAAGTAGGCCTCTGGCTCTGGGTCTCCTGGAGCACATCCTGTTCTTCCAGATAAGTGCTGTGCCTAGACAGTATCCATATGGATCAACAGAGATCAGACCAACTGGGGGTTCATTCAGGTTTAATGCTTACCCATGTGTTGTTTATTCAATTAATTTGCCCCTCTAGCTCTTCTCAAATCATCTCTCTAAGAGCTGCACGAGTTTTACAAATGTGTTCATGATTCAGAGTTGTTTGACAATTCAGTTGCGCTTCCCAACAGTCAGCCTTAAGGATGCATGATAATTTTCCAGACTGAGTATTAGTCTAATCACTCACTAAAAGTTCATTCATTATCTGCCTGTGTTACAGAGCGCTGCCACATTTCGCTGTATTTCTGCTGGTAGGGCAGCCCTCCAAATCACTACCATGTGTCACCTCCAGGCCTCTTCACAATCCTGACTGTTGTTAAAGACTTCTGCAAAAATAATATATATGCCTCTGTTGGGGTCATCAGGCTGGTGTGGTGTTCAGTGATTAAGCTATGGGGCATCCTTTCTGCAAACAGTTTTACCTTTTTGCTAGAAAGTCCAGCCACAGCAGTCACTCCTGGAACAGACTCCTGCCTCTCCTAACACTGATGTATGTGAAGACCACCACAGTGTCCAGTCTCAGGTTTTCTTTTAGGATTCGATGACCCCAGCTCGTCAGTTCTCCCTTGTAGGCTGTGTCGCCCAGACCTTCAATGATTCTTGATGCTTGCTTTTGTATTTAGTCTGGCTCATCCACATTTCCACAGTATGGTGCTGAGGGACAACACTAACAATAGGCTATGATTCAAAACTCCCTGGAGTCACTAGGTCTTTCTGGTGATACTGAATGATTTATTTTATTTTGTAGGGTTGCAGGTCTGAGGTTTAGGGGTATTTTTGTTTTGTTTATTTTCCTTTTTTTTTCTTCTTTTTTTTTCTTTTTTTCTTTTTTTTTTCCCTGTAAGAATCTGTATTTTTATACGGAACAAGGGATTTCTGTGATCGCTGATGTGCTATGTCCCCATGTAGGGGAGCTTCTGTGAATAAAAGGATGAAATGCTGCTGACCTACTGGATCCTGGAACAGCCTGTTCTGCACAGGAGCAAAGAAGAACAAGGTTTGGAAAGTATATAAACAGCATTACCCCAGTAGAAGATGAGGTGGAGGCAGACATTCAGAAACTTTAACCATTTTCAATCATCTTGGGTCTGCCAGAAGGGTGGAAGAGGCTGGGACTTGGAACATGTCACTGACTTGCCACCATGCCAGGAAACCTCCTGCATTGCCTGCTGCTCATTACCAGTTAAGCCTTGATATTTAGGGCAGAGGAAGCCATCCACTTCCAGCACTTTTGATTGGCACTTTTAAAGACAGTATTTTTATAGATGAGCCTTTACCAAACCTGTGATCGTGTGTCAGTTCATTTCAAGCCTCTCTACAAGCTAGGGTTTTGCTCTGAAAATGTTCACTTTACTTAGCCTACTATTACTGTTTATGCTCTTAAACTTTTATTGAAAAGCAGTTTACCACCTCCTGGAAGAGCTTTGCATGCCTTAACAGGCACTACAAACACAATTTGCATGTGAGCTGGGTCCTAGGTTCTCACCAGGCATCTGATGCATGACAGGGAAATTTGTGTTTCTGTGCCTGATGCACATCTGATGCTTCTGCTAAATTGAAGCTAAGAAAACTTATATAAAAAACCTACTTACAAACATCATTTTAGAGCTGACCAATTTTCTGTAAATTCTAGCTTGATTAGGAAAAAGGGAGAAATTAAATGAGCAACCCTGCTAGCAGCTGGTCTTGGGAGCAGTACAAAGCAAGTCTGCCTAGCAAAGCAGGGAAGTCTGGAAGGGAGGCATCAGGCACCCACTGTGATGAGCTGACCCTCAGTGCCTATGCTGAGCATTTCCAAAACAACACTCCTCAGTCAGAGCTTTTCCAGAGGAGACTTCAAATGTGGGTCAGGTTGACAATGGGGTCCCAGCTCTGTGAAGATCTGTCTTTTGGGGCCATGCACAAGCCACTGTCAGGAGACTCAGAAGTACCCTGAGCTTTCAATTAGGAAATTTCTACTGCACAGAAAGGGCTTGGGGCTTTGTGGAAAATGTTATCTAAGGACAGCTTGGATAGTGCGTGGCAAGATCCTCCCACACGTATGGGACATTTCTGTTCTCGGGAAGGCTTGTTCTGCTCTGTGAGGGCTGTTCTGAGAGAAACTTCTCTTCCCAGGTGCTCTGAGTTCAGATGAGAAAGTAAGTGAGTGCCATTCCTGATAAGTGGTATGCTGTAAGGACAAAACTGTGAGGAGCCAGGAGTGAGTGAAGTATGGAGCTAGAAAATTCTCGCTCAGAAGATTGCACATAGGTACAAAGCATGTAATTCATCAGTCAAAGCTCAGGAACTTGGGAACTCCAGACATGAGTTGCATGCTAAGGCCTATTTCTAATTTAGTTATTCAGAGCTTAATGTGGCCATGTAAAACACATGCCAATAGTGTTGGCCAATACAGCTGAAAAAAAGAAGAAAAAAAAATGAGGTTGCTAAAAATGTTTTCCAGGGGCTTTGTTGCTGGAGTGCTCTACTTGGTTGTCCTTGTTGCACTCATCACAAGTTGAGGACTGCACACACCTCAAAGAAATCAATATGAAACCCGAGTGAGCAATGCTTTGAGCAGACCCTCAATTGCCAAGTGGATCAATGTAGGGCATACAGTTAACTAGTCACTCCAGGTGTCTGCTTGCTGTCAGGAGGAAGAACCAGGAAGGATAGCAAAGAATATGTCATTTTTTTTGTGATTTTCTTCAAGCAGAATCTCATGACTAAGAGCAAAAGCAAATTCTGATTTCAGTTAGGTTCTTGATTTCCCTTTACTTCCAGCAATCAAGATTATAGAAACTGGGCTTATAATTAAGAAAATAGAAAAAAAAAAAGAGAGAGAGAGAAAATATTTATTTTATTTTATTTTATTTTATTTTATTTTATTTTATTTATTTATTTTCATCTAGAGATTATAAAAAAGTGGGGATGAATGAGAACAAGTACATAGCAGATGTTGCCTCATAATTGGTTCTTAACTGGTGAAAAAATTGAACTGGAAAGGTGGTGCTACTTTAAAGCAGGAAAAATATATTTTGTAAATATGAAAATAATATTATCAAAGCAACATTTATTTTTTTTCACACAGGGAAGGGTGAAATTTTAACTCCTTTCATTACTTCTCTGGAAACTATATAGTTTTTTTGGTTTTTTTTAAGTGTTTTTCTGGGAAATTTTTCATGCTGGAGAGGAAAGAGAGCTTGAACTCTTTCTCCCAGTGCTTCTCTGAGCACACCCATTTGAGCTCATAACTTAGAAAGAGGATGGGGAATGTTGGTTTTACCTCAGCTACCAGCTGGGCTCCCCAGATGTACATAGGCAAAGAGACAGCACCTGCAACAAGGACTGTATTTCAGGGTGAAACAACTGAAACAAGGTTATCTCACCCCTTCACACCTCTTAGCATCTGCATTTGGGGCTCCCGTTGTAGGCACCTGAGACTGACCCGAGGAGCTGAGCTGCTCTCTGGATGTGCCCGCTCCTTCCTTTGGTTGCACAGGAGGAGAGCACAGAAGTGGATGTCCAGCTGTGTGAAGTGGTGGGCTGGAGAAGATTGCTTTCACCATGTCTCCTTTTGCATAAATCTCAAGTCTCTTCTAGTAGGCTGCTGATGTTCTGCTTACAACATCCTATCTTCTCCCATCCTCCGCGGCATTACAAGAAAAAGGAGCAAGTGGTGCTCGCAGATGCTTCCCAGCCATTAACCATCACAGGCTCTGCTGCCTCTCCTGGAGCTGGCAGGGTAGGGATGCTTAGATCTTTTCTACCATCTAGGAGTGACTCTCACACACAACTTTTGTTAGTCATATAACTAAATATGATCTGGCATTGTTGTAATTCTTCCTCATGAGGATGAATAAGAAAGCAGCATATAAGATGATGGCAGATTTATTCAAAGGAAAACATTTCAACAGCGACATTGTTGCTGTAGAAGTATCAAAAAATATATGTGGCTTTTTTTTTTTCCCTAAATGCATGAATTTTTCCTAATAAGACCAAATTCTGTCTGTTCTACTCAGAGAGAAATGTAAAAAAGACTGCAGAGAAAGGAAGCCTCTGAAATATCAATTTGTGGAGTAGGTTTGTGTCGTATTCTAAAGCTTTTAGTATTTCTAAAGGAAGATCAAATTTCTGTTCAAGCAGTTTTTCCAACAATGAAAATAATTTGCTACAAAAATCAACCCCTTCTGAACTTTCTCTCAGTTCTGGAGTTCTGTGATGACATGACTCAATGCTATTTTCAATTATCTCCCTTTGACAATGAAGCACAGTATTGTCCTTTATATCAAGGTTTTGACAAGAGCCTTCACGCTTTCATGCAGCAGTTGCAATTCAGATGTTTTCTTTTGCTCCTAATGTTTTAATAGACCCTTCCACCGAGCCCATCTCAAAATGAAATGAATTTAATTTAGATTAAAATGAATCAAAATGGGACTTTAAAGCCTTTTTTTTTTCTGAAGAAATATAGTATCAAGAGAATCTTTGAACACAAAGGAATCCCCAGGTGAGGAGATAATTTGGGCAACAGATTGCACCGTGCTCAGAAGACAAGGCCCTGGGGATGGGACAATCTAATGCTTCACTCTCTGCTGATAGACGTTGTGGAAATATCCAAAGCAACTGTCATTCTTTTGATCTAGGAATAATCACCTTTTTTTTTCCAAGAAGGCCTTCAAGTCAGATAGGCTAGGAATTTGTGTCTCTGATTCCCAGTTCCAGCTGAGTGAGCCATATGCTGAGTCCTCAGCTAACCTGGGGAGAGGTCATTCTGATGAGAAATTCAAAATACCTCTGCTTTACATGATCCAGACCAGGGTTGCATTGTTATTACTGCAGCCTGCAAATACTTGAAAAACAGTTACAAATATGATGCAGCAGACCTATTCCCAGGAGTGGCAGATCATTAAAAAATAAATAAAAATAAAAAATGATAAAGATGTGAAACAGTGAAACAGCCACAGCCTGGGAGCTTCAGTTTGGACATTAGGAAAAGCTTCTTTAACAGGAGTGTGGTGCAGCACTGAGAGAGTGCTTCAAATGGGCAGAAACATCTCAGTCCTTGAACATCTCTAATTACCTCTAATCTTTGGCAATACTCCCAGTTAGAGTGAGAAGCTGGGCTAGAGATCCCCAATGGTTTCTCCCAACCAGCCTTTCTATGCTTCTGCAACACCTGACAAGCCACTGGCAGAGACAAGCTGAGAGAGCTCAGCATAACATACGGGAGAAATGTCATGGGAAGGCACTCCCAGAAGGCGTCATGCATGAAGACCTGTGGGCCCTAATTGTTGGAGAAACACCAGAAAGACAGTCCAGGTGGAAGCTTGGCTAGAGATGGTTAGAGAAAGCCTATTTCTAAAGCGATACACCAGTGTAAGCCAGGGAGCAGCAATGTTTCCCAGGATAATTACATTATGTTATCCAAGCACTTTTACTGAGCACCAAATGTAACTGCAGGGCGCAATCTGCCACGACTCTCTGCAGATAAATGCTTTGTAAATGCCAGCTACAAATATCCCACTTATTTGGGCTGTGGATGTGATTTCAAAGGCTTCCCACAAGTGAGAGAGTAGCAGCTTGCTCAGGAGAACCCTGGAGTGCTGCAGAGGTGACAAGGAACATGAGCTGGTCTTCTGCTCAGCCTGTCACCTCTGACAGACACAAATACCCCCAGAAAATTCAGATTCCCAAACACAGAAGCTAACTAGGAGCTATTTTAGGCTTCTTATTCTGCTGCTGGGGCAAACTGCTGACACTGCAATTAATTCTGTGTAAAGAACGTAGGCTGAGGTAGGAGACCAGAGACTTCCACAGCTATTCCTCCATGGTATGCTTTGCCTGCTGAGCACACACAGAAGTCTTGCTTGGCCACCCAGGCTGTGCCATGGTCCTCACCTGCTCTTTTATTGGGCATGTGTCAATCATAGCATGTTATGTTGCTGGGAATTGCCATCAGAAATAGCTTCTGGCTGTTCCATGATTCAAACATGATGCTGGTGGCATCCCATCGTGTCATAGGTGGTGGTGACAGCATATGCAGGAGATGGCAACTTTGGGAGGTATGCCTGGCCACGCCAGCACTTGGCAGCATGTTTCTTTACGAGCTGAGACAAGTTCATGGGCAGAAACATGAAGTCTCTGAATGTTCTTGAGACCCTTTTCAGTAAGAGAAAAGGTGATTTATTATGAAATGTGAAACCCAGTAAGGTTTGTGATTTCTCACCAAAGATGTTTGTTGGCCAAACTGTCCTGTGCCCTGTGCACTCACAGCTTGCTTGAGCCCTTACTACTCTTCTCCTTTCCCCCCTTTCCCCTTACAGTTTTAGAGTCTCCCTATCTTTGTGAGCATTGCTATTAACTTCATGCTTCATAATTGGCACTTTAAATGCAGATGAATGGCAGCAGAGAATTGCATCACAGGTCTCTGAGAGCAGGCCACATTTGATGCCTCTTAGCTTAGCAGAACTTTGTCATCACTGTAGGAGCAAAGCTGAAATCATCTGCTAAAGGATGGGTACAAATGCCTTATGCAACAGAATCTTCCCCACTATCCTTTACACATGAAAATGGCTTGAAACTCACTCATTTGCCTGCTTATTCTTCCAAGGATCTTTGTTCTGCAAGGGACCTTAAAATGATCTGCTATTGGCAAAGTCATCAGAAGAAAATTTTAACTTTTCTAATAGAGAACCAGCAATTATGGAAATTGACTGTTTTCAGTGACAAAGTGCTGATGAGACCAACAAATATAATTTTGCAAATAATTATCACATTGAGGCTTGATGTGTTATGATTAAAATCTTCCACATTGCAGAGAAAGAGACCTGTCAGGTACATTTCAATTTGACCACATAAAAAAAAAAAAAAATGTCAGTAAAACATTTACTTGACAAGCATTTAATGACCTCTGGTTATCCATTTAGGGTCTATAACACCCAGTGAAGTATTTGTAGTCCATGCAGTAACAGAATCATAGCAACACATTAGGAGGGAGCAGAAATAATTGAGGTCTGGAGGGGCTGAATGCAAGGAATGATTAAAAGAGATACTTATGCATAATGACTTGAGAGGGAACATAATAAGTTTCTTGGAGGGTGTACATAACAAAAAGATGGGATTTGTTTAGCGTTGCACACTGGGGCATAATTAGAAGTAATAGGATTAAATTTATGCATGGAAAAATAATCTGATTATCGAGAATCATTTGTAACTATGAGAAAGACGTTGCATCTGCAAAGGGTTAAGTGATACTAACAAGTTTGCAGCACCTTCCCTCTAGGCATACTCCTGCTTCAGTGGCTCTAGGACTGGAGCACTTCCAGCAGGTTGTTACAGGCCTCCTACAGCACATCCCTTGGGCAGAGATGCTCAAGAGGCTCCGTTTTTGCTAGTCCCTAGTTAAACTAGTCCCTTTCCTAGGAATATAACTGTTCCAGTGGAGAGAGGCTGCTGTTCCAATGGGTCTCTTTCTCTACAGTCTCCAGGGATCGCAGGCTTCATCAGCAGGGGTGTCCTGGGAGTGGAGATGGGCGCAGAGAATGAGGCACCAGCCCCACTCAGAACAGGGGCCAGAGCAATAGGGAGGCTGCAGAGCTTGGTAGGATGAATCCATAACTGGATTCAATCCATAACAGCACAATGAATCCATAACTCAAGGCACACAACATGTTTCTATTAGGAGGTGGATCAAAGCTCTTTCTCCTACTGAAAGACCTTGTGGAAGAAGGGAAGACAGTTGAAACTAAATGTAATGGTCTCATTAAAGTGCTGAATGATTTTTATTCACCTAAGAATTATGTCCTTACTGAAAGACATGATTATTTCCAAGACCGCAGGCAACATCCAGATGAAGAGATGTCTGAATCTATAACAAGCCTGAAAGGCTTAACTTCCACGCACACAACCAGCCTGACAGCAGAACAATAGCTGACTGTTTGGTGTGTGTGTGCATGCATTAGTAGCGCAATAGCAGCAAATCATGCTGTGCAGCCAAAAAGGGAGAAAAAATGGACATTCAGTGAAATTTAGAGAAATATGGACATAGCAGAAAAAGAAAAATCTGGTCTACACATCAGATCTTGAGACTGTAACCACTAAATAGCCAGAGTGCATCCTGCAGGTGTAATGCTATGGTAGTCTGAACCTCCAAACTGGGAGCCCCACTGGAGTGCACCAGACTCTTTTTGCTGTGTGAAGGCAGGCAGGTAAGAGGAGGGATGGTGTACGCCAGAGCTCTCACCCTGTTACAAAGCTGGGATGTCACACATCTGAACCTGTGAACTGGAAAAACTCACCAGTCTGGGATTGGTGTGAGGGATTCTGTTCCTGAGAAGCTGAATTCAAATTTCCAGAAGCTCTGGGATACTGACCAACCTGGACTGACCATCTGGATCCCTGGTCTATGCATTGCAAAAGAACCTACCTCTCTGACCTGGAATCATTCCCTCAGTTCACCAATGTTTGCACCACCACTGACCTTGTGATCATGTCTGAATGATGTTCACAAAGTGCCTGCAGCTGTACTCCAGAGTTTGTAGTCTTCAACACAGCATATGCCTCGTGCTAGGCTTTTATAGCCCATGCTAAATTCTCTGCCATCACGCTCCCCACTGTTGATGCTTGAACTAGCTCTGTTGGTGATGTCTTTCCTTACTAGATGGAAAAAAAAATGCAACCCAAGGTCATCTGTCTTCTATAATCACATCACCTCCTTGTCCTCCTCCTAATGAGCCAAATAGATTGAGCTCTGAAATCACTCTGTGTAAGGCATTTTCTTTAGTCTTCAAATCTCTGTTTCCTACAACCTTCCCCATCTTTTTACAGACATTCAGAAGGTCAAGGCTGGAACTGAGGTGCCTGGTAAGACCCCTTCTCTCCCTGGTGGAAGGGGAGATGTGCTGGAGCTGTGGTGACACTCATATTGCAACAGGAATTTACTAGGTTAATAGTAGTAATGGTAATGATCTACATAACTGGAATAATTGCATATCTTCAGCTTACAGATGTCAACAGGAACAAAGTAAAACAAAATGAGAATGTCCATTGGAGAATATTGTCATATTCATGAATATGCACATATAAGTGTTTGATGCTCAGATGGATGTGGTTCCAGCAGGCAGCCGTACAGTAAGGAATAAGCAAAAGTAATGTGAAGTCCAAAACTGTAAAAATTAAGTTCTTCATGACAAGACAACTTCTTCCCCAGTATGCCTGAGAGGCCACTGGGCTACTGCTCCTACAGAAGCCATATTAGAATTTTATAATTACAAATGATGACTACGTAAGAGACAGCTACCTATTTTTGTTATCTTTCAATCTCACATGTCTCTCTATGGCAAGGATGTCCCATATTTTATTAAATCAATATCCCAGAGTGTGGAGTATGGATTTTGCTGGCTTCAAGCAATAAGAGCCTTGAAGCAATCAAAAGAAAACAAACAGGGGGATTTACCTTCTCTTGTGGGGATTCATTTTTAACTCCTAGCAGCATGTTGGATACATTCTGTTGAATGTTATGAGTAATATTTTTTGATCTATTGTTTCACCTTCTCTAAGGCATATTTTATTTCAGAACAACCTTCTTCTGATGCTTTAGAGGTCCTTCTGGCAGATTCTTAAGCTGAATCACATCTTTGTCTAACTAACCCTATAAGGACAAAAAATACCCACACTTTTCTTGGGTGAAATAGCACCATGATAATCTGGGGTAATATTTAATTCATTGACATGCTGGGGAGAAAGCCTTCTGTTTTGTGTCCCAGTGTTAGTATTCTCATGTACAAGGATATAAAATAGCTTTCAGTGTCTTTGTCTTTTGTTTTTAACATGGGATCTGACCACTTCTTCCAGGAATTACACAACAGCCATGGCCAGCTCCTCAGGAACAACTCAGTCTTCTGAATTTTCCACACTGTCATTCCTGGGCAGAAAGGAAACTCTTCCACCACCCAATACAGTCTCCACATACTAATTGCCTCTAAACAAAACCTTCTCTCTACAAAAAATTTCCCACTATAGGGCATATCTGTTCAACACTGAACATTTGCTCATACACAAAATCAAAACAAACAGAAAAAGAATAAGGAAGAATAGATGTAAGAGTGCCATCTGGTGACACCTGCCATAACCTTATATCATAGACAGCTTCTTCTCTGCAGTGCAGAGTGGAAAAATTTAGGGACAAGATCCAGAACACCAGAGGAACCAGTTTTACAAAACTGATCCATTTTCTCCAAGAAATCAGTCAACTTATGTAGGTAACACAAATTGGTAGCTGAGGTCTAAACCCTTCAGAAATCCAGCCCCGGATGTGTAAATATGACTGCACAGTACATGTGTAATAATCACGGCCATGCATGCAAATTGAGTAATTGTCCTTGTAAATGGCTAATTAGGTACATTGGACATGGAACTGGGAAAACTGTGCACACAAATTAAGCCTGCACTTTTGTGCTGAAGTGGGCTGAAAAGCTGTCTCTGGGTTTCTTACCCTAATTTACTCTAGATATTAACATCTTGTATTTATGCAAATGCTTGACATGCGTGAATGTTTTGAAATGCAATCATGATAATTTGAACATGACCTAATGTCGTAGCATGACATGGAACTGGCCCTTCTTGTCCAAAAGAGGTTAATTTCTATCATTGCCCAAATTAATCCATTTTTCTACTGGGAGTCTGCTCTATTTAAGAACACAGAAGTCCAGGGCATATTTCAGGGATAAGCTGCTTGGAGTTGTCTATTATTTGGTGCATATCTTCACATTGTCCCCACCCACCTGTAGGGACAGCTCAAGATCAAAATTCTCATTTAAAAAGGGCTTGAGTGGAATATCATCTCTGCTTGCTGCACTAGAACTTCACTGGAGCAGATAAGGCTTGAGAGACCTAGTGACTATTCTGCTGGAAACTGGTAGCCATAAGGAATAGCACCACACTTTAAGGATAAATTAGAAACCACTGCAAGAAGAAACATGGGAAAATTAAACCAGGGGTTATGGGTGAAGGGCTTTTTAGGGGTTAGGGTTAGGGATTAGGGCTTGGGTGTGTGTGTTTGCACATGCGCATGACTGCTTTTGTCCTTTACATAGTCTCCTCTTTAAGATGAGACAGAGCTCACAGAACTATGCTCCCTGGCATGTCTTTGATATGCACCAAATGACACTGGCCCAGATCAGTTCAGGCATGGTTTGGGGGTAGAACTGTGCCAGGGACCATTCCCAAGAGATTTTCAGCATGCAACCACTCTGTTCAAGAGGGAAGGAGACTTCGTTAGCAAAGGCACAACTCCTCTGCTACAGCTCAGATACTGGGCACATGCTGGGGTGTTTGCAAAGTCCAGGACATTGAGAGCCACTGGGCTGAGCTGCTGAGATGCTCTGCTGGGAGTCAGTTCAGGTTGCTGCCTACCTGAAAACATGAAAACATGATCTGGGGCTTTGGGAAGTTATTAAAGGCGAGGGCCAGAGCTCCTGTTCTGGGTATCCAATGCAGGTATCATAATCTCTAAGGTACAGGGGATGAAAGGTGACAAAGAGGCATATTTCATTCCCTAGAAAGTCAGTAGGTAAAAATGCCATCTAAATCAAACTGTAGCAAGCCAAGGAGCAACCCATGACCGATGAGTGCTCACATACGTGACTCATACACAAAGTGTACCAGCCATCCCAATGCAGAACATAGTCCTCACCTGAAAATAGACCCCTCCAGGATGGTGATTCGCTTGTTTCAAAATACAGCCCATGGACAGGAAGATGGTTTAGCAAGACTGAGTGCACCTCCCTCTCTCTCCTTGCTCCAGCACATAGTTATGCCTCCTCCTTGCTGTGCTGTCATATTTAGGACAGTAAAAGGGCTTAATGGAGAAGTGTGATACTACCCAGACCTGCAAATTTTATCTGTGTCTATCCATATTTTTAGGCAACTCAGTGACTCCATGAGCAGTAACAAATCCTGCCCAGTCCCCCCAGCACTACAGAAAGTTCATCACTGCCAGATGTGAGTCCTCATGCTCAGCTGTGCATTCCTGACAGTCTGTCCTTCTGCCAGGCACACAGAAACCTTCTTACCAAGCCTGATCCCTGATTTTCTGCCAAGAGGAGCATAGTGTATAACCCAAGGACAGACAGTGCTGGGGACACTGCCCAAAAGCATCCCACTTGCACTATATTGCACACCAGTCCAACTTCACCTCTAATGCACTAACTCCAGTTATTCACTGCCAGTGTCACTCACCTCCCATTTGCCACACATGATCTTGACAGAGATCTTGGCTGTTGTCTCTGGGCATTTTCCTCTGGACTAATTTAGCCTTTCTATCACTAAGTTTTGTTAATGATGATAAACAACATGGTGTGCTGGCTGAAATGGTTTTCTGTCACTCTGGAAAATTTAGGACACGGGGATCTGCAAAATATGACCTCAATTTAAGTCCATCATTTTCTCCTCCTGGAATTGCTCAGCTGGAATAAATATCATTACCCAGACCAGAGCAACCGGCTGAGCGAGTGGTTTGCAGCACACGTACCTGGAGTGGAAGAAATGCAGTGAAAAATCCTACCTCTACGATAGGAACTGTGAAAAATTGAGCTGGTGTTCCCAGAGGCCCACTGAGGACCCTGAACAGTGGCTAGCTGAAATTCAACCTTCTTTTCTCTCAGTTCAGGAAGAAATTTCATGGTTGGCCTGACAAATGACACTGACAAAGCATTTGGTGAAATAGATTATTTCCAGAGAAAAATAAACATGACCAGTCAATGCCCCTGCCCCTATCCCCCCAGCCCCAAAAAATCCATGTTAGCTTTAATATAAATGCTTTTGCAAGTTCACCAAGTGGTGCTTGATTATCAGTGTGTAAGGACATGGTTTTGTGTTTCCTGAGACTAAAGCTTTTAATGTATTGAGGAGGAGGGAGTGAATAAAATGATCACAGGGAAAAATGGTGTACTAATTAAAAAACAAAACAAAACAAAACAAAAAAAAACATTTATAAGGGGTTTCTGATTGTGGTGGTTCTTACTACTCGCTCTCCCAGCTGCTGTTGCACAGCAGTTTCTTTTCCTTACACAGAGGCGCAAACAACACCACATATTGGCTTGGCACTGGCCAGTAGCGAGGCCTTTATCCAACATGGGGCAGTTTCTGGATTCTTTTTGCAGAAGCCACCCCTTTGGCCTTCCACTACCAAAACCTTGCCATGTAAATCCAATATACTGTTGATCAAAAGACTCCAACAGCACGATGGGTGACAGTGGAGGCACACATGGACTAAGCTCAGTGCCAATAGCTGCTCCCCAGGGAAGCAGTTAATGCAATGAACAGAAAGCTTTGCTGCTAGTGCAGGATTGTACACATCTGGAAAGAAAAATTGAGCAGTCTGTGGCAGGGATTTAGTGCTTAGTTTGTAACAGAGGGTGGGAGGGAAGCTGATGCAGGTACCCACAGAGAGCTATTGCATAGGTCTGATCCTGCAAAATGCTGTGGGCACTGCAGGGGATGCGGTGGGAATCCCTTGGAGGATGGACAGAGTTCAGGGAGGTGAGGTGTGGGTGTGCATTCAGACACAGGTGGGAAATGGGAAGAGTTCAGGAAACATAATCACCTGCCATAGGTGTCTTTGGCAGGAAAAAGTTTTGAAAGTGCTGAGACAGAAGGGTAGGCAACCCCTCCAGGGGGAGAAAGAGGTTGGCTGGAAAAAATGTCACAGGCTATTAGCCTCTGCAGAGCAGAGACAGAAAAGTGTCATTGGCATTTGTATTACAGGAAAGGGTCAATAGGAACAAGCTGAAAATGCAGTGTCTCTACTGCGTCTGTGATTTTCAATCACCAGTAGAGTTATGAAATTTTAGTTCCTACATTCTCCTTGTGAAGGTTTCAGTCTCTTCTGAAGACTGGGACAGAAAGGTCAAGGATGAAGTAGTCATTCTGTGAAAAACTGTTCTCTCAGTAGTTACTGTTTTTACCTTGACTTTATAGATTGTTTGTATGAGTTCATTCTGGTAGGTGCTGGTTGTATGACCTCAGCCTAAGGGCTTGTGGGAGAGCATCTTGTATGCAAGATGACACGCATCACTTTTGGCAGTGGCTTATGTAGGTTCCTTGGGTTTTGATCTGCTTTGTATACATGGGTCACAGTAATTGTGGGGAGAGATACTGATGGCTTTTATGAATTTTTATGTTTACTGCATTATCAAACTTGGTTCCATTTGCTATTTCTTACTATACAGAAAATTTGCTCCTAGAAAAAGGGGAGACCTGGAAATAATTGTGTAGCATAATCTTCTCTTGGCGTATGCTGTAATTATTCACAGCCATATACAGCTGCCTCAGACCATTATTTTCTGTCATGGAATCCAGTACAGGACTGTGCGAGTGAGAGAGCTGTGTGCAGTTGGAGGGGTGGGAGCTTCCTTTTTTTATTGTAATAGGCTCCCCTGAAGTGTCTCGGCAACTTGTACATAAACATGATGTATTTCCTGGGAGACTGTCTTATGCACTGAAAATCATCTTCACTTTGGTGAGGTCTTGTTAATTCTTCTCTGAGCAGATGTGGTGATGTCTGAAGGCCTGGCTGTACATCACCGTTCTGGGTGATGTTTGCAGAGTTGTAGGTCTTACGAAGCATGTAAATGGACTTTTTGTAAAAAAATAAGTTGCAAGACACCATACATCACTTTTGTATAAGGATATGTTAGAAAAGCATTTCCTGGGAGCACAGTAGCTGTTGGATCTGTCCTGGAGAAGGGTGAGAAATCAGATGCTTGGACCAAGGAATGTATGGGCTCTCATGTATGGGATGTAAGCACAACATCCATCTGGTGGATGGAGATCTCACAATGAATGCAATCCAAAACTACAGGGTGAAAACTCAGCATTAAGTTTCCCAGTCCCAGTTTTGGTTTTACAGCTGACATGTGGCTACATTTGGGACTGGGACAAGAAATAATCCCAGTTTTGGTCAGGTATTTCACAACAAGGCCAACATTACTTTGTCTCTTGACCATATCAAGGACCACCCATGAGGCTCTTCCAGTCCTCTTCCCTTTGGTAATTATCCCCTGTATTGTGTTAGGGTAGAAATTACACCTGGCTGCATGGGGGACCCACTAATGCTAGTGGAACTTGGGTGGGTAACAGATGAAATAACTCCCTGAACAGTGACACCAAACATTGCTGCAACACATGCAGGGTCTACAGAAGCCTGGAGATATTCTCATGGGTTCAGATCCCAAATGGATTATTGAAAGATCAGAGTTGGTAGATCATTCTTATAATGGAGAGCTGGTGCTGAAATCTATGGCTAAGAAATAGTCAAACAAGTGGCTTTTTATTTGCAAAACTCCACATTCATCTACTGGTTTCACATTCACTTAAGGGCTTCTCACTCTTTAAATTCCTGTATTCAGGGTATTCTTCCCTGTCAGAAGCACTTGCAGGAAGAGGGGAACAAAAGTCAGAGTATGATCTAGTGGGTGATAAAAGCAAGGGGAAATAACCCTGTTGCAGGTGAAAGAGAACACACAATATACATGGAGCTAAGAATACACTGGTAGTCTAATTAATGTTTGGTAAGACTAATAGTTCAAAATATCTAATTATTATTGCCTCATAAATAATACAGTCAAAATTGTTATGTATTAACTTCCTGATACATTCCCCTTTTGTGTGGCACTGTGGCCTTACTTATTATGCCTCCCTTATTATGCCTCTCTGGGCCCAGCCTTCCTTGAGCCCAGTGTGGCAGCTGTGACACATTATTAGTGTCCTGAGTCCTCTGCTGGGACAAGTCTGACATTCATGGTGACGTTTCTTTCTCCACCAATATGGACTCCAGTTATTGAATCACAGCTAAAATTTGAAAGCTGCAAAACAAACCTACTTAACATAAAGTGCTGCTGTTGACTGTCTGGATTTATGTCTTTTACAGATGTGATATTGCTCAAAATATTATTATATTTGGTAGTCCCATGAGTTATGCAACAGTCACTTTTCCCCCAGGCAATTGTAATCACAGCTAAAACTAAAACCAGTTCAGATCACATCAATCCCTTGGATCTCTTCTCTAGCTAGATCCTATTACTTCATCTGGTTTTAGGATCTCAGAAAGGGCATAATAGACCCAGAACAAACATTTGGGGAAAATCCTTCCTTAGGAACACAAATAAAGCCTAAGAAGCTCACTAGAAGTTTGCAGATGCACTTTCAGCTGTAGAAAATTCATCTTATAAATCATGACATCTCTCTAAATATTGTAGGACTGTTTGGAACAGTTGCTCTTGCATACCAAGGGTAAGTTTCTGTGATACATCCCATGGCTTATCACAATTTTGGATCTTCTCTTGGACTATATGAAATCTGACAATTTTTTAAAAACATGTAGATGAACAAGATACAAGGTTCAAGGCTGCATTTGTTGAAGGCATTGTGGACTGTATTATATGAACCACCTTGACAAGATGTCCTTGGATACATTGAGATGATGGTTTTACCTGCTAACCTGCTTAAGAGATGGAGCACTGTGTCCAAGTATTTAAGGTACAACTAAGGAATGCCAAACTCTTAAAGGCAAGGTAAGACTGTAGTGCTATGGGAGTGCAACGCTTGCCAGTGAAACCCTTGTCTTCCACAACCTTGGATCCCGGCTCACCTCCCTGTGCAGAACATCCCACTCTTGCAGTGATACTGTCCCTACCAAGCAGATGGGCATGTGAAGCTTTTAGGTACTGGCTTCTTGGACCTTATTAACACTTGGGTTCATTTGTGCTCTGGTTAAATAGCTGCAAGTTATCCAATAAACAAATCACAGTCCAATCTGCTGAAAACTTGCATTTTAGCTTGTGCTATTTACAACACGACTGGTCCCGGACCATTGTTTTTCTCATAAACATGTACAGATTTAATGTATGATGAGAGCGCCTCTGCCTCCATTTCTGGGAGGCAAAAAGCAATAGGAAATACATGACTTCCCAGGGGCCATTAAAAGCTGGGAAATCAGGCACATTGCTCTGTAAGGAAGCAGCATGCTGGGAGTCAGCTAGGAATCATGAGTCCCAGGGGTGGGATGCAAACAGGGGTGCAGGATAGCACAGGATAGCAGTAGGTGTTGAAATGAGAAGGTGGGGGGGCACAACACAAGAGACAAAGAGCTCTGCAGGCTGGGAGAAGGGGTGTACACTTCATTTGGTTCAGAATAAAATGTAATGAAGGTTTGAGCAGACCTACTCCACCTGATCAAAGTAGAAGCAGTGATCTTGTTTAAAAATGTATGCATACAGAAGCTTATCTAAACGAGAGAGGGAGATTTTTGAGCGCTGAAAATAAAACCAGATTAGCAGATCGGTCAGGATGTCTGGGTCAGCTTATTTGCCTGTGCTGGATGACAAAGCAGCAGTGGTGAGCAGCCTGACCATGCTGCTGGAGGGGGCAGATTTAGGGCCTGGAGGCCTCAGGCTCTCCACTTGGTCGCTCTCTTAGACAAAGGAAGGCAGAGCATGTTTCTTTGTGAGACAGCTCAGAAATAGCAGAGCTCCACCTCAGTTCCTGCTCTTGAAAACCTGCAAGGCTAGAAATACAACTTACTAAAAATGTTACATGCTGCAGTAAGCAATGGGTTGGTGTGGAGAGCACAGAATCTGTCCCACGGAGCAATACATCACTGTGAACTTGGCATCCCGCTGCACTGAGGGGAATAGATTTGTGGAAGAGATGTTTAAGGGACTCTTAATATGTTTCATGAATCACAGAAGGGGGAATTTATATCTTTTGGGGATCATGACAATTTAACAAGGTTTTGGCTAAGATTCTAATGGCTTATAGCTGAAATGTAACTATTATAACATAAAATTTAAAGATCTTGTCCAGGTGAAGTGGCGGAATTTAGCAGTTCTCTAGAACCATGGATATGAAGGCAAAAGCTGCTCTCACGTGCCCTGGTGTGAGTCTGGAGTTGCTCTGCCAAGCTGGGTGTTACGGGATGCAAGAGCTGCTCTGCAGCTCCTCTCCTGCCCAAGCAGGGCTGCAGCCTGGCGAACTGAGCACAACTTTGTCATCCACTCGACCTCCCAGGTCACACAGCATCCACTCCACCACCCCTCCTGCATTTTGCAAAGCTTTCCCATTGTATAGGATAGCTTTTGTGCCTTACAGAGAAAGCCTAAGGAAAGAGATGGGCTCTTGGCCACACGGCTTTCAGATGAAGGATTCATGGGAGGTCAGAGCAGCATTTTCTTATAGAGCTTTCTCTTGGAAGAACTATTGCCTCCCTAGACTAAGCACATTTATTTTTTCAACAGAAAGGGAGATTAGTTCCTGGTAAAGGGAGTTCTTTCATACGTGCAGGGCTGCACTGTGGGTATGTGCATGCCTCTCTGTAGGTTTTACTGTGGATACACAGCTTTTCTTTACGTGCCTATTTGCCTGTGAAGCTACTCATGCTGGAGGTATTAAGCGTGCAGCAGTGGTACTTCGGGCACCCGAACCTGGATGTCCTGAACACCAACACAATGATCAGCATTTCTTCTGGGAGCTACTTCACTGGGTAACCAGTTCCTTATGGATTTCATTCATTTTGTAGCTGTACTACAGGCCTGGCACAATTTTGCATTATTTATCAGTTGGCTGTGTCTCAGGTGTTTCTGCAAGTTTATCAGAATATTCTGGAGTGAGCCCAATTCTACCAGCTGGCTGTGAAGAGGTGTAGTAGGAACTAAGTCTTTTAAGTGCTGATATAGAAAAATCATCATTTTCTAGGGCATGGTTTGTTTTATCTTAAGATAGATCTCCAGAAAAAATCAGATAAATGGCTCCAGCAGTGCCCATTTCTCTCGCTGCTTGCATTCAGGAGCCTAAATGATGAGCTGAGGCGAAGACCTCTCTACTGCAGACATCTCAAATTAAGTTATTCCTACTCAGCACCTGCTTTTGGATTTTAGAATCTGATTTGAGAAATACAGTTCAGGGAGATGTCTGGGTGCCTGATGCTGACATGGGTCAGCTGGGGAAACACGACATAGGGATGGGTGGCGAAACAGGGTGGCTGGCAGCTGTGGGCTTGCCTGTGGGACCAGAGCTGCACCCAGACACAAAGAGGAGGAAAATCAATCATTTAGGGCTTGGGAATCTACTGGACATGAATGATGAGCACCTCTCTTAGCTTCTCCAACACAGAACCAATTAAAACTAAAGTATTATTATTATTATTATTATTATTATTATTATTATTATTATTATTATTATTATTATTATTATTATTATTATTATTATTGTTGTTGTTGTTGTTGTTGTTGTTGTTGTTGTTGTTGTTCTAAAATATCCTTTCTTTCTGTCTCTGGGCTGAGAGAACCTTATCAAGTCCAGGAGCAATGCAGAAAGGGAATTGCTGAGGGGTCAGGGTGTGGGAAAACAAAACCCTGTATCCCTGATGGAGCAGCACAGTACAGCTGACAGCTAACAAGAAATTAATTTAGAATGCTTTTACTGCTTATTTGCTTGCTTGTCATCCTCACTGTTGCTGTAGTTGGTTTAATTTTTCATACTTCTCCTGCTTATGATATAATTTATGTGATGTTTTGCCTTTTGTTGCTGCAAGACCCAGGTCCTGGATTCAGGCATGCAGCTTCCATCAAGGCAGAAAAAGAGAGCAGGGAGGGGGGAGCCCCCAAGGCGGTGAGCCTTGAGATGTGCTTGGAAGGGAGAAAAAAAAAAAAAAAAAAAAAGAAAAACTTGGAATGTGACCCTAGTGTATCTTAAAGGGACAGAAGGTAAGGAAAATGAAACTAAAAAGTACTATTAAAAATATATATATCTTGAAATGAGTCTGGGCTTCTTCTCTCTGAATTCTAAATGCTGGCAACACTTGAGCAGTCTCTTCGGGAAAAGTACCATCTCCTCTTATCTCTGCCAAGTGTTGTTATCAATAAATAGAGGAAAACTGAGCTGGGCTTGTAGTGGATCCTACAACTGAGCATGTGCAGAGTGTCCCAGGAAAGCCTTTTGCTGCATCTTGCTAGGAAAATGGTCAGGGAAAGTCAGTACCAGGCAATCCCATGCTAGCAGAATTATGGCTGACATATCACAGCCTAAAGGCACTCACCTGCAGCAGCACAAACTGCAGCCACACCACATCACACCAGGATTGTATTCCCAGCACACGCTGCAGAGGGGCTGTGAGGGTATTTCTGAGTGCTTGTGCCTGACAGAGATCAACCCAGCAAAAACTGGAGTTACAAAATAAGAGACAGTTAGTAGATCTACCTGAGCCAAGCAAGCTGCTTGATAATTTTAGCATGAATCACCCCCTTGGATAGAGTAAAGCCTGGAGCAAGTGTGCTGGGGTGAGAGGAGAGGTGCATGGGGCTGAGATGTGGGTGCACCGGGGTGTGTCAGGAGTAGGGGGCCGTGTCTGCACAGCAGAACACATCCATGGGGGTTGAACCTCCCCGTCCTTGCTACATTCCCAAGCCACGCAGCCCTCCAACACAGGCTGCATCCTCACGCCACCCCAGGCCTGGGGAAAGGACACCCCTCTCATTAAACCAGCACACTTTCCTTTCAGCTCTTCTGAAAACCTATTGATCAGCACCGCTGAGCTCTGGCTAAAGGTCAGGTTGGATGCGAAGGCGTTTCTGGAGCAAGCACCAACCAGCCCTTGCTGTGCCCACAGAGCTGCAGGGCCCCCACACCCCCAATCCCACACTGCTTCCATCAGACTCCAGAAAACCTTTCATCTCCCTGCTCCCCCCTCACAGCCACCTCTGCTCTTCTTGCGGGTTTGGAGGGGCACACCACTGCCCCTGTAGCCAGGCCACGTGTTTTGCATGTGCTGCCGTATGAGGGAACAAGGAAAAAAACGGTTTGTGTCTTATCATGGCAGTCCCAGGAGCAGGGAATCCTCAGGGAACCCCTGGGTCCCATCAGGGCACCACACAGCGCAGCCACCCTGTGGGCTCATCCCTTCTAAGCTCATCCAACCCTGCCCCTTTCCTTGCCAGAGCCAGAAGATGCTTCTGTCAAAACAAACGAACAAACAAAAGAAACACCTCAAAATCATGTAGGCTTCATACCTCAGTACCTTTTATTAGAAGGTTATTCCAGGAGCTCATATTCACACCTTTCTAGCCGCTAGAAAAATTTCATCTGACAACCCTCAGGCTGGATTCCCTGGTCCCAGGGGATGCAGCTTCCAGGTCTTCTCCCACTCAGGCAGCTCCCAGCCCCACAAGTCTCAACACCAAAAGCTTTCTTTAGTATTTACCTTATTTTTTCTTTCTTAATATTAGACAGTTCATATTTAGTTCCCTGATACTACTGTATTTACTGGTCTTCCTATTTGAAGCAGGACTTCATCTCCAAGCCATCTTCCCTCATGCATCTTCAAATCTATTTAACAAGCACTGACAAAAACAGAAACTTCAGCACCACAGTATTGGGATGATACTGTTCCTCCCTTCTGAGGCCTCCAGTTGTCTGACAGGAGTATTCTGAGTTGTAAACCAATTTGCAAAAAGTCACTGTTTTCTTCCCCTGGTTTGGGAGAAGAGCCCACAGGCTTGGTCTCTATCCAGGACTTCATTTGCTTGCTCTGTCACAAAATACATGCGTACATTTCTCCTACCAAATTTGAAAAAGATAATTCCTGGGCTTCCCTGTGCACGGGAAAGGCTCACCCCTCTGCAGGGCTCACCACAGGCACATCCTGTGCTTCCTCCCAGAAAATTTTTGTGCATGCATCTGTGTCTGAAATCTTTTTTAACTCTACACACACACACACACACACCCCAGTGAAATCCAGCAGGGAACTGAAGTTCGTTGTACACAGAAACATCACACTACGCTCTAACTCTAAAGTGCTTTGGGGATCCTCTAGGATAAAAGGTAGCAGAGAAATGTAAATGTAAATGCATTCTTTGGATGAGCCCTCTGGATTAGCAAGTGAATTTTCAATTGCATCTCCCTGGCAAAGCTGTGAGCTGCAAGGGTGTCTGCTTACACTAATTCATGTGTAATCTCCCCGACCTCCTCTGGTACGAGGGTGGGGAATCCCACGTGCTCCCTATGAGCCCAGACCTTTGCATCAAGACAGGGGCTTGCGGCTGGCAGGGCACCCACTCTTGCATGCTGCCCTCAGACTATTTCAGAAAGCAAAAAAATGAGAGAACCGTTTTGCGTTTGTTCTCCAATGTAATACAAGCTCAAGTTTAAGCAAATAAACAAAGCTGGCTATTATGTAATCTGCTTTTTCTCAGCATCTGCGTTTCAGGATGCAAATCTCGGGAAGGCTTTGATTACGGAAACTAGGGCACTCGCAACCTTGACAACAATTTCATACGTGAGCTGAATGCAGTGCACATGAATGTGAGCAGAAAACGGATCCCAGAGGACTCTTTGACAGTCCCTCCGGGTTCCCAAGCTCCTAGGGTTATTTCTGGGTACAAGACCTCTTGAGGCATCTGCTTGAGTGATGTTATACACTTATAATTTTATGAATAGAAGAGTTTAAACCAAAGCTCCTGCTCTGCCTGCACAGAACACGGTCAGAGCAAATACCCAGCCTGGGCTTCCACCTTCAGCAGGATTACCACATATAAAAATATAAAACTGATCCTGCAGCCTGGGTGATATAATGCAAACATACATCCCTCCCATTCTCAGTGACCAAAGGCACTGGGGCCAGCTCAGGCAAGCTTTCAGGAGAGCCCTGATGAGGACAGAGCCCTGTCCTGCCCTATTTTGTGTTTTCCACCTCTAGACCAGGATAGTATCAACTTGCAAAGTAACTTTGCTTACTTTTTACCAGCACCATTTCCCACTTTCCCCTGTAATCATATAAGTACCATACTTCATCCATCACCTTTACACCCATCATCCATCATTGTTTAGCTTGGAGAAGGCCTCACACAGAAGCAGTGCACACATTAGCAAATGCTGATCAAGGGGAAATGTGTCCAAGTGTGAGAAGTCACCGCAGACAAAGCCAGGTTACGTGGAGTAGCTATGGGGCTGTTTTATACACGACATTTTCCCTGGACATAAATGTACCCAAAACACGTCCCAAAAATGTCCCAGATAGGTGAGCTGAGCTGTGCCCCAGAAATATCAAGGTCTACTGCAGAGACAAGTCCAGTTTCTACATGTGAAAATTAATTGATGTGCAGAGCACTTAAATGACCTTCAGTCTGCCCTGTTGTGGTATCAAGCCATACATCTAGAGCCATGATCAGGCTATTTCAGTGCCTGTGGTACCAAAAGAAACAAATTAAACTATTTTTTCTTTTTTTTTTTTTTTTATCCTGTGGTGCCCAATCAGGACAAAAAAGCCCTCCTGGGCTGTATAGAAACCAGTCCTAGTATCTTTCTTTGCAAAACGTTGTTCTTACTGCAGCCACAAACACATTTCATGTTTTCTTCTTCTGATTATTCCCCCTCTGGCCCCAAACTGTCTCTGACCACCAACACAGCTTGATCCAACAATTAGGAGTCACCTCTAATTACTTCCTCAGCCCATTTTCTCACCTTGAACACCCCTTCCCAAGTGTGGGTCTGTGTGTTTCATCACCTGCCAGTGCAAAGCAGCCCCACCGCCCTGGCTGTTCTTCCAGGAGCAACCAAAACCCAGTGCCCCCAGTGGCCATGAACCCCTCTGATCCTGGGGACCTGTGAGATGTGGGTGCTGCCTCACTGCACCCATCACTTCTCTTTTTCAGCACCTTCATTTTGCTCTCATACCTTCTGTGGTCCTTTCCCAGGTGCTGTCATTTTCAGCAGCTTCTTGAAGCTGCTGCTTCGTTGTGGCAGCTCCTTTGCTTGCCCACTCTGGCTTCCAGCATCTCCGCCCCAGCCGCGTGCCTGCAGCACTGGGCTCCCCAGCCTGCTCTGCTGGGAAGGCTGTCAAGGGCTCTTCATTCCTTCTGAGACACCGTGAGCTGTCTTCCTATCAGGGAGGTGCACACTTCTCCCACGGAGTCCCTGTTATAACCCGCTCGGTAAATGAGGGAGGAATACTACAGCTCTTTTACATTCATGCCCTGATTTATTTTGCTAGAGCTTTCCTGCCTAGAAAATTCTGCATCTCCCTCACCCGCAAGACATCTTTGTTCCTGTCACCCAGCATCAGAAATGGGTAGAGGCGAGCAGGAAAAGGATGTTTGCTTGGTTCTTTCTGTACAACTTCCCCTCAGTATTTCCGGGGTAAATTGTCTTCTTCACAACCTGAAAGCAAGGGGGCAGTGGTGGGCTTCAGGGATGCATCTGCAGAGATGTTTCCTCTTCTCCAGGCTCCTGCCCCAGTCCAGCCCAGAGGCTCTGCTTGGGGATTGGCGAAGCAGCAATATCCTGCAGCCCACAGCCCCTCTTCCAGGGGAAGGGAAGGTGTAGGGGAGGTGGGGAGTCCTCTCCCCTCTGCTCAAGCTGTGTGGAGACCCTGGCTGCAGTCTGGGCACATGATACCGTGATACCACATGTAACTAAAATTAATAAAATAAAATAAAATAAAATAAAATAAAATAAAATAAAATAAAATAAAATAAAATAAAATAAAATAAAATAAAATAAAATAAAATAAAATAAAATAAAATGTGAATATTTCATGGAAGTCTGGATTGTGGCTGTATTTAACAATTTGTTTGATATGGGGCCAATGATAACATTAATATTACAATTTAAGAACCCTGTAAATCCCTGAGCTTGAGTACTAAAGCCTGCTCAAGAAACCTGTAGATAGGCATTATCCGTCCTTTGCCTATTGTTAGCTCATTCGATTCACCAGCTCAACCCACACAACAGCCTGTGGGCTCCCAACCAGTCACCCACCCAGCTGACAAGGGTAGGTTCCCTTCCAAAGATGATGGTGGTGATGGAGATGCCTCTGGTTTTCGTATCTCCTCGCAAAGGACTGAAAACTCCTGCAGTGCTGCTGGGGCTTTGAGGCTCTCACAAAGTGACCAGGAGGGGAGATGTAATTACAGGTGCACAGACTGTGAGCAACCGTACAGGCTTGCTGCTTTGCTATTCTCTGTCTTCTTTGTTGTTCTGGCACCAGTCTGCTGTCATGCATCTTTATTTCAAACGGAAGTGTTTGGAAAAAGGATGTGTTTTTTGAAACGTCTCTTGAGTCCTTAATATGTTTTCATGTGCTCTAAAGTGAATAATCTTAATAATGGAAATGATACCCCGTTACAAAGAGTGTGAGTAGTAAAAGCATCATCAGAGCTGCTTGAATAAATCACTAGAAAGCTGTAATATGGACCTATGACATGCATGGTTTTGATTATTACAAAGTGCCACTGCACTGTGATGCATAAGAAGTATGTGCACGGAAGGCAGATCAGAGAGGAGCATCCATCCCCATTCCTGCTCACAAAGCTGCCCTGGCAGAAAGAGACACAGAGACAGGACGGGAGGCTGACTGCCATCTCTGGGACAAGGAGCATGGGGTGAGGACAGGCAGAAGATCCTGGGTGGACTCATGCCCACTGCAGTTCATGGATTTAAGAGTGAGACAGTGTGTCTGAGCCCACTGCCAGATGCTTCATTTAAAGTCCATGGAAGAAAACAGGCTCCTCTGGGCAGGAGTCTGTGTGAGCTGGTTGCAGATGGGATAAATGACCTTCCACTTTAGTACAGAGGAAACTAAGTAAGTTTTGTGGACAGAGCTGTCTAACTTCAGTTCCCCAAAAGGGGCAAAGGCATTCTCTGACTTGAGCCTATGTGGACAGTGCAAAGCTGTCAGGCTTTGTGTGTCCCCTCCTAAGCCCCCAGGGAATTGCCCATTAATCACCAGCCCCCTCAGGCTGTAAAGCTGGACTGAGGATGGGTTGTTTTCCATGTTAGATGTGTGTCTGTGCCTGGCTGGCTATGTCACCATTCTTGGTGATTTCAGGGGCAGCTGTTGTGAACTGGGGGAGCCCAAGCATCACTGCACCCTCTGAGGGCAGCATCCTACCTGCAGGTATACCATGTAGTTCCATATGCCCATTGATGTGACTATTTAATTAAAGACCAGGGATTTCTAGATCTTCCAGATTTCTTCACCATATATATATCATGCATGTAGAAAAACTATTTTAGGAGCAGAACTGTGTAGTATTTTCCATCCACAAAGAGCACGACGTGACTGTCTCTGTTATTTTAGAATTTGGGAAAATACCACCAAAAGAGCCTGGAACATGATCGTTTTGGTTATAGCTGTGCGTGTGCATGCACGAGCATGTGTGTGTTGCTATATTGAACCAGACACAAGATGGCAACTGGTGCCATCTTCAGCCCAGTCGAAGATATTCAGCTTGCAGCATGGAGTTAAGGACTGACACCACGCAGGCAGCTGCACAGGCTGCGTGACACATGGGGAAGGACAGCCAAACGGCTCAGCCTGTCCTGTTCCTTGGGGCTGCTCATGGCTTTCAGCGCTGGGTTCCCCACAATCCAGATACAGCTCAGTCCTGCAGTTTGCTTCTCTGCTGACAGCAATCCTTGCTGCAGCAAGATGAAAAAATAATGTAGATGAAGGAAAAGAGAAATTGATGGAGATCCCTCTATGGACAGACGTTTGCCCAGAGCTGTGCTGTTAATTGAACTGGACTGTTTTCAGAAGTACTTAATGCACAGATTCAATATTTGAAATATGAAGGCAGTTCATACAGTGCACATGAGCACCATGAGCACAGTGAGATCAACTTTAAGAAATGCACCTACCAAGCCCCCAGACAGGCTGTACAGACAGACTCAGAGCATAGCCGCTGGATTTGCAGACAGAAGACCTTGCTGAAGCGTGTTGATAATAGAAACAAGAAAAGAGTGTGATAAGGAGAAGCTGAGAAGGGATAAAAATGAGACAGCAAAAGTAAGGCTTTTGTTATATTGTCAAGGAACAAAAACTAGAGGGAGTGAGAAAACTCAGTGAGGAATAATAGCAAAGTCACTAGACAAGGTAATAAATATGTCTGATTAACAACATAGCTGCAGCCAGGAAGAGACAGGAGAAGGATACCATTCTCAGTTCAAAACAAAACAAAAGCAGGAACAGAGATATAGGTAGTTACATCGCAGTGTAAAACTCCTGGCATCCACATCTAACATTCGAAGTGGAAAATCTTCCTTATTTAAACATGAGATGGTTGTTGGACATGTAATCCTGCCTTTAAAGTGGAAGTGGTTTGGGGAAGCAAATATAACTCCAGGTAAGTGCGCCTGATTGCAAACTACAGCAAGACAGCAGTGGTTTGCCTGGGTGTCCTCCAGTGCAGGACAAAAGTACATGCTGCAACAGCACAGGAGTTGGTCACAATCTGTCCGTGTAAGCATCAAGGGCACAGCAGGTATTGCAGAAAGCATTACAAATGGAAGGAGGACACACTCCCTATTTCATGCCACTCAATTCCAAGATGACAAAGCCACAGAGGAATCTGGGTTTCTGTTGGAAGAGTTTTTCAGAGCGAGTTCAGCAAATCCAGAGACAGTCTCCACAAGGCATCTGCCAACCACGCGTTTCTCAGCTTTGCTACTGACTGATGACAAGTCCTGTACCCGCCGGGGTGCAGAACCAACTGGGATATAATTCCCGCAACACTGGCAGATGGGAGAAATGTGAAGTACCACAAGCATATTTCTAAAGACCAAATCTGTGCATTAAGTATTTTTTCCATGAAGAAGCCACGAAATAAGATGTGATCTTGCCTAAGAGGTCTTTGGACAAGAGAAAACCCATCCTTGGGCAGGAAGCTGTTGGTAGCCTGTGTTCTTCTTGCAAATCAGGGTAATAGAAACATACAGAAGGAACCTGGCACCATGCAAACCAAATCTATGGCAGTATTCTAGAGATGGGTGTCCAGAAGACAAGCAGAAGGTGGAAATAGACCTTAGTGCAGCCTACAAGGCAGCTGGAATGCATCACTCCATGAGCGCTGGTGGAGCAGGAACTGGTGAGTCTTCAGCTGGAGTCCTCATTCCTGGCAGGGAAACTGTACAGTGCGTAACAGCCGAAGGGCAGTGAGAAAATGTCAGGTGAGCTGGGGATCTGGTCGATTAGAAACTACTGAACTTTACAGAAAGCTGCTCTTCATCTCCTGTGCCTGAGGACCTGTTCCACAGGGGTCTGCTTCCAAGCAAAAATTTAAAAGTGGCCTAGCAGGAATCCTGTCAAGCGTGATCTAGGGTTGTGTTTTATTGCTTTCGTCATGTGTCAGGGCTTCATTTCACTTCTCTATTTCATCTGTCTATAAATTAGCTGTCCGAGTCTGATTTATTTCCCTCAGGCCCCTTCAATGGGGAGAGGCAGACATTTTTGCAGGGTAACTCATCTGAGCCACCCATTGCCCCTGCCTGGAGAAGCCTGTCTCTTGAGTCTGGATCCATTTTCTGGGGACACAGGAAACACAAGAAGATCAGCACCAGCAGCATGGAATTCCCAAGTGGGCAGTTAGCTCTGCTGCTCTGATGCTGACACAAGAGCTGGGCTTGTGCTGGGGCCAGGTGTGGGCTACGTGTGGACACTGCAAACATACCAGCAGCTGAAGCACTCAGGCTGGTGGCTCCCAAGGGCAGCTGAGCGTGTGCCTGAACTCTGAGCTGTGCCCCAAACTGCTCCTTTTCACCAGAGAATGTGGCCAAGTTGCCCCCAGCTTAGATCTGGCACTCAGGTACTGGCTGTTTGGGATCCACGCAGCCCTGCAGCCCTGGCACTATTTCCTTCAGGAGAGACAGGGTTTGATTCATGAGCAGCACCTCTTCACCAGAGTTTCCACATGCAAAAGACCGTCAGCAAATAGTTTCTGCCATTTTGTCTCTTGGCAGCCCTGGATCAAAGCGCATTGCCTGGCTCCCAGTGTGCTAAGCTGTAGTGAAGCCTCAGCTGCCCATACCACGAGCACGGAGCCTGCAGACAGCACCAGCATAGGGACGGCATCTCTTGCCTGGATGAAAGCACAGACTCCAGGCATAAAATCGTGGTATGTCAGCCCAAAGACCTTGCCTTGAAAATCAGCACTTGAAGTCACGTCCTTGTCAGCCTGACCACTGGGCCTGTGGTCAAGGAAAGAAAGATTTCAAAGTTATACATTTTAAAAAAGCAAGACATTAGAAACCACAAGACTTTTGAGCTATTAGGCTGCCAGGCAAGTCAGAGAGATAGCCCTTAAGATTTATTAACATTATCTGCTACGCAACTCCTGATACAGCTTCAGAACTTGTGGGAAGTCTTATTTATCAACCAGAGGGAAAGGACAAATGTAAGAACAGGCCATGACAGATAATAATTCAATATGCTGGGTGAACCTACAGAGACTGGCATTTTTCATTTCACTTCTCTGTTTGCAAAGAACTTGGCACTGGCGTTGTTTTCATTTAATTTCTCTGTTTGTAAGAGATTTGGCCATTCATTTTGGCTGAAGATCTGATAAGCAAAGCTAAGGAAACACAAGGCACATGTTGTTCTTGAGAGGAACAGAGTTAGGGAAGCCGAAAACAACTTTTTATTAACAACTCAAATATTGACTGGATGTTGCAAGGAGGGAGGGAGGAAAAACTTGCTCCATAAGTAACCTCAGGAGAATCCCAGACTGTTGGTGGAGAGTCTTTATTTTCTGGTTTCTTACCTTCATAAGCATAGTGTCACACTGGAAAATGAGGTCTCACGTTGTGCAAATGTCAGTAGTCAGTGTCTGTGTGCAGGGAGGATACACAGGCACGTGGGACATTGGCACAGATCTACAGGAGCTGTCATGTACGGAGCTGTATGGACTGGTCGGGTGTAGTTGGATGGGGACACACCAGTGCAGCACCAGTGCACCAAGACAGATGCAAGAGCAGATGCAGAGGTGTGAGAGCCGTAGAATGGTTGTGCCAGAGGGGCTTGAGCTTGTGTGGAGGAAAAGTGCTACCTGGTGTGAAACAGTAAGAGGATGGACATGCCAGCACGTCATTAAGCTGGAAATTCTTCCCTCTTTTGGAGGTGATAGGGAACGAGAGCTGAGGAGAGAAGACACAGCCTGTGAGGCATTGCCAGATACACTTCTGGTCTGATGCCTGACAGTGTTCAACAGAAATACCTGACCTCTCAGCTCAGCCCTCTGGGAGCAGTAGCTGGTGATTGACAGGGTGGGGAATAAGATTGGGATGTTCTGGTGTGGAGACTGATGGAAAGCGAAGTGCCCTGAAGATGGGAACTGGCAGGCTTTGAGAGAGAGAAACAGGGAGAGCAAAGATATCTCGTGTGGGAGCAGCCACACCAGGATAAAAAAACTGGCCATCCAGGTTATCTCATTCCCGTAAGATCTGTTTATACATCCGAGCCAGTGTCTGAATGTCCCATTCCCTCTGACCAGGCCTCCAGGTGGGGGCTCACTCCTTTACAATTGCAGCCAGGTCCTGGCAACACTTACATGCTAAAAAAGGAAAAGCAAACAGAAAAGCACAAGGATGACTATAAGAACAGCCACAGTTTGCTCAGTTTTGCTGGACTGAATTTATTGATATGTTAGTTTTCATCAGAAATGTGTTTTCTGTATATTTTATTTAAAGCATTTGTTCCGCTGCTTGGAAAAATGAAAGTGTTTCAGTCTGCCCCCCTCACCCCTCAGAGAAAATAAGTTCTTAAAGGTAGCAGAAAGTAAAAGCAAAAAGCAAATGGAAGAAAATGAAGCACACTTCTGCTGTTTCTGTTGGTTGCAAAGCCATTTCCCACTGGAAAAACATATAAAAAGAATACTCTACATGAACTACAACAAAATAAATTATTATCAGCTGGGATTCTAGGAATAGGGATGGGCTAAGGTGGTTAACTCTTATAAAACCTTTTTAAAAAAAATTCTTTGCAACTTTCCCATTTTATCTTACATAAAATCACTGTTAATCCTTTTCTCAGACTGAACACTTTATTTTCTCTTGCCTAAAAAAATAAAAATTACAGCCTTCCTTTGAGTGTCCCTACAACCCTCCTGATTTTCAGCCAAACCTAGTGATTTGCAAAGGTGTTACTCTGGTGTCTAGCAGGCACCCTGCAGCATCCATGGATAACTATGCCCCTTTTTGGTTAAGTTAGAGCCTGCTGATGGGATTAAAGCTTTCTGGAAATTGCAAAAAGATGGGAAATGTTTCATGAAAAGCTTGCTTCCTGGGAGCCTTGTGACTTGGTTTAACAGAATGATGCCTGTAATTTTTTGACACCAATGCATTTGAAGACATTAGGCTTTTGTTAATTGGATACTTAGACAATAAAGCTTTGGAATGTGTTAATTTGTTGGACTGGATATGATTAGACTCTGTGATGAGGCTATTTTGCTAAGATATTTCTGCTATTGGCTAGCCTGACATCATGGATTCTGCTGAAATACAGAGTTTAGTGATGTTTTGAATGTGGTAGTTATGTCAGTACACATTAATTCATGATGGACTACAGGAATATGGTACTCCAAATGTATTGCATGATTTATAGTCATGTAGAGCTCAGAGTAAATGTGGGAATAAAATGTGCTGGGTTGTGAAGGGACAAGTAAGGAAATGGGTCTTTGGAGACTCCTCCACAATGATAACTTCACTCTGTAAGTTTTATTCCGCTGGGCCAAGGCAGCAGTGAGCATGGAAGAGGCACAAGCTGTTCACAGAGTTTTGCTTTATACCATGACCTCATTGAGTTGATTAGTAAACAACACCAATTCTCCTCTTGTTTTCTGCTGGGTTAAATGTACCCAGGACAACCACAATCGATTTTACAGCCAGTAAATCTTCACTCCTGCACACTTGGTGGAGATGTTAGTGCTCGTTCCTTGAATTCCCCACAAGCCCCACTGCTCTCAATGTGAGCAGATGCTGTCCCTTGAGAGGCTCTCAGGGCCACCACTTGTTCCCCAGGGAATCTGTCCCTGGCAGGCGGTCCCCACCATGGTGACAGCAGGCTGTCCATCTCTCTGGCATGCAAATGCATCTGTTCTCGCTTCCCTGCAAGGAGGAGGGGAAGGAAATTGGAACGAATGCAGAGGTGGGAGCTGGGTCTGTCTGGGTGTCAGCATGAGGCTCCCCAGTAAGGGACAGGCTGGTGTCCTGCATAGTTCTTGCAGTTCCTTTGTTCCCTTTCTTCTCCAGAAGGATCCGCCTTTGGGGCTCCCTTTACTGGCCACATCCCAGCAAAACCAATAAAGCAGATTCCTCCTACATCCACATACAGCTGAGATTCCAACTTTTTTTTTTTTTAACTTTTTTTCTTTTTTTCTTTTTTTCCCTTCAGTTATCCATTTGCCATCTGATTGCCTCATTTCCAGTGTCCTGGAAATGCAGACAGTTTCTGCCAGCTGGCTAATTTATGCCCTGGGCAACCACATGCAGATCAGATCGCAGTGGCCCATTAGCATTTGGCAATACACAGTTTCGGAGCTGTCTTATCAATATGGATTACACATAATAAAAAGAGGAAGTAAAGCAATCAATAGCAACACTTTATAAGAGGAAACAGAACTGTTTGGACAAGAATGTACATGTGTTCTATGCTTTTTAATGCCTGTGTCACCAGTGATGCAAGATGTCCTATCTGCACAGCACCCAGCGTGAATGGAAAAAAAGGCATTCAAGTGTGTAATTGCTCCAAAGCTGGTGGAGCATTAGAGGGATGTTTGGTGTAGGCAGATACTTCACTTGTTTGTGTGTGAGATTCTACAGAGCAAACTTTCACAGCTTCATCACTGGAATAAAAATGACATCCAGGATGACTCACTTTTATTTATTGGGAAAAGGTAAAGATGATGCCACTGTGGGAAGTAGGTTTGTCTTGCTTCTGCTTTGGAAACAAGCTTCCCAGCCATTTCCAGTCAACAACTGTGTTCCAAGCAGTCAAAGCTGGTCCTTCATTAATCAGCCTCCAGATTTGCTTGGGGCTTGTTCTAATTGATTTAGTGCAGAGCTTCTCTTCTCCAGAAATGAAAAATAAAATTAATTTCCCAAGTTTAACTCCAGTGTGTCAATCCAATTTCCAATGGTTTTACGGTTTAATTTCCTTGGACAGTTTTCTGACACTCTCAGCTTGGTAGTGGAGGAGCACATTCCTAAACACTACTCCTGAACCTCCTTATGTGTGCAGAAATGCAGGCAGGTCTCGATTTACCCACTTCACTCTGGTCTAAATATTTGTGGGATGATAGCTTTTTATAAGTTACACTTTCAATTAATGGTATGATCTAGTTCCTAGATCAGATCACTTGTTAGGCCATTATAGGTTGTTCTCAAGGTTCTGAATGAGTCATTCTCAGACCCTGTCTGGCCTAGGAGTGCTGCAAGCTCATTTGTAATTTAGTTTTTGTGGGCTGCGAGATTCCAAAGTTCCTGGCACATTAAACTTCCTGGCAGATGCATGAGAAGGATGGTCCTCTGAGCCCACCTAAGGAGGATAGGAAAGGCAGTGGAGATCCTTGCTCACCTCTTTGCTCATGCCCTGTTATGCAGATATGGGCAGGTTACATAGGGGAGCTCTCAGAGTGAGCGCAGCTGGGACTCCTCATCCGCACTGTTTGCAGAAATCCCCACAGACTCTGTTATTGCATTGCCCATTACATCGCCACTGCTGCAAGGCTGGCTGGGGTACTTGCTGATGTGAATCTGTGTGGGAAGTCATGGGGACCAGGGTATTATTGAGGTAGGTGGAGCAAAAGCAAAGCATGAATAATCAACACTGCACTTTTACAGTTCATCAGAGGTATGGATGCTTGTAGAAGTTATTCAGGAGCCAGAAGGTAGAAGGAGAAAGTTACACAAATGTTATTAAATATGTTATGATTTAAGAGAAGCATCAGTTCAGAGTAAAAGTGCATTTTGGGGATCAGAGCTTTGAAACATCCATTCAGCTGCTCTGAAATGTAACTTTTGATAATGTGACCCATAAAGATTTCCTTAAAGTTCACATCTCTCTCTTTTCTTTTTTTCCCCTACTATTTTTTTAATGCTGCAGCCTCTGAACATAAAATTCAGCTGTTCGCTTCTTTTTTGTAATAAATGTCATCTCATTCATGCAAGAAGCAGATTTTCTCACTGTCCCTGATTCTGCAACAAGAGCAGCAATTCTCATACTAACTCATGATATAGGATCATTTACAATGAGGCATTCCTAGTTTGCGTTCTGAATCTCAGAACACCGGGTAAGACTGAAAGTGCTGGGTAAGAATGAAGTGTTATCAGTGAGGACTAAGACCATCTATAATCCTTCTAATCCAAATTGGATTAATTATTTGCAAAAAGTGATAGAAGTATGTGTATTAGATCAAGGGCTAAGTGGGTTGCAGTGGGTTGTACAATTTCATGGAGGAGTAGGTTAAGCAAAAAGGGGATTTGTCAATGAGAAAAACTTTATTAAACAGCTGCTAATTGAATGCAAACTTGCTAAAAAGGTGTCTATACACATTTAAAATCTGTATAAATCACAGTTTAATAGAGTCCCTTGGAATTCCTGACTGACAGTACATAAAAAGCGACATCATATGCAGTGTGTCCTCCTGCAGCGTGGGTGGACAAGGAAGGATCTGACAGACAGAAAGATCACTTGGGATCCTATGCTGCTGTTCCACAAATAGCACGGATGCAGATGCTGAGCTACTGGCAATAAGGCAGTAAGCTGGAGAAGTCCACCTGGAAGGCTTCCAGCCATACAGCTTCATTCACATAGAGTTTGTTGCAAGGCAAGCATCATGCAAGTTATCAAGGAGACATGCAAGCAGCCTGGGACATTTATATGACACATAGGAGTCCAGTTTAACCCTGAGTTTCCTTCATGGTAAGAAGAACTCTCTGCTGTGACATTAGCAGGAGCTGACACTACAGGGGGTTGGCTGTTGTCATTCAATCTCCACAGACTTTGTTTAGGGTGCTTTTAAAAGGGTAATGCTGGTAGGAACACAAGTTCATACGACATTACAAAGAGCTAGATTTGGCCCACCACTTTTGTGTATTACACCCTATCCTGCTTCAAATCCCAACCCTCATACACTGTTCTTCATTTCTCCACCCTATAAATATCTGCTTTACCTGTAGTGCACTTTCAGCAGAGCACACCAAATGCCTTTCAGTCTCTTGATGCTCTCTATTGATGCAGTGAAAGTTTTAGTTGCCTGGTCTTCTTAGAGCATCTTCTCTTCACCCTTTTCTCCTTTGCTCAGCTTTACCAATTTCTCTCTATTCACTCCTCATTACAATTCGTCTTCATTCCAGTTCCTCCTCATGTACTCTCTTCTTGACTCTTTTCTCATATAATTTCATTTCTATTTCCTACAGCTGTAACGAAATCTACCCTTCTTTTTTCCCCTCTCCCAGTGAGGTAGACCTTCCCCTAAATCTTCCAGGAGCACAGCAGCTGCAGTCATCACAAAGCACATGCCAGCTGTCCTGCCAGCTTCTCGACTTCTCCGACCTCTCTAGTCCTGAAGGTACATTGCTCTACTTTCCCAACTAGCTAACTAGTGCCATCCTCTTCTATCTCCTTCCTCACCAGCAGCCATTGGTATAAATATCAATAATGATGAATTATGAATTGGCTTAGTGCTACTTAATAATTTAATCAATAAAGTTCTTCCAGCAGACTGTTAGAGCCCAATGCTTAGCTGAAGAATTTAGCTTCAGAATTTCTGAATATTCTCGACTGTATTAAAACAAACAAAACAAAACAGAGGAATGGAAAACTTCCAAAAATAATCTAATATTGTTCTGTGGAAGAAGTAACTGCATTTAAGAAGTGTGACTTAAAGTTTTATCTGGGAGAAATAATAGAATGTAATAGATTCCACAGACAATAATCAGGGACTTATCTCAAAGTGCCAATCTTACCTCATTTGCTATTCTGGGAGAATGACTATTATCAGTAATGAAATGAATTGGTTCCTTCATTTAGAGTCTTGCTAATACCATGTAGATTCTTCTGTGTCCATCTCTGCAGTAGTCTTAACTAAAAATTAATTCCTTGGATAAAACTAGTAATTTTCTTAAACATCAATTACTTCAAACATTGTCTTTGGGGCAACAAGCAGCATCCTGTTCTTCCCTTGTTAACACACTCTTCAGAGTGCCTCAGAGGAAAGCAGTCCTTTGGGACTGAAGTCCATCAGGTTCAGGGCCAAATCCAGGAGTATTGGGGGAAAGCTGTCAACCAAGAGAAGAAACTGTGTCCCCTTTCCAGGTAAAAACAGCTTATGCCTAGAGCAGGAAACTTCCCTTTTGTATAATTAAACCATACCCCACATAATGATGGGAGAAAAACATTATCAACATTTTTGATTCTCCTTTTGAAAACCACTCAGCACTTTGGCTAGGTGATTTCCTGGCTCTATACTAATTCATTAAAATTGTGACACATAATTGCATTGTCCTACACTCAACTGTATGGTTGTTTTACTCAGGTGAGCAGCTGAGCCCCACCACAACCACTATCTCACATCAATACAAACTGCAAGCTATTGCATTTTGTCACAGCGATAGCCTGTTCTTAACCTCCTCTAGGTGACCTAGCACAGGTTGGCATTTGGCACTCAGGGATGTCCATTCCATGGACGTCTTAGCCATTCATGGGTCAGAGCCCCAGCAGCTACTCAGAAAGTCCAGATAAAGTTTTCCTGTTCATAGTTATTAAACAGAGTTCTCTAATCTTCATTAAAAATGATGACACTGCATGTAGGGTCAGACATCCATGTGTTTGAAGGACTGAGGACAAGTAAGATTCTTGCCAATGTGCTGCATTGCTCCCTCCAAAGGGACCTGAGGCAAGAGGCTGGAGCAGACCTCTGTGGTCACTGGCTTGTGTCTGTCACAGCAACAAACATACCATAAAGCCTCTTCTCATAGAATCATCTGGAGATCCATAGCTGGACATCCCCTCCCTTTACCCTTGGCCACCAAAGCAGCCTGCAGGTAGGTATGAAGAGGTAAGCAGCATGGGAGGGAAACCATACAAATCAGCAGTTGTCAGAGTCTTGGAAATGTCCGCTTTGAATAAGCTGATATAGCAACTCAATTCATCAGATGAGCAGATCCTTCCCTCTCTATATCTTTCCAGTAAGCGATGCTTATTTTCACCATAATTGCAAGCACAGGTTCAGACTGCTCATTAATCACCAGAGAGGAACAGCGAGGAACACGATATGGCACCAAGCAGATGTGGTGCCTAAACAGGAGACCGCATCCTGAAGCAGAAGAGTAGAAGAAATGATGCTGTGAGGAGACGGAGCAGCTCAGCAGATCAAGGACTGGAGCATTCCAGAAATGAAAGGACAACTAGAAGAGATTCAAAGAAGTTTGTTTTTTATCAGTCAAGTGAGCTACAAACGTGAAGATGAACTACTTTTCATTTTGCAAGATCAAAAGCACAGGATTTGTTTAGAAGTGTACACTTGACTGAAAAAGAGAAAGCTGGTTATCAGATGGTGAGTAGCTGAAAAAGAACTAAGTATAGATATTCTACACAGTAAAAAGAAAATATTTTTCTTGAAAGTACCAAAAGTAATTTAGTGATTTTCACATCACCTTCAGTGTAGACAGGCCCAGGTGTGCACAGTAATGTAATATCCAAGTTACAGCAGTAGATTTAAGAGAGAAACTTGTCTATTAAACACAAGCTCATAACATTCATCTTTCCCATATTTTCTTTTTTTTTTTTTTCTTTTTTTCTTTTTTTCCTTCTCTGTGATGCAAAACAACACAAACACTAGATCTTGGTATAGGAGGACAGGATTCCCCAGAAATAAACTGAAAGCAGAGCTAAATGATAGTGTAGAAATAAAAAATTGAAACAAACAACAACAACAAAACACCAAACAACCAAGCCTTATGTAAGAGACAAAGAGCATAAGCAACTAGGATTCTTTCTTTTTTAAAGAAAGAAAAAAGCCCATTCACAACCAACTCCAAAACTCAATGCTGGCATATAAGCAAACTAAAGGAAACAGTTTCAATTAAAGGTTGCTGGATTCTGGCTTATACCTGACAAGACTCATTGCATTACAGCCACTAAACCAATAAGCCTCACATATAAAACAAACACTTGTTACACTACTTCAATAACAGACAACAGAAGCACAAATTAAGCATAGAAAGATTCAATAGTTTATATAAGGTTACCATTTAAACTAACCTGAATCCAGGAATTAAATTGTCACGTAGAATAGAGTGCCAAAGAATGATGTCAGAAATCGGAAAGACAAAGAGCAACAATTCAGTCTTTTTATGGGGAAGCCAGTTTACTCTACAGCACCCTTGAAACATAAGTGGTTTCAGATGAAACAGTACACAACACAGAGTTCCATGTAGAACTTGCTGATTGTCACAGCAATGAGTGGCTTCCTGGAAAGAACAGGAATCCTGAGGGTGGGATTCACCTCCTGTGACTCAGACACATCCAGGTTAGTTGTCTGTGCCAACACACTGCTTGCTACAGGTTTCTTTTACAACACACCAATGGGGTCTGGTTGAAACTATTCTAAAAAATGGACACACAGAGAATTATGATAAGTGGGTGAATCAAAGAAAAAATATGCCTTGCAGGGCTATTAGGATTTTGGGGAAAAATATGGGGGGCGGGAGTACTTTGTGACTCACATTTATTAAGCATGCATGCTGCACACTTATTAAGCATTCATGCTTTTGTACAAACTCAGAACAAAGCTATGCCACACTTCCCATGCTACCACTCTTCCTATATCCCAAAGAGTCATGTTGGGTTTGGGGTCTGGTTTGCTTCTAATATACTCATACAAATGTCTAGGGATATTCATTTCCCATTTAAGATGAGCTGCAGGCAGAGATCAAACCTACTTTATCATTGTGGCCTAGGAACAAATATATTTTGTACAGGAAGTTGCCCGCTTTTACTTTGGCAAATATCCTTTTTAGGACTTCCTCTTGCTTTGTTTTGCACTGGTTTCTCTCCCCAGAGAGCGTAGATCCTACTGTGAAGCATGTCACATTCAACCTCAGAGGCTTTCAGTATGTTTTCGTACTGCTTTATGCCAAAAATTTACCTCCATGAAAACAAGAGGAAGATTTTGTTTTTAAAGTGTACCTGTAAGGAACTGTATGATGCTGAGAGTGATAGGCTATAATTTTCTGAAGAACCCAGTTTGTACCTTCTTTTGATCCCTTTACTACTTTTACTAAAATTGGTCCAGGATCTCAGGCTGCTGCAAAGCAAGCAGAATTACAAAGCTGTAGTGCTGCTTGTCAGAGCACAAACCTCCTCATCACAGATTTGTGCATCAATTAGATGGGACAGGTGGTGTGTTTAGGCTGATGGGTCTCACATTAGGGAGAAACTCATTCAGGAGAGCTGAATCACATTCCCGTATTTGATACTCCTCCATATATAATTCATCACCAGATTTCATTGCTTTCCCTGCAGTTTCTCCAGTGGCAGCATCTTCTACGTTCTCTCAGATTGTCAAGTGAGTTGGGTCTGTGATGAAGTAGAGGTGGTCCACGGGCTTGAAAGGGCACTGATGCTTGTGAAGACGCTCAAAACCCTCAGAACAGACAGTGAAGCATGATGTGGGAAAGATCTACCAGTTTCTAGCCTTTCCTGAGCAAACTGTATGCACAGAAGGAAGAGCTTCCAAGAAGGGAGGACTAGAGACAGTTTATAATGATGCCTCTACCATTTCAGGAAGGACTTGACTGTCATTAAGCAAATATTAGATATTGAATAACTTTGCTGCTTGGGTGACTGGCAGGAAATCTTTTCTTCCATTCTTTCTTGCACACTGCTGGCCTCTCCTGGGTCCCAGCTAGAAGCCATGGAAGGACCTGAATCATTTTAACTTTCAAGGTAATGAACCATCTCCACATCTTCAGTTCCTTTAAAGACAGTGTTGCACTATGCAATGAGAGTCATCCAGAGACTTGGGAAAGGAGATCTCCAAAAGTAGTCTGAAGGCACAAAGTAATTTAGTAATTGAAGATCCGGAGCCCAAGCAGCACTTTGGCAAGCAGAAGGACTGTCCAACCACATATAGGACAAGTCTATTGGTACATCAGTACTGAATGCTATGAGTGAAAATCGACGTGTTTGCTAAAGACATTGTGCTGTGTAGTTAAAAAGAAACAGCTCCCTGATGGCCAGAAAGGCTGTCAGTTTTAGAAAGGGGCTGGGCTGTTTATAGTCATGTTCTGCTCACCAGCAGACCATAAATCACTTGGCACAGAGAGAACAGGGATGGAAAAGGCAGTTTCCCAAGATCTCCCTGCAAAGTTGGAATGAAAAAAGATCTAGGCTTTGCTCATTTTTAGCCCAGAGCCTGCAGTAGTGTGGGGTGAGGATGGCAAGGCACAGTCCCAGCCTGCAGGACCAAAGGTAACACACCTCAGCCCTGGTGAAAAAAAGAGACTTCCCAGAGGTCCTTGGTGGCAACTGTGATTTTTACACTTGGAGAAGTTTCTGGACTGGTAGCAGGGCTGGAGGAAGGACCCATCTGCAACATACAGAGTAAGAGGCAGTTTGGTTTGCAAAGCTCTTCACTTCCATCTGCGTAGGTTACTCCTTACAAACATTTGTCATTCTAAATTGTTTTCAAAGAACATTCACACAGGATATTTTAGATTATTCTGGATGATTTTCTGGATACTAATATTATCCTTAACCCTTTAAAAGCCACTTGTGAATGGGAAGTCCAAGAAGTAAACTCAAGAAACTTAGAAAATATGATTTCACGGGAAAAGAGCAAGAGAGAAAAATGAATGAAAGATACCTAATAATGAGTTTTAAAAGTACAATGAAAAACAACCCTAATGCGGGAGATAAACAGTAATTGTACTAGGAGAAACTTTTGGCTGAATTGTGTAACTTTCAGTGACTTGGAAAAAGTAAAGGGAACATAAAACAAGTAGAAACTAAATGTGGGAATATATTAGAAGAAGGTCAGTATGCTAGAGAAGTGAATGAGTAAGGGACAAAAAAAAAAGTAGCAAGAAGATAAATATTTATGAATGACAAAAATTAAATAAATCCTTGGATAGTTCCACAGAGTGTAAATAATACATGATACAGAGAAAGCTTAAGTATTCAGTGCATCCTTCACTTAAAAATATATTTTTATTTTTTTTTAGCAATTATTAATGCAATTAATTTTGAGAAAGGAAGAAAGAAAAGGGGATTTCATCCTGCTCCATGAAAGGAGCAGCCTCAGCAGTCACCAAGTCATTTGCCTTTGCCTGTGAAAGCACATGGAGGAAGAGAGGCATCTTGGAAGACTAGAAAGGAACCTTTGCCATTAAAAAGGAGGCAATTGAGGAACCTAGGGAAATACAGACAGGTCAGTCTAACCTCAGTACCTGGAAAAATACTGGAACAAGCTGTTAAGCAGCAGTTTATAAGCATCTGGAGGATAATAAGGTAATAGGAAAGAGCCCACATGGATTTGACAAAAACAATTCATGTCGAACCAATCTAATTTCCTCTCCTTGGCAGGATAAGTGGTCTAGAGGATAGGGAAAAGTGGTAGATGTGATATTTCTTGGCTCTATGAAGGCTTATGACACAGTCCCACAGGGCAGTCTTGTAAGTGTACTAGGGAAATACAGTCTGCAGGAAATGACTATGGTGGCTAAACAACCCTAAAAACATTACTTGGGCAATTGCTGTAGGCAGTTCACAGCTCACTTCAGAGGCTTTTTCAAACAGGGCTCTGTCTTGTGCTGCATGCTAGTTGATGTTTTCGTTCCTACCTTTTACACTACAACAGAATAAAATTACCACAACACATTCTGGCAACGCAGGCAGTTCCCCGCCAGGTGAGATAAACGCCTGATGTCTGCTCATTGGAAATACAGTTGATTTGTGCTTGTGTCATCCACAAAACAGGCAATTATCAGCCCAGACCTTGTCCTGACCTTCTACAGATAGCCAAAATACACCTCCTCACCCTGCAGCGCTATGACCTCTTCCTCACAGCCATCTCTTCAGAGTGTCTGTGCCTTTTGCAGTGCCCTGGGTTCCCAGTTCAGCAGCAGCAGTGTCACTGGTCAGATGGGCTCCTAACAGTAAACATACCTAACTTCAGGGGGGGTTCAGGGGAGTATGTATCAATTTTGGAAAACAGCATAAAAGACTTGTGAAATAAAACACAAAGCACAATCAAATTTGTATCGCATTACACGAGGAACATCTAATTTATCTCCCACACACTTCAGTCATGATGAACACTGGAGTTATTACCATAGGAAACTGGTAGATGGCAATATTCTCCAGCTGGCCCATCCCTATGATAATGCTCTCTGTCCTCCCCCCACCTTGGATGCTTCAATAAATTTTCTTCCTCCACTCTTTATCAAAGGTGTTTCTTAGAAAAAAACAGTCCTGGGAAGTTGCTGGAGGAGTTATGTGAATACCTGTCCTGGGAAGTTGCTGGAGGAGTTATGTGAATACCTGTCCCAGAGCAGGATGAGCCACTCCTGGCACTGTTCTCCCAGACCTCCAGTGATGTAATTCCCTCAGCCTGCATCTCCTGTGAGCACCTCTGTCACATCAGGGTACCACCTCTATTCGTATTCTTAGCAGGAAGATTTATATTTCAGGATAAACTGTTCCCTGTCTGCTTCTGCAGATGATTTGTAACCTTAACATCTTGTGAGCTTTGCAAATATACAAAACATTTTACAGTATAAAAATAGGAATTGCACAACTTTTTTCCATGTTGTGATTTCTCTTGTGGTCTCAGCTTTCATCAGAGTTCACTCACAACCTCTCTCAATAGCTCATAAGTGAAGTAACAAACAGGAACTGCAGGATTCTGAGACACAAACCCTGGGAAGTTTTTTAAGGACTCTAGAGGATGGGATCAGAACCGAACATGATCTTGATGAATTGGAGACATGAACCAAAATAAATGCAATCAAATTCTCTAGAGGCAAATGCAGACACCTTAGATTGGGATTGAGGCAAGTGAAGTTACCCTTGTCAGCAAAGCTGGTCTGAGAATTTTCTATCCCTTTCCTCATCTCTCATCTACTCACTTCTGCCTTAGCAGAATAAAAATATCTATTCCTTATTTGCAGAGTGTTATATCTAACCTAGTTCAGTTCTCTGTTCTGGTTCAGAGCACAGCCCTATAAACAGTAACTAACATCATACCTGTGGGGGAAACGATCTGCAGTAGGGAGAAACAAATGAGCTGCCCAGGCTGCAGAAGCAGAAAACCTCCGTTGCTGAAGTCGTTTCATGCACATACCTTTTGAGTAAGGAGAAATCAATCCATGAATACAATAAGAAGTTAGTAGCAATGCAGCACAATCTAAACTTACTTCGGTTGAGTCAATGGTGGGATACTTTTTCAAAAATCAACAACAATAAAACAAAACAAATGAAGAGCAGCCAGCAACCTAAACTTGATTTTAGAATGAAACGGAGATGGGAGGCCAGCAGCTTAATGCTGTGGCTTTTCTTGGTGATGCACTTTAGTGATCATGCTGGTAGCTTGGAGGGAAAGCAGGAAGAGAGGTCCCATGCCTGAAATGGGAGAAATTCTCCAGAAAAGAGGGGAAGTGAGGGAAGACAAAGCAGTCTTCCACAATGTAAGAATAGTCTCAAAGAGAGCAGCAGCAATTTGCTCTCTATCTTGCATACGGTGAAAGAGCAAAAATGAATACCTGATTGTGCATCAAAAAGATTTCAGCAAGGTAATAATAAGAAAAAAAAAAAAAAGAAAGAAAGAAAGAAAGAAAACACACACCACTGCCCATCGAGAGAGAAGCAAACAGGCTAGGGACAGCGGTACTGGTACAACAGCAGGAGAGAACCACATTACACATCTATTAAGGGCTGATCCTTGGCTCTGCTTCAGTTCAAGTGGTAGATTAAATGATCTCCTGAGGCTCCTTTAAGTCTTGTGTCCTATGATCCATGCAATTTTTTTAGCGTCATACAATGTTGTTGCCAAAAAAAAATAATACACACAAACAAAAGTAAATAATACTTCAGCAATGACAATGCATCTACAAGCAAGGCGACCTTATCCTGAACTCTGCTTGAAAGTGAACTTTCACAAAAGAGTAAGAATAAGAGAGGCTGTAGGAACAGCTAACAGAATGATTACAGACTTGAAAAACAGCAACAAGATTTTCATGACATGGCTTAGAAGGAGATGAAATCTGGGAAATAAGAGCACATTAGGCAAACGGGAGGACAATTGGGTGTACTCAGATTCTTGACTTCTGCTCATCCAGAATTACACTTTATTGACACACATCAGATTGAAGACTAATGAGGAAAGCTGGGCAGAAGCTGCGACAGGATTTTGTTTGTTTTATTGTAATTGGTTTCCACAATAGATAATTAACTGTGAAACTCATTGCTATAAGACATGTCAGTGACTGAGAACTTATCAAGAAGAGAGAGAAGGAGAGAGGTGTTAACAAGAACATGAGATAGAATATGTATTTAGGAGAAATGAATTGTTCTTGCTCACAGATTATATCAGACATTAAGTCCCATGGAGAGAAAAGATGTAGTTTTGTACTATGCCATTGAAGATTTGCTCAATATGGACATCATCTATTCCATACGGTGCTGTCCACCATGGCTGGCAGAAAAAGTCACCAGGTAGATCTATGTTCTCTTAGCTGTAGTTGTGTCCTCAGAGCAGAAATAAAACTCCTGTGTGGGTATCTAGAGGCTGGAGGTTGGCATTGGCTCTTCCAGGCACAAAAGAAAAGATCTTCAGATTTTAATAGTATCAGTCAGGGGCCAACTTGAATTATATTTGGGAATTTGGCCCCTGAAGGAGAGTTAAGACAGATTGAAGTTCCCCTCGTACTTGCAGCACCTATGAGTCTCTTGCAGATGTCCAAACCCATTCAGGGCCTCACTGAAGTCCTCCATGGATCAGCAGAAAGAGAATAGGGTATATGAGGCAGAGTAAGAACTGCTACATAAAAGCTGTGCGTAAAGCCTGTTTAACAATGCCTTTTTTTGCAGGACAGCTAATGACAGCATTGGAGGAACTGTGGGGGAACATTGATTTTCAAGGTTGTGTGAAAAAGAAACATATTGCTTAATGCTTAAGTACACTACCTACAATAAATATCTCTTCATGTGAAAAAGTACACCCACCACCTGCTTCCCAACTTAGCTTTATCACCATGAAATTGAAGCAGAGATCAGCTCCATCGAGATGGGTCTTTTATGAATTGGTGGTTAGAATATGATGATAATAAGTAGCCGTGTGACAGCAAAGAAGCTTCTCAATTGAATAAATATGTGTCTTAAAATTGCATCCAGCAAAAGCGGTGGGCAGGAAAAACAATACGATCCCAAACCTTTCTTTCCAATACATGTATTTTATTTTTGTTTTAGGTCTTCTTGCCCCTCTAGCAAAGGTCATAAATTATTTAACTGCTGCAGCTCAGGCTTCTCTTTTTTACTGTCTAATAAAATCTGAGAAACATAAATCTATTTTAGGTTCTTTTTTAAAATAATTGAGAGTGGTGACAACCAAAACAGGAATTGAAGCAACAATTCAAGGCAGGGTGTCAGTGAGTTGTGAACACACCAAGAGATTTCAGCAGAAGGCTTATTAGGAGGCATTTTGCTTATTTCTGGCCAGAGATGTTTCTTTCCTTTTTTGAATTTAATAATTTATAGATTTGATGCTTGTTTTTTGTCTTCTGGCTGCATGCTTGCTATTAAACACATAAGTCAGGCGTTACATTATTATATGCTGGACTGCTTACATTTCAGCCAAATGATGGCTGAAAGAGGTAGTGATAACTCTGAGGGTATGTATCATGCTTTGGAATTATTAAAGAGGGGATCAGATCATCATCGGATCTCATTGGTACTCTTTCACCGCAAGATTTTAAATAAGCAGCAATTTCTTGGATATGGGTCAGCGATCGTTTGCCACCTGGAATTACTAACATTTAAGTTCAGCTATTGCAGAAATAAAAGGAAGAAGCAAGGTCAAAGAAAATGTAGGCAAAGGTACAAAAAGAGAGCAAACACGGAGAGGACAAGTGAGGGCAGAGGGGGAGCAGCTGGATGCTTACAGGGCAGAGGAAGGCAGATGTATGGATGGTGCTGGGTCCCAGCTGAGCTGCAGGAGGTTGGGAAGTCCTGACACCTCTCAGGGTTGTACTTGTGTACCAGCGCCAGGAGAAATGGCTGTGCCAGTCTGCCTTTATCAGCCCCACTTCATCTCCTGGGCCCTGCTCTACACAGACACGCTTCAGAAATCTCCACAAGAATAACGCTAACCTTTCAGACCACAAACCTGCTGGAGTTTCTGCCCAACTCTCTCACCCAATACTGATCTCTTCCACGTAAGAGAACATGAATGGTAAGAGGTTAGTTTAAGCACACAGTAATAGATTATTTCTATACAAAAATAGATTGCCTCCTCACGGATGAATTGCTTCAGCTTCCTCATCATTTCTAGCTGAGCAACGTTAATGACTCCCATACACAGCCCTACCAGATCTCTGGCACCTCCACATCCTTCTACAGGGGAGGATGCTGAATCCAGAGGTTATAGAGGGCCCTTCTTCCACTTTTTCCACCATCTTTCACAACTCTATGTGAGCTGGAAATAAGGCAAAAGGATTTTAAAGGAGCAGGTAAAAGGTTAAGTGGGACACAACTGGCATGAAACCTGCCTTAAGGTAGCAGATGAGAGACATGGGCAGAATGGATGCATAGCTCTGCGAGGAAAAAAAAAAAAAAAAAAAAAAAAAAAAAAAACCTTTACAGCAGCATAAAGGGGGCTGTGCCATCTAAAAAGACTAGCATTAAAAAGCAGAAATTGTATCTGTAATGGCAGGGGCTCAAAAACATACAGAAGGTAGCTGAGGGTGGAAGGGAAAATGTACTTTGATGTCAAGATTATACTTTGTGTTAATTGCTGTGTTAGGAAATAAAAGCTCATCTGCACCCCCACAAATGGCACAGAGATATGATGAGGGGGGAGCCTAAGTCAACTGCCCCAGCTGCTCCCAGCTGCGGTGCTCCTTGTGGAAAATATAGATGAATAAGGGGATAAAAAGGAGCGGTTTGGGAATCCACACTCAGCCTCGCCACTGGTTGGACCTGAAGCACAGAGCTAAAGCAGCCTTGCCTTGCTCATGCTTGTCAGATCTGGTGTGATACCCTAATGTTAATAGTGTTTCAAGTGGGAACCTTTTGTGGAAGAGCTCATGGGCAGTTTATGATTTGTTTTTCACATGACTAACAAAGTTTCTTAACAGCCATGAAATTGTTGTAAGTCTCAGGAAAGGCTAGTTAATGTGAAAAGGAATGCACTAATCGTGTAGCAGGGTAAAAATATCAAATCCACAAAGGACCAGGAAGAGGATAACACTCATTTTCTGTATTTCTGTTTCATAACTAAGCTCCATGAAATATGCAAAGAGGAGGAATTCCAAGCCCAGACAGCAGAGGGTGGACGAATATTCAGTTATTAAAGCTCTATTTAATAAAATACATGCACTACTGGCAAATATAATAAATAGTGAGAGAGCTGAGAGGAGACTGACTTCATCCTGATCCGAGGCACAGGGTAGATGGGGCCTTGCAGCAGGCCAGGACTCAGGGAACGCCCCATCCCCACCTCCACCATGGCTGGAGCAGCCATGGGGGAACAAACTCACACCCCATTTCCCCTGCTTGATTTTGAGTGAGATCGATTTCACCATCTCAATTGGATTCATTTTCACTCCATGTCTCATCTGAGCTGTCTAGATTCCCTCTACACAATGGAGAGAGAAGTGTTTCCAGAGCAGCCCACCCTATCCTAAGACTGATCACCAAGGACGAGCACACTGCCTTCTGGAGGGTCTCTCCTCTCTCTGCAGATGGTAAAGGAGCCCAGACACCAAACTGAGACAGTCAAACTATGTTTTAGGCCACCAGAGGACTCTGTGTTTCCAATTTTGCAATCAAGAACTGAGTTCCTCACCAGGACAAATACTGCTCTTTAAGCTCACCTGGTGCTGAGAGATGGCAGATAACTGGCAGGAGAATACTCTTCTGGAAATTATTTGGACAGCAAACCTTTCCATTTCCACAGTTTGGAGTGAGTTTGGGGCCCTAAGGAGCAAGATAGCAGCTCTCAGGACCTGGAAAGACAACTTCCCAGGGGCTGTGGTACCCCTGGCAGGCACAGCAATGTGCTGCAGACAGCCACAGCGAGACATCTTCCTTTCTTCCACCTTTGGAGCTGGGTGGCAGATGGAAAGACCTTCCCAGCAAAGCCATCTTAACGATCCTTAATGCTAGTGGCAAGCCTACCCTGTAACTGTGTCCATCATATTTACAGTTCCTCCTTTAAGTGTGCTTGTCTGTATTTGTGTTTTACATCTATCCATCAAATCAAACCTAATTGTTCTGTATCTGTGATCTGCCATCTTCATTGTATATTATTATTACAATCACCGTGTTAATTCTAAATTTATTAACTATGATTTTACAGTTGTCTTCCCAAATCAGTACTGAATAAGACTAACAAGTAAGAAACTGGAGGACTAGAAAGAGGATCATTGCATGAGTATTCCTGCTGACTGCTATTTTATCAGCCACCTGACTGTTTATCCATGCAAGAAATGCTCTGAAGATGATGTGGTGTTCACTTTCAAAGAAGAGGTCTACCTCACAGAAGCTAAGATAACATCTACAGCACTTCTCCCTGGCCTTGATACTTTGCATTCAGCTTTTCCATTTAAAAATAAAAAATCATTGTCACAAAATTTCACCCACTGCCAGCTACTCCCCAAAAAAAGGCAGCTACATTTCCTCTTCTGTCAAGGGTCATGCTTAATGGTCAATTCAGTCATTGCCAGTGGTGTTTTGGGCTACAGACAAGCAAAGGACAGGCTCTTTTAATTACTGTCACTCTTGTTAATCTCTCCCTCTAACAGAAGTGCTAACACAAAGCTGACTGATACCAAGAGAGCTCTTCATTAAGGATTTAAAACGAATCCCAAATTTAAGAAAGAGGTTTAGAGGTTTTCTGGCTACAACAGCAACCATCCAAAGTAAAAAAAAAAAAAAAAAAAAGTAAAAGGCTACAGGCTACAGCCTATTCTCAGTTGAACACAGCATTAGGACACTGTGATTTTCAGTGAGATGGGAGCAAAGTCCTCTGTGACTGCAGCAGGCTGTGGACACCTACGGCCATCTTACCTCCACATGCACAAGCACCCACGCATAGCTGACAGTCTCAGCCTCGCAGATGTATCTGCTCTTTCCCTTCTCCCCATTCGCCTGTGGGAATGTCACACTGGAGAGATCCATCTATCTCCTTCCAGCCCACCCTGCCAGCCTGACACGTACAGCTCCTGCAGCCATGACCTCAACAGGCTAATGCATGCCCTGGTACCACTGCCAGCATCTCTATTACGCACTTCCACATGCTATTATCTCAGTACTTGGTTTCAGTTTCCAAGCCAAGTGCAACCCATTTGTGTCATAGCTATCTTGCTTTCAAGTCTTAAATGCACGGAAGTAGGGTAAATATTTACAACTGAGAGCTTAATCAACCACCAGAGAGATACCCAGATTGCTTTCCTGGTAGAACAAGTTTGTTCACATACATCATTCTGTATTATTTCTCTAGAGTTTCCGAGTCCTAGACCCCAATTCACAACATGCTTCGTGGATTAATCTGTTTGTACCTTCACCTGTCTTTATTCTTCTGTCTTCCTGCACAGCCTCTATGGAGTTCAGGAGCCTCAAAATGTGACCACCATCACTTGACTCAATTTTTCTGGTACATCATACAAACACAGATTCTATCCCCATCTCAGTGTCACATCAAGCTTATCCCTGAACAATATGAGTTAAATAAGTTGACCAGTTGCACAATCAAAGTACACTTTTTTTTCCCCTTAGAAAATGTGTTACAAAAAACTGACTGATCAAACTTTTCAGCAGAAAAATAACTAACTCCCACAGAAGTAGAAATGTCATTTGTGGCAGTTTGTGTGGGTCTCCAGGATGGATAAGCCTTGCAAAACCTTGGTTAAAACTAGGGGTGTAAGGATTTTCAGGTTTTCTGGCTCTCTTCACACTGTTTCTGAGCATGCTCTCTAGAAGACTGGTCTTTCTTTACCTAGACATGGGTCCCCGGGCACAGTAAATGAAAGGCATGTTTCACAAAGGTTAGGTAGTTTATGCTGGATGTAGAGCCTCACTGCTGACATTTCCTCCCTGCTGTTTGGCTGCTGCTCACTCTGCAAAATTTCCACAGGAGAAAAGAGGACTCTAGTGAAAGACTCACCAGTCCTTCCTCCACCAGGACTAACGGAGCGGTGTGTTCCAGTTGTCACGTAGGCTGCATCAGTGTCTATTTCTAATTTCTTGCATGCTGCCCAAACCTCGCATAGCTTCTGCACCTATTTCTTTCCATGGGGAATGCCACAGTATTGCTTGGCCTCATTGCCCTGCTGTGAGTACAGCTCCCTCTTTCCCTAGGCAATAACACCTTCTGCTTCATAGCTTCTTTACCAATGGCCTAATTATGCCCAGTGTTGTTAGGATGGCTTGACAGTCCTTGTACAGGGATGCCTTTCTTCAGTCTAACATTGCTGCTTACCATTATTACTGAGTTTGTATTTCCACGTGTTCAGCAACTCAGTGGTAATAGAGTTGGTGACAGCTTTGCAGAATTAGAAAGTGAATGTCTGGCAGATGCCTTCTGTACTGCAGGCATCCTGACAGCCAGGATCAAAGGAGTTCACACTGTGGATTCTTCACTGGACATCACTGGACACCTCCAGTCCCTGCCTGCACTGATGAGTTTCATTTCTTACGAAGGCTGTGGGCAGCTGCACAACCTGAACATTTACAGCTCTCCCTTCCACTATTCCCTTGTCCTACTTTTGAGAGAGCAAACATTGTTCTTTCTACCTTTTGTATTTATTGTTTTCCACACAAAAGTAACTGAATCATAATGCTTGCATTTTCCCTGATCCATCTGTAAATTTGCTTCCTGCATCCCCTTAGACTGAGCCTTTATCATGGTTCTGCTCTAGTGGGTGCACAAAGGGACCCAGGGTAGCCACGCTTTCCTTGCTGTTAATCCTGTGCAAGGAAAGTTCATCTGTCCGTGCTATTTGGAGGTATTTCCTTAGGGAGAGATCTGTTTCTTTGAAAAAAAAACCTCTGGTAATTAGGAGTCACATGCATCATTCATCCCAGTCATCTCTCCTCTTCCCCACAGTGAAATTATAAAAAAAAGGCTGTATTGTTTGGAAATCCACCATTCTCAGCCACTTACATCTGTCCACATTCCCTGCTTGTTCTTTTTGTAGGTGATACTTTGTTTTCTTCCCTGCTGTGGGTTTCATTAGGCTTAACAGCTGCTGCCATGTGCATTTCATAATGTGCTGGTGACATTAAAAAAAAAAAAAAAAAAAAAAAAAAAGTGTTCCTAAAATTAAACTGGTTCTTCAGTAAGAAAAACATCTACAGAGACTCAGAAACCATGACTAGGAGCTTCAGGATAGAACTGGCCATTTGCAGAATGACTGCAGCATCCAGCTCCTGCAAGCTGTTGCCCCTCTCCAGCTGGATGTGAGGTCTGAGCCCTGCTGACCCGCTCCACACACCATCACAGGGCCACGGGAGCACACTGCTGACTGGGGAATCACTGATGCCCCCTCAAACCATGTATACTGAAGATGTCTTGCTGGAACAAATTCTCCAACTTCTTATCCATTAATTTGACTCTCAGTTATATGTTTGAGGCTAATTATTCGTGATAGCTAAACCTGAAATGATTTTCCAACTCAGCCAACAGTGAGGAGTTGGTCTTTGGTCACTGAAATATTTTCGTTAGCTAGAAAAACAGGCTTCCTTGGTTTTGATTCTCCCTTATCATCACCACCACAGTGCTTCACCTACTGATGCTGTTGTTACTACTAAATAATTATGGATTGTTGTCAGTACCGATGAGTTGGAAATTTTTCATCTTGAGAGAGATTTTTAACTCTCCAGATAGAGGTGCAAGTGGCCAGCCACAGAGTCAGCACTGCAGGGGAGCTTGGAGGATTCTCCAGGATGCATCTAATAACAATCAGAGACAGTTAAATGGCCTTCAGGAGTCTGCTGTTGCCCTTGTTTGAGTGTAAGAAACCACCAAACATTTATTAAGATATCTCAAAGTACTTGAAGTGTCCTCCATATATTGTCTATCTCAGCTTTTAACCAGGAAAATAACTCTCCAAAGGAAGCAGAAAAAAATGTTACTTGATGTCAGATATGTCTAGACTGCCACTATTAGATCCACGCATGGCCTTAGGGGCTCCAACAGTTACCAGCATACTGGACTTCATCTGGCACATGTGGGGGTGCAAGCACTAAACTACAACCCACTCCATCGTCCCACGTGCATGTCACCTTGTTCACGCCAACCATCACTCCAGCACACTTTGTGTAAAGGGCCACATCACAGCAGACATTCAGCTTTGCCATATATTCACCAGGCATCCAGGCTGCTGTTGGAAGGCCTTAGGAATAAACCTGTGACCAGAAGACCAAATTCAGGCCATCCCTGCTCTTCATGATTGAGCAAAGGGCTTAGGGTGTTCCAATCCCTCCAAAACAGATGCTAGAACAGCAGGAAGGCTGTCCGTACCCTTTCTTTTCTGAATCCTCCCCCAGCAAGGGTTTGCAATGATTTATTCTCATTCCCTTGGCTGATATGCATTTGTCCTACCAAAGCAAGATGCATCTGGAAAGGTATGCTGGTTCCAGAGCAGTGGGGCACTACAGGAGCAGTTTCCTAGACACAAAGAACTGGTCTGACAGAGGGGACCCTATCCACAGCTGACAGCCCAGAGGTCCTCCTCTAACCCTTCAGAGATGCTCCCTGAGAGCTGCACCTGGTCCCTCTGCTCCCACAGATGGAGCCTTGCTGGCACAAAACTGTAGGCCATGAGAACAAAAACAAAGTGTCACAAGCTTTGAATATCCCTGAAAAAGAGAGAAAAAACACAGACATTGAGCAGTTCGAACATCCTCCTGCTAGCTCACTCTACTGAAAGGCCAGCCTGTCTTCAGATGGAAACAGTGCATGTAAAAATAACAATATGGGGCAGAAGCATGAAGAAAAGAAATCATGAATCAGAGGTTTGATCATACATAACTTTCCTGCCTCCACAGAACTGATGAACCACTAATCACCACAGGGCATAGCTCAGCTCAGTGCACAGCTGTGCATACATTTTTATTCAGATGAATCTCACCAAAACTTAGAAAAATCAGCTGCACTGACAATGGCTTACAAACACTCGCAAGTCAGGTCAACAACCCCAACTTTAAATATTCCATCGTGGCCTGGGTTTTTTTGTTTATGCAATGTTTTATCAGAATGTTCTTCATGAAACAGAAACAAAAAAAAACTTTGTGCTTTCACTTCTTCACAGGCAACAGTCTGCAGAAGACTGAATTTAAGAAGTTCAAAATACCTTTCAATTGCTTTTCAGCTCTTCACTGAAGTCCTCAAAGGACCTCTTTAGAGACAAAAGAATATTAAGCTGGAGCAACTTCTTCACGCCATTGAATTTTGATATTGCCTCATGTTTTGGGCAGCTGATAGACATTCTAGAAAGTAGTCCTAGATTTATTAATGGTTCTCAAAACTTGCCACTGAAAAATAATTTCCATGGTATGACCAGCATGGTAATAGATCTGAAGGTAAATGCAGGTTTTGGACCTTATTGGTTTCTAATATTCAGCTTTAAGAATCAGATTACATGTTTGTTCAATAGCAATAAACTTCCAGAGTTTTATAGACTCATAAAAACACTACAACTGCTTCCATTTATGGCCTGTATATAATTTACTTGGGTAGGTTTCCTCTCTAATGGTGCAGTGCAAGTGATTTGAGTTCTATTAGCTGGAAACAGTACATCTACATTTGCAGAACTCTCATAAATAATTCTGCCTGATGGACAGAATCCCATCCAGACTGTTGCAAGGGGAGGAAGGGTGGGCAGAGGAGTAGGGGAAAGAGAGGAGGAAGAGATGGTAGGAATAAAAAAGGGATGCTAGGACACCACAGAAATTAGGAATTCAAGGATCCTCCTTGTGCTGGTAGTATCAAAATCCCATTTTCCTTCTTAATTTGTGTGATGCTTTGAGCTTGAAATGTATCCACAGTTCATGCCAGACTGCAGGCTGAACTCATTCTGAGCCTTGCAAAGGCTCATTTGAAATGGAATCTCCCAGGACACAAAGAATTCCTGAGTAGTCAGAGATACACTCATCTCCCAGGAAACTTTAAAGCAAGAAATGAATTGTTAGACTGACTTACAGCTAAATGAATTATTTGGTCTCAGGTACAAGAACAGGAGAGCAGTATCTCAGCTTTAAGACCCTTCAGCCATAGCAGAAGGGTCAGCCTGCAGTGGCAGAGGGAGGATGTATAACTGTGCAAACACCCAAAGCAGAGGCAATGCCATCTTTTATGGCTGTACAGCACCTAATGGTTAAATTACTGTGTCAAGATACTGATTGCAAGCAGGGCTCTCTGCCATCTATCACTATAAATGACATTAAAGGTAATGACACTTGATTTTCACAGGAAAACAAATCAATTAAATAACATCAAGTCCTTTTTGATAGAATTATAAAACAAAGGGTTAGAAATTGTGGGTCCAATTTTTTAATGCATAACTGGAGGACACTCAAGGATAATAAAGAACCAGTATAGAATAGCTAATATTTAGACTGTTAGCCATATGACTCCTATATGAAGTTCAGTGGTCTGATACCATTTCTGTGACATAGAGCAGAATAAAAATCCCACTGGCTTTTAGACATTGCTGTGTTGGCTCTGGCTCCAATGACTTTGCAAGTTCCTAGACCTATTTAACCTAGCAAAACAATGGCTCAGAGTTGATATGATTCTTTAAAATATACTAGGTAAGTAAATAACAAGGACCAAAAGGAATATGCAAGCTAGAGAATAAGATCGAAGTTGTCATAAATACATTTAGACTGTAAGGCAGAAAAAAACTTAAATATCTGAGGAATTATCTCATGGAATGACTTTCCAAACAGTACAGTAAGAGCAAGGAGCTTAAATTATTTTAAAGTAAAAAAATAAAAAATTAGGAAAGCTTGTAAAGCAGTATATGGGTCAGCCTAGAGTAATAAATGAAATGGGCAATATGAGTTCTTACATAACTCACTTGCCACTCTACTAGAGGAAAGTGGAGTATGGAAGCTGTCTTGGTTGTTGATTGTTTTTATTTTGCTGATTGTATTTATTTGTTTCATATTTATTCTGCACTGAGCAGTCCTGACAGATATTTTTGTAACCCCATCTACTCTTTTCATAACAGTCAAGCTTGTGTAATGGAAAAAGGATTTATTTCAAAGGAATTTTATGTCAAAAATGGAATCAGACAAGGACTTGTGGACTTGTAACTATTTTGTTCAGCTTTCAATCCTCAGGAATGCTGGCCATAGCTTTCATGGATCATGAAAAAGAAGTACCTGTTTTCTAATGGCAATTGCTACATCCTAGAAGGCCCTATTTTTTTTCACAGCCACAAGCATGTCTTATTATCAGAAGCCAGAGGTCATTTTCTTCTTATTCCAAGCTAGCCTCATAGTGAATGGCATTAGACTCAAAGAAACCAATAAACTGATATTGGTACTGTTCTCTTTCAGCTTTATTCACTCAAGTGTATTGGATAAATGTCACATTACAGCACGATGCCATGTCAAACAGAAAAATTACTCAAAGAATCTGCAAGAGTAAAACCAATTCTTAACTTGGTTGCATCCAGCACAACCAATGCACAGTACCTGACTGAAATGTTATTGTAGAAAGCCATCTATAATAGTTGTCATGAAGTGTTCATATTCAGCACCTATGTTGGACTTTAAGAAAAAAAAAATTACTGCAGTATGTTTAGCTTCAAAAAGGGACACTAAATTAAAACTCTTCTTTATTATCTGTCTTGATTAAAGAGAGAATAAAAGAAGAGTTTGAAAAGTAAAATCCTTGGGTATGGTGTAAAAACTCAAGATACCACACCGGGGCCTTATGGCCAAAAGCATTTCAGAAAACCAAGGGAAGCCAGCATGACTAAACACAGAGGCAAAAAGAGTACTAAAAATACAAAGCAACAATCAAGGTTTAGAGAAATAAGTTCATTGCAGAAAAAAAAAGAAAATACACTTTTTGCAGTTGTTTTTACTGTGGAAGAAGTTGAGGAGATTCCTGCACAAGGGACACAATCAGAGGATCTCTCTTATATTGAAGGAGGTCATGAAGTATATCAAAAGGTATTATAACAAATCACCAAGACCAAAGGATAGTCGCCCAAGAGCATCTGAGAAACTCCACTGTGAAACTGTTGAATTAACAACTGGTGTGCTGTTTTTTTTGTTTTGTTTTGTTTTGTTTCACTGGTGTAAAAATAAATAAATAAATAAATAAATAAAATTAATATATCATGGAAACGGGGAAGGTCCTCATAAATAGTTGTTTAAAGTATACAAAACCTGTGTTGGTAATTAAATGATCAACTTTCATAGGTGATGGTGATTCCTAGTGAAATTAACGGTGAAAAAAAATATATATATGATAACAAAAGACAGTGTCACTGTGTCAACAAGCATGATGCAATTAACAGTGAACCTCTGTGATCCCCAATTCAAAAAGGATAAACTAGAACTTGGAAAAAAAAAAAGGCAGTAAATGTGATGAAATGTTCAAAGTGATTTCTATTCACAGAACAAAACAGCTACATATGCTATAATTCTTCATCCTGAAAGGTATCTGGACAGGAGGAGGCAGAAGGGAGAGATGAGATAGATATCTGTAAAAGCATGAGAGGAAGGGAATGGCCACCTAAGGAATACTTTCTCAGCTATCAGATGGCAGATTCAAAACAAACAAAAGGAAGGAGGTTCTCAATGCAACACAGAGGTACCTTGTGGAATCTGCCACAGGTAATTGTGCAAGACAGAAAGTCTACTTGTATTCAAAATGAGACTGGGCAGGTTCATGTTCCAATGAGGTCTGCGAAATACTAGGTACCTCTTTGGTCTCAGTAGTTCTAGAGCCACAGGTAAGGAGAGGCTTGCTCCACTCATACCTGTCCCTTAGCATCAATCATAACCCCACTTGGAAAGTACGCACTCACCTTAAGACCATTCTGAAACACTCACATCTTTGTGTTAGGTGATTATCAGCAGCAATAGATGCTCTTCAGAGTAGATTTATCTGTCATGACTGTCAAAATTGTCTGCAACCAGGTATTTGTACCGTTGTTACCTATTTGCTGCCTTCTGTGGGTCAAGGTTTTGGACACTACCTATTATTATCCAACAAGCTGAGGAGTTCAAGCAGTTTTGTGCACACTGAAGAGGGAGGTGCCTACCAATGCAAACATTTAGCAAAACTCTAAGAAAATGTCTTGCAACAGCCTTGCTGATCACACCTTTCTGCAACAGTCTTATCATCACAAAGATTCATAGAATCATAGGATCATTAAGGTTGGAAGAGACCTTCAAGATCATCTGGTCCAACCATCACCCTACTATAAATGTCACTCACTAAACCACATCCCTACGTATCACATCCAGCCTTTCCTTAAACATCCCCCCAGGGATGTGACTCAACCACCTCCCTAGGCAACCCTTTCCAATGCCTGACCACTCTTCGGAAGTCTCAGAAACTCCAGAAAGTCCTTTACAGACTTTAAGTAAAATTCTGCTTGGAGACAAATCCTCCAAATGGTTATTAGTTTAACAACATACTGTAAACCTTCATTAATGTCTTCCATAATAAGGAGGAGAAAAAGCTTTAGATCAAGACATTTGAGTCGAACCTTTTTATGATGCTCTCAACTCCTCTAAGGTAAAATTACCCATACCATATGGGAGTCCACAGAGAGTAAATGGCTACATTACACCACAGAAATCTCCATCAGCTGTGATGGACTAACTTTATTGTATGAATCTCGTACTTCAGAACTTCCTTTGGTTGCCTGCCAATTTCAGGAAGGAGTGATCTCTTCATTCATAACCTGGCTCCTGAGAATGTATCCTTTTCTCCTCCCTTCTTCTGAAGCACTGAAAGCTAGGCAGAGAGACACATGCAAGTACATCCGGGATCACATTAAGAGTAGCATTAACATCTTCAGCTACAAGTTCAGTGTTTCTCACTCTTAGGTTCAGAGTTAAAATCATCATCATATATGGAGCTTTTGGGAATTTTCCGTAAGATTTTAATTCTGGACACTTTTTTTTTTTTTCCTTTTTTCTTTCACTTTGTTCTGATCTGTAGGCTGCAGTCCAAAATTAAGGATCATATAAAAACAGTTCACAAGAGTTTCCAAGTTGCAGAAGGGGACTAATTAGCTGTTATGAGAAACAAAGTTGTGTTTTTGCAGTAGAGAATTACTTTTCTGTATTCCAAGGTAGTTGTGTAGTCACAATAAGGAGAAATGCTAAGTAGGTAAGTGGACAGTTACAAAATAAGGTAGAAGCTTGAGAAAAACAGGATGAGCAGTGTGAGAACAGTAAAACAAGGATCACAAGTTCTCAAAACATAAGAAAGGAGAAAGTAAAAGGTTGAAAAAAAGAAAAATTGTACATATATGGTATAGAGGAGCATCGAGTAGCTTGTGAACCTGTAGTACTCAGCCAATGAGGAAACAGGGGAGGTGATCAGGTGTCGGGTAATAGGGAATAAAAGGTTATGATTTGTTTGCTGCAATTTGATGCACTCCTGATTGACAGGATGCCCACCATTGCAATCACGAATAAAATAGCTTCACAGAAGATCCTGTCTGAAGAAAATTATTTGAGATTTTTCTCACACTGTGGCTTGTGTTTCCCTGCTTTGAAGTACTGGACAATGTTATGTGGTGTTTGAAGGACTATGCAACAGAAGCATGCTGAGGATCATTCTGAACCACTACATGGATGCCTAAGCTGGCCCTTTGAACCAAATCCTGGTTTCAGCCAACAAAGAGAGCAGTACTAAAGAGAGCAGATCAATGGAAGCTCTTGTTCTATGTGATCATTAAAGACGTATTAGTATCTGCTGATCATTTTATCTGTTTAACTCCAACAAGAATTCCTAATGAAGAAGAATTTATAAATCAAGAGATTAAAATACAATACAAATTGCATATTAAAATCCTACAAACAATACTGGTAATCTTGACTGGGATTTTTCTGTTGAGACTGGGACATTTCTGACAATTGCTGCCTCTGTAGCAGCCCTAGTGTGTCCCAGTGGTAGATTTATCTTATTTCATCATTAAGTGTTTCAGTATTTCAGCATGATGAAAAATTGAAAGTTATGGCAAAAGAAAACAACAAGATACATCACAGTTTTTGGCAAATATGAAGTGAAGTCAGGTACCTGTGACAAACCATCACAGTGGCCCATCAGCATTGCTGCTACCATACCAGCAAGGGGTGCAGTTTTGTGAGGTTACACTGGAGCCCTTGCCAAGGAGTACAACTCTCTGTGTTAGCTGCTGAATGAGCACTCGATGCAAAAAATACCCTTTCCCCACTTAACAGAGAGCATTTCGACACAGCCTACCCAGTGCAATGATAAAATGATTTGTGTATGATCTGCAGATAGATAAACAAGGGATTAGTGAGTTATTGTACATCTATACAAGGCATACAAGGCATTGGTGGGACTAATATAGGAACAGCATATTTAGTCAAGTGAAAAATTGAAGATAGCACAATGAACAGTGATACTATTATCTGAAGGCTGGAAAATGACTTTTCATGAAACACTGAATGAATTCAATACCTTCTGACTACCAAAAAAAAAAAAAAAAAAAAAGATTCAGAAATTGTTTGCTATATGGTGTGAAAATAACGTCTTAAAGGAGAGAACACAGGAAATTAAAATATGAAAATATGAAAAGCACCAGAGGAAGTGACCATCAGTCAGAAGGTAAAGTTGAACAATTTCCAATTATAAATAACAGTATTAGCAACTTGGAGAGCCTCCTGGTGGGTCAGAATTACAGACTGAATAAAACCTGGATGCTGTTCTGGATGATGGTTTGGTTAAACATAAGCTATCACGCTCACTCCACAGCCAAGTGGACCAAAATCTTTCAATATAAAAAATCAGACTATTATAAGGGTTCTTTCAATCCCTTTGCTTTCAGGGTAAAAGCTATGCATTTTAGATCCAAATGTTATCCTGAAGGAATACTAACACAGCTACTTCAAGCATAGAGCATTTAGAAAATGCCAGAAATGGAAAAATATTCTCTGCAACATCACCTCAGTCCTAAGCACATGCATGAGCTTTAGCAACATGATCACTCTGTTGTTTCTTTCCCATACTCTTGCTTTTTTCCCAAAACATTTTACTTTCTTTGAGGGCAGTGACAGGTTTGCTGCCCTTGGAGTGAGTCAGGGCCAGACAGCTTAAAGCCTGCCACTGCCTGTTCCTCTGGCAGCATCTTCAGTTTCTTCCCAGTGGGAAATTCTAGTATTTCATCTTCTGTTTTATCTCACTTGGGGATGAAGTTTTAAAAGGAAAGTTTGTGTTGAATGAAACTCTGCAGAATCACATGAACCCCAAATGCAGAAACATATTGGATGTGTCTGATAAAAGTAAACTTTCCAATACACCTGCTGCAGACTATTTTTTTCTATTTGGTTGAACTATATATATTTTAAAAATGCCATTGTCCAGTTCAACATTAATTTAATTTTCTGTCTTGTGGAGTCTGTATTGTCATCTGTGCAGCACACTTTAAGGGGCAGAATAAAGAATTGCACACTATACCACCATAAGGACCTGTAGTATAAAAGAGAAATATAAATTCATACGAAGTGAGTCAAAAGCAGTTCTTTGGGAAATAAACATTTCTTTCAGCCAAAAATATCTTCTCCTGCCATATACTTTGACTTTGTGGAAATATCCTTTGATCATCTTACATAAAATGGAGCAAAGACTAGGACACTCTAAAGCCAGAATGTATGTAGAATTACCTAAATGAATCCGTCACTGGCTGTGAAGGGAGCCTGTGGTGATCAAGACCCAGCTGATCTTCAGATGTTTAAAGCAAGAGGCAACTTTCATAGAAAGTGGGCACTGAAAGAAAGCATAATAAAAGGTTAAGGCATGTTCCCTGAGCACTGCCTGGGAATTCTGAAGGACCTGAAATTGTCCACTGTTTGTCTCATCGACTCTCCCAACTTTGAGCTTCTGCAAATATAAGGCTGTAGAATTGCTTGGGATTTTTTGTTTATTTTACGGAAGTATGGGATTCACCTGTAAGAGTGAACCTAAAATTAGTTGCCAAACTCTCAGCTATTTATTTTGGGATCCCATATTTCACATGAAGAGAAGAAGGCATGTTAATGGAAAGATAGCAGGATCTGGTTTTGATACTTATTCTGTGTTAAGATAAATCCTACCCTAAACTCCACTGACTCTATTAACTAGCTCTCTGCTGACTTACAAGCACTTGAAAGTAAGATTAATCCTGTGTAGGTTGGTACTTCTGGATGCGGAGAAGCAGTGACCACACAGCTATGAAAAACATTAGCGTGACCTTCTTTGGAAGCACACACATAACTAAAAACATCAAAGTACTCAGGAAAGTCAGGTCAAAGAATCAAAAGGCAAGCCAAAAGCTGTTTGAAAATTTGGCTTATTTTGACTTTAATACTTTTCTGTGCATCACTTACCCCTGGGTAAAATGAAGGCATTACCGTCAAGTTCAACCGTCCGCTATACTGTGAAAATATATTCATTAAACTTTGTAAAGAAAGAAGATTTTATGGTGAAGCACCAGAGAAAAGCCCCGTAAGAAATTAATAATTCTGTATTCAGTGCTGTATGCAGTAAATAATGCATTGAGCCACACGCTGAACGATGAGACTAAATGAAATATTGAAGAGTTGCTCTTTCAGCAAGCAAGTCTATTCTGTGCGGCAGGGATTCTGTCTAAAGAGAAGTGATCCCATATTTAGGACTGTATTACAGTGCATGCACACTGGGACACTAAATGAAAAATTTGCAGGTATCCTTAAGTCTGACATTTCCTAATTTTTGAGTACTTGACTTTGTGACCTTGAAAATGGGTTATTAAAATGATGCTAGTCTTTTTTTTTTTTTAATGCTATTTCCCTGTTTTGGTTTGTTTATTTTTTATTTCTTCAGTAGGCACCAGACACCTGTTTTACAGATGGTAGCAGAGACAGGTAATCCCTAGCTGGGACCTGAAGGGCAGCTCAAAAACTTGAGCTGGCTGGGGAGTATATGAAATTGGACAAGAGAGTGACATAGGTCACACAGGGGGGCAATCTTATTCTCTGTATTACATAGGGATAACTTATCTGACCATCCTAGTCCAGCATCAGTGAAAAACAGAGGCTTGAAAGCCACCAGAATCATAGCACAGAACCACCAAAATTCTTAATCACAAACAAATTTGCTTTTTGTCTTAAACATATATAAAGTCCAGTTTTCCATGAGTACACAAAGCCTGATTGTTGTTGTTGTTGTTTTTTGTTTCGTTTTGTTTTGTCTCTGTAGCTCTGTAGGCATCACAGCTTCAGGATATGCTCATTTTTAAAACAAGTGCAAGCCTAGCGCTTGTTTGGATTGTAGAACTAAGACATTAGGTATGCTCAGTACTAATCTGAATGCAATTTACACGAATAACCAGCCAGAGAACTGCACACTCTCCTGCCTTTCCCTTCCAAGGTGATAAATGTTCTTACATGTCTCAGGGATTGCTCTTCATTTTTTAAGATAAATAAAGGTTTATGAAGAAACATCAGTTTTACATGAAAAACTCTATTTTGCCTATAACTTTTGTCATTATTGTATTTGCACTTCAACTTTGCATTAAGCCCCCGCATTACCACACCATGGCACATTACTCATCCTCCTACATGTCTAACGTGCAGTCAGAAAAGCAAGAACCCTCTCTGCCTTCTGCATTTCCCCTCCTCTCTCCTTTCTGTCTTTTCCCGTGTTCTCCATTGTGTGCTTGCGGATCTCCCAGTTCTTACCCCATTCTTTGTCGCCTTCCTCCTTTCCCTTCTGGTCCTCTGCAGTTACCGTTCAAGCCCACACTTCTTCCTGACTCCCACCTGGAAATCTCTGTGATGGAGCGGCATTGATGGTTGGGTCCTGGGCTGCATTAAAGATGTAGGAAGAGACCCTGGTATTAAGCATGAATAAAGAGGCACGGTGATTCTTCCTCACAATACTTTGAAGGCCTTAGGTGTGTAGAGATCTCCTGCCCTTCCTCCCTCCAGATGTTCTGCCAGCTCACTTCTACCTGTCTTTCCTTGCTGAGCTGCTAGGCCCATGCCGGGCCCGATGGCCTCCCCCCTGTGCATTCCACCAGACGGCTTCCAGCAGCAACTGTTTAGGCCTGGGTGCAGCAGGAGGATCCTGCAGGTGGCTTTACTAATCAAAACACAACAGCCTCCACAAGGTATTACCCTGCCAGGACGACTTGAAGTCAGGCTCAGGGGCCTGCATGCAGAGCCCTCCCACAGCCCACAGAGCTGGCAGCAAAAGCCATTGGGTGGACACCCTCAGCAGCACAGCCCCTCCACCCCTTTGTGTTTCAGTCACAAGCCAGCAGGCCACCTCCATGCTGTCAGCTCGGTGCTCTTTGCATTTGGCTCCTCAGACCAGGTTCCCCAAACATCCACATGCTGGTTCATGTCAGTTTGGCACTGCCCTGTGGCCCTCAGCCCCATGTCTTCACCTACCAGCATGGAGACATGTTCGCAGCTGCCTGTTACAGAAACACACCTCTACAGGGGCTCGTTTTCCTTGATGTGATGTGTGGGGGAAGATGTTCCTGTGGTTACAGAATTAGCATTACAGTCAGCAGCCTGAGTGTGCTTCTTGTCCACATCAAAAATATTTCCTATAACCCTAGAGAGAAGCAGGCCTCATTATAAGAACCTTACAATTTCCAGAGACCAGAGAGGAGTGTGAGCAAACAGTCTGACCTAGCTGCCGAGTTGCTAGAAGTGTAAAATGAAGTAAAAGGGGTACAGCCCTTAACATTACTGTGTCTCAGCTTCCTGTTCCATGGAAACAAGCTTTATAGCTTTCCCATGGTTGAGCAGTGGAAGTTTCACTGTTAGATACCAGCTCCTGCACCCAGTAGGCCAGACCCAAATAGATGATCTTTATCTAGATCCACATTGAAATCCATAACCATTAATTTAAAAAATATAAATATCACATATTCATTATTTTTCCTGTCATGTTTCTCTTCCAATACACATTCATACATAGAAATGAAAGAACAACTAATGTGTCTTTAGTTACTGTGCTTGTCTGTTTTCCAATCATAATTCCTGACCTGCTTCAACAACCAGAACAAACATATTTGCTTTTGATAAATTAAAATGGTTTGGTGTGTTTCTTTATTACATTTTTTTATTATTATTTTTATTTATTATTTTTTAAGTGTTTTCCTTACAGCGATTCTCTGCTTGTGGCTCAGTGGTTATCTAATCTGGTGCCAGAGTAACTGCCCTACAGAGGATTCAGACTGTGATTGTAATCTGATGTTTAGCATCTGAAAGTGAGCATAGAAGTTATAAACCCAAGCACAACTGGCAGAGAAGAATAGGACCTTGCAGTGATCCAAGGGGAGAAGGTAAGGAAGCTCTCCAGTAGTGATGTTGGCAGGCTGGACAGAAGGATGCAGTTCTTCCAACACACCTACCAGGAACTGATGGGCAGGAACCACCCAGCAGCATGCCTCAGCAGAGTGGTTCAGACTAACAGGATGCATATTGCAAGTGAGTAGCTGTGTCTCCAGTACTCAGAGGCTTTGTTTATGAGATGTGGAAAAGCCTGGGATCATCAATATTTGATGTGGAAAGAGAAGATATAAAAGTTTTCATCTTGGATAGAGACAGAGGAAATAATCTCTATCATGGACACTCAAAATGGAATTAATTTCTCCTAATATGTCTACTGTGAAGACACCTACAGATAAACCTGTCTTTATTGAATGCTTTGAGATCCAAGGAGGGAAACAGGCATTTTTAGGATGTGAGGCAACTGCTTTGTATGCCTCCTCTAGGATGAGTTCCAGAGCCCACAGCTCTGACCACATCCATTGGCCAGAGTGACTCCCTTGGAGTCAGCTGCACTTAGTGGGGTCTTGATTCAAAATCTGTTTTACCCCTCACACTAGTGCTCCAACAAGGCTGGAGCAGAAGCTTATAGAAAAACCAATAACTTCAGAATTGCAAGAAAGAAAACTGGACACCCTTCCATGCCAAAAAAAATAAAAAAAATCAATCTGTTAGACTCTTCTCCTTGCATCAGGGAGTGTTTTTGTTTGTTTGTTTGTTTGTTTGTTTGTTTTTAATTAAGCAGGCATAATTCCAGAACCATTTCTACCATTACTTCAGTAATCTTGTAGATAAGGATGAAAGATGTTTCCTCTACTTTGTCCCAGAGAAAAAATAAATAAATAAAAAATTAACTGGAGCTTGTATTTGTTGCAGCTATCATCAGTGCCAAAAATAAAACAAGAGCAAGGAAGTACAGGACGAAGACTTAAGAAAGCCATGTGGCTAGGGCGGTCACTTCCTACCTGGTAATGCCGGAGTGCTGAGTTTGTCTTGCATGGTGTAGGTCTGCAGCAGTGGGACTGATGTCAAAGAGTTGTACCTCAGGAACAGCAATGCACATATGTGCCATCCAAGGCTGAGTCAAAAGTAACAATGCCAGGACTAGTGACTGGACTGGACATCAGGCTGTGTGCAGGTAGGCTGAAAGTGCATTGATACACCTAAGCTCTCTTAGAAGTTAAAAACTGCTGACAAAATGCCTAAAGCAAGAGCACACAAACATCCCAACAAGTATGTGTGGTCCATTCCCCAGGCTCTGTACATATGTTCTGATGTTTGTGAGATTTTAACAGTCAGCATCCAAGACACTTCACAAGATGGACAAAAGCCCGTGTATAGTAAAGAAAACCCCACTTGGGACAACCCCACTTGGGACAACATCCCTAAATACAGGCCTGGGGAGCAATGCCAGCTACATAGTATCTCAGCAGATGCCAGCATGGCAGCACTAAGGCAGGGTGCATCATTTGCTCCTTAAGCAAACTCAGAGCTGTGCTCTGCTAGGCAAGGAAACCTCTCCCCCTCCTTGGAGCAGAGCTATTTCCTAAGCTGCCTTTGGGAAAAGCACTGATTATAAGTCAGTAGGAAACACCATGGAGAGGAAATTGCTAAGTGCACCCAAGTGACTGCAGCACATTACTGAAACTGCAGCACAGTGCTATGAGGCTGAGACAGACGGGGAAGTCACCATGCAGAGGGGGATTCCCAGCAGAAGGCTGAGCAGGTAATGAATGCTGCAGTGTGTGCAAACTTGGAAAGATACCGTTTGGCAGTGAGAGACTGCAGTCCATGAACTGTCAGCTGGGCACATGGAAATCACCTGAGCAGACTTGTTCAGTCCTAGAAGTGGGAACCACTTGGGCATGACCCTGGATCTGCGAACTGTGGTCTGGAGGACACTCGGTGATAACAACTGCAGGTTATCAGCTGCAATAGGGCAGCAGTAGGTCTGATGTGCAGGGTGTGAATATGCTGCCCTGAAGTGCATACATAAAAATGGATATTGGAACATTCCTCCACTGGATAGTGCTCATTTCTTTAAATTAACATTTTTGGAGGTTCATAGAATCGTAGAATATCCTGAGTTGAAAAGGACCCACAAGGATCATTGAGTCCAACTCCAGGCTGGAGGTTTATTAACTTCAGAGAAAATTGTCTTTGTTTTCTCAGGTCTAGGATGGCATTTTTGCACTGGGAGAAGTTTCTATTGTGGAATTACTGATGGCACAGTAGTGAGGGCATTCGTGCAGATTAGAAAGGCTGCAAGGCCAGATCCTCACAATAACTTCGGTCATCAGCCTGGGACTCAAAGAGAACTCATGAGTCTCTGAAGCAGAAACAAAACAACTCAGTCCAAAGTGGGAATCAGCATAAGATGCTGCTCCTTGATATCACAAACCATCAGAAGCAAGTCAGCATGGCAGAAAGCAAAGAACCTTTTATGAAGTAAAGTGACTGGAAGCAATCCCTTCCTGCCAGATCTGGACTCACCTTTGCAGAGGATAGGTGGAAGATACAAACAGGGACTGAAGGGTTTGACAGGCAAGGCTGGACTCACTGTGCAGCAGAGAGCCACTGGCATCACCCCAGAGTCAGGAGACCCCAGAAGTTTTGCATTGAGCAGTGCACATCCCAGCATGAACACTGTTCTCAGCAGAGTGAGAATGATGAGTTAGCATTGTTTTCAGCCAGCTTACCTGGCCAACCACACCTTGCCAACATGGCTCAGAGCAGCAAGCAGTCCGGAAGTCTGCTGCAGATAGGACTTAAGAGAAGGTGAGGAATCTGTGGAATAATTTTCAGTAATGGGCACATCTGAAGGACACCCTTGTCCAGGAACCATTATCATCTTGCCAAACACCAGTGAGACTCCCACTGCTGATCATCAATTTAGACTGAATAGAAAAAATTTTGTGTGTGTGTGTGTGTATGTGTGAAAAAGAGAAAAATAAATCATAACAGCAACAAACACACTCCCATCTAACATATGATTACATTTCAAATGTAATTACAGATCCTTCCAGAGTATGCGGATGTATTTAGTCTCACAAAGCAGAGCTAATTTATTCATAAGCAGATCTGCAAGGCTGCACAGGCAGAATCCACTCCATATTCAAGGGGATTATTAAACTGGTGGGTGTAGAGGGTTTCTTTGCAAGAGTCTCCAGTGCATAGATACAGCAGGCAGCTGAATGAGAGAGACACGAATGACAGGCAGGCAAGGGGACCTATTTGCATGATGAAGAAATTGTCACAATGACAGCCCCAAACTGGCAGCATTTCAGAGGAGAGAATGGCTGCACAACAGTGCAAGGGAAACATCTCTAGACACAGGGAGACAGCCCTGCAGAGATTTATACCATGGCAGAGTACATGTATATCTGTGCTCTCCATCAGGCTGTGGTCTCAAATCTGTGGGATGTCTGGCAGGTCCTCCTGCTGGAGCCCTTTTGGTACATCTGGAAGCCACCCAGGAACATACAAACAGCGGAGAGTCAGCACCTCCAGGCATGTTGGTGCTGCCACCTCTATGCTGCTTGGGCAGCCAGAGGGAAAAAAAAAAAAAAAAAAAAAAAAGAGCTGAGAGGTGATAAGGAGCTTTTTTAACTGCATCTCAGCAGCTCCTGACCCTGTGCATGTTCCTAATCTGCTCCAGTCATCAGTGATTTCAGGAGACTTGGTTGATTTTGTATTGGAGCAGAATAATGGAGACATTTGAAGGTGTAGGGGAAATAAATGCAGAGTGGAAATAAGTGCAGAGAATAAATGGCTGATTGGCCCCGCTGACTCTGTTTGCTTACTGGGTCAGGGCTAGCTGCAGGGAGATGAGAAGCTGCTTCTTTCCTCCTTCCAGCTCTGGGCTGCTGCTTCCCTGCAGAGTGCCAGTGGTACATTGATCTGAGCACAGCAGCAGCAAGTGGCGATAAAGGCTAAGGGAGCTGGCCAAGGTGAAACGTAACCTCAGCAGTCCCAGATTATGTGTTCAGAAGGGCTTCTCTCCCACCAACCTCAAACAATGAGCTGTGCCGAGACAGGCAGATTTCCTTTTCTTGTTTTTACAGATTAATACAAGGAAAACCAGTATTTTTTTCTTTTCTCTTTCATTTCCCTTTTTTTTTTTTTTTTTTTTTTTAAACCTGTAGATTCTTGAAACTTTCTCAACTTTGGAAAAGTGATAGAGCTGAAAAATAAAAGTGAATTTGTCACAGTGTCACTTTCATGAATTGAAAACATTTGTAAAGTTACACAGTAGAAAATGTGCAAAAAGGACAAAAAGCATGCTTAATATTCTTCATGAAACAGAGGAAAAAAAAAAAAAAAAAAAAAAAAAAAGAAGAAGAAAAACCTTAAACCAATGTGGTACATGTTGAAAGTATGTCCTGCTGAAGGAAGTGACAGAGTGAAAAATGGATCTAGCCCAAATTTCTCAAGGGAGAAACAACTCCTGATTCCTGCTTTCTTACAAAACTGTTCTTCCATTTCCCAGAGTTCTGTGGCCAGCCAGGAGAAAGAGTTGTTCTGTGTGGTTCCCATTCTGCCCAGTAAGGAAGGGGAAAGAAAATCAGATTCTGCCCATAATCACAGTACTGTGGTGAAGCCAGGCAGATCTGCAGCTCAAAAACATGGCTTTGACCGCCCAGGTGGACATAAGAGGAGTTTTCCTGCTACCTGGTGGAGGGCAAATGGGAACATCTGCACACAACGTGAGATGCATTTTGGAAGTCTCATCTTTTGATGAAATACTGCTAAAAGTTTGTCCAGAGGGACTTACCACATGTAGCCATGTGTGGCTGAAGAGCTGCTTAAGGTGTATGAGATGATGAACCCCTCAAACAGCAGGGATAGGGAAAGGGCCATCAAGAATAGGAGAAAGGAAAGAGATGTCACTGTGTTTTTCTCTCTTGCAGTAAATACAAGGCGATAGTTTTATGTTTGCTGAGTGACTCTGTTAACATGGACTGCTGGAAGGACAAGCCTTGCAGGACAGCCAGCAGCAGTGGATTCACAACAGTTCTGCAGCTGGTGAAGGCTGGCTGTGTTAAGACTGCTGTGAGCAGGGACCAGAGCCAGCCCTGCTGTGCCTGATGTGGGTGGTGCTTCAGGCTGACCCTCAGCAAAGACAGGTTGGAAAGCCCTTGGGAACATCCTGTAAGGAGGAGAAACCAAGAGACTAACTCCCCAGGGGCCTGCAAAGAGCTAGCAAAGCACAGCAGGGTAGTACAGGGCATGGACTGGTCCCTCTGCAAAGTGCACATAGACGGGGTAGTAGGGCTGGATGACTGGTGCTGGGGGAGCAATGTTAGCCACTGCTGATCCATCAGGCATGCAGGTATTTAATAGTTGCCACCCTTTCTGAAGAAATAATTTATTGATTTTGATCAATCTTGATTTAAAACTTGATTGAACTTGATTAAAAACTTGATTGAAGTCTTGATTTAAATCCCTCTTAGTTTAAACACTTGGACATTCGTGGACTCGCACGTCCACCAAGTCGCTCAGGACCACGCATGGGGACCCAGCTCCTTGGAAGCCAAGGACAGGGATCGTGAGATCATGGCAGCCCTGTCCTATCAGGGGTATTGTGACCTGCAGTAGTGCTAGGCAACTGCCATATGTCACTGCGGGGCTCACAGCCACAGCCTCAGTCACCCTCAAGCCAGAGCTGGCCCCAGACCAGACCTGCAGCTCTCACCAGGGTTCTGGGGCACCAGTGCAGGTGGGCTCGAGCTGGATGGTCTTTAAGGTCCCTTCCCACACCAGCCCTTCTCTGATTCTGTGCTGGAGGCACTGCACAAGGAAGATGGGGTGGTGTGCTGATGTCTGAAAAAAGCAAACAACAAAACTAAGAGGCGGATTCAAACTAACACAGCTGGTAGGATTGAAGGAAAGACCAAAGAAAGAAAAGGTCACAATGAAAAGAAACAACCAAACAAAACAAAATCCAACAAAAACTGTCTATTCCATTGTTACAGGGTTGGGAACCTACATGGATGTACACAAAAGTACTAGAGCAACAGCCCTGGAGGAGTCTGAGGCAGCAAGCTGAGGTTTCAGCTCTGTTCAGAGAATGCCAAAAGGAAAGGCTCCAAGAGATACTTGGCAGAAGCCGAAAGGGGCAAAGAGGACCGGACCTCAACTGGGGAGCCTGCGTGCAATTTCAGGTAATCTGTGAGTTCTACAGGACATGCAGAGACAAGCAAGTAAGAAATAACAGACAGGTATAGAACTCAAGCCAGATCTAAGGCAGGTAAACCAAAATTTTCCTAAGTACAAACTCCTGCAGGCAAATGTAGCTACCCGGCATGTAAAACCTCCAAAGTAGCCTTAATTGCCTGTTGCCTGTCCTGGAGATATCCCTAGAGATATGCGAGTTTGATATGCAGAGAGAAAAAATGTGTGTTGGCAGAAGGAAAAACCTTTTGCAGAAGCATGCCGAGGTGAGAAGGCAAGGGTAGCTACCAGGCATACGCTTAGCAGGAAAGTTGGCCAGACTTGTGGCGTCCCTCCCCTGAAGGGCTTTGCAGGTACCCAGAGCTAAATCTGTGTCAGCAAGAAGCCCAAACATTTGCAGAAGCTTCGTGGAGGAAGCAATGGTGGCTTGCAGGCATGCAGCTAGCTGGAAAGGAGAGGCAAACTCTGCAGAAAGCTAACGTGGAGGGGTCCTGGGCTGGCATTGGCAAGCAATTCTGCATGTGGAGCTAGCCCAGAAGATTTGGAAAATGTGATCAGCGAGGAAAAGCGAAGGTACCCTGGCAGGTACCTCTCTCCAGAATTGGGCCAAGATCTCAGGTAGCTCCCCTGAAGCAATCTGCGGACAGGCTGCCAAAGTCAATCTGCGTGTGGACGTAGGCACAAACTTTTGTCAAAGGAGATCAAGAGAAGGCAAGAGAAGCCTGTTGGCATGCAGCTCCCTCCAAAATTGGCCAATGCTCTTGGGTACCTAGCCTGAAGGGGTCTGAGGACTAAATGCACAAGTCAGTCTCTGGAAGAGGCCAAAAACTTCCCCAAGTATGCCTGGGAGGAGGAACGGGTAGCTACTGGGCATGCACGTAATTGCCAATTTGACTGAAATTGAGGTAGCGACCCCGGACGGGTACACTGCTGTAGTCCAGGAGTAAGGCAGGGAGGCCAGACTTTTTGCTAAATGCAATCTGGTGGAGGCCAAGGGAGCTCCCGGGCATGTAAACCCTCCAAAGTAGCCTTAATTGCCTGTTGCCTGTCCTGGAGATATCCCTAGATATATGCGAGTTTGATATGCAGAGAGAAAAAATGTGTGTTGGCAGAAGGAAAAACCTTTTGCAGAAGCATGCCGAGGTGAGAAGGCAAGGGTAGCTACCAGGCATATGCTTAGCTGGAAACTTGGAGGAGGTGGAGAGGTTGAGGGTCCTCAGGGAAGGCGAGTGGGAGACAGAGCTGTGGGGTAACTCCCTTAGAGGCCTTAAGGAGAGGTAGTGGGGTTTGGCGCCCCAAAGGGGGGTGGACCCCCTGCCCTTCTGAACATAGGGAGGGAACCTCTGAGGCGAGGAGGAATGGAAACAGGTCACTGCTCGACATTGCAGACAACTCCCCTCCCCAACTGCCTCCACAAAGAAAGAATGAAGGGTGATTGTTGCGTGCAATTTCAGTTAATCTGTGAGTGCTACGGGACACGCAGAGATCGGGAGGCAACAGCTAACAGACGGGCATGCAGCTTGTGCCAGAACTAACACCGAGGGCGCTGCTAGGACCCGGCAGCCCCCATGAGGGCGGCTGAGGAGGCAGAGGCAGAGGCAGCAGCGCCCCCTCCCCAGCCGTTAAAAATCCGCCCAAAGAGGCGCGAGCGCTGAAGGCGGGAAACAGGTGAGGGGCGGTGGTTTGCGCTGAGGTGAGGCAGGGCGGCACGCTCCGCCCCACTCACAAGAAGAAGTTTTCTGCCGGCTGCCTGCCTGTAGGTAAACCGCTATGATCCTCACGAGGCAGAGAGCTCTTTTTAGACGGGCTGCAGCCACCCGGACTGAACGCCCGCTCAAAACTGTGGTGGCTCGGGTCTCTGGGTGCAGGGAGTGCCTGAGGGTGGCAGGGACGCGGTGTGTATGAGGTGGCTGGCGTGCTCAGCCTGGTGGCGGAGCTCAAGGAGGAGGTGGAGAGGTTGAGGGCCCTCAGGGAGGGCGAGCGGGAGACAGAGCTGTGGGGTAACTCCCTGCAAGGCCTGAAGGAGAGGTAGTGGGGTGAGGTGCCCCAAAGGGGGGTGGACCCCCTGCCCTACTGAGCAGAGGGAGGGGACCTAGGAGGTGAGGAGGAATGGAAACAGGTCACTGCTTAACATTGCAGAAAACCCCCCTCCCTACCGTCCCAGCCTTCCTGGGTGCCCTTATGCAACAGGTTTGTGGCCCTGGAGCACACCCCCCACCCTCCGAGCTCTCCCTTTTTTCCTCACTGCAAGTTTTTTCCTACCATGAATTTTTTTCCCACTTCCTCCTAACACTTTTATGTTCTAAGCTTATCTGTCCCACCCTGGGATGACAATTGGCATGATTTGGGCAAAAAGTTGAGTATTGTAGTTTTGTATGGTTAGCATGTACTTCCTTAATCTCATTATCTTATTAAGAGTAAACTTTAATGTTCCTTTTATAACTAATGAAGGAAAAGGCTTGACTTAGGGCAGCGCAGACTTGAGGATTCTGTTCTGATGCCCAAACAGGGTTTGGCACGCAGCGGGTATGCTGCTTTTGCCCAGAACTAATGCACGGAGGCCAAACTTTTCCGGTCTGCTCCAGGCACCTGGCAGGACAGCCCAGCCGTGAGCTCCAGGGAGCTCGGCATGGACGTCACGGATGTGGACCTTCTCAGGAACACAGGTATGATGGAAGCAAACGGCAGTGAGCAGCTCCAGGGGAAAGAGCGAGAAGTCCGCGCTGTGGCACTTGGAGACTCGTGGACTCGCACGTCCACCAAGTCGCTCAGGACCACGCATGGGGACCCAGCTCCTTAAAAGCCAAGGACAGGGATCGTGAGGTCATGGCAGCCCTGTCCTATCAGGGGTATTGTGACCTGCAGTAGTGCTAGGCAACTGCCATATGTCACTGCGGGGCTCACAGCCACAGCCTCAGTCACCCTCAAGCCAGAGCTGGCCCCAGACCAGACCTGCAGCTCCCACCAGGGTGCTGGGGCACCAGTGCAGGTGGGCTCGAGCTGGATGGTCTTTAAGGTCCCTTCCCACACCAGCCCTTCTCTGATTCTGTGCTGGAGGCACTGCACAAGGAAGATGGGGTGGTGTGCTGATGTCTGAAAAAAAGCAAACAACAAAACTAAGAGGAGGATTCAGACTAACAGAACTGGTAGGATTGAAGGAAAGACCAAAGAAAGAAAAGGTCACAATGAAAAGAAACAACCAAACAAAACAAAATCCAACAAAAACTGTCTATTCCATTGTTGCAGGGTTGGGAACCTACACGGATGGACACAAAAGTACTAGAGCAACAGCCCTGGAGGAGTCTGAGGCAGCAAGCTGAGGTTTCAGCTCTGTTCAGAGAATGCCAAAAGGAAAGGCTCCAGGAGATACTTGGCAGAAGCCGAAAGGGGCAAAGAGGACCGGACCTCAACTGGGGAGCCTGCGTGCAATTTCAGGTAATCTGTGAGTTCTACAGGACATGCAGAGACAAGCAAGTAAGAAATAACAGACAGGTATAGAACTCAAGCCAGAACTAAGGCAGGTAAACCAAAATTTTCCTGAGTACAAACTCCTGCAGGCAAAGGTAGCTACCAGGCATGTAAAAAAACCTCCAAAGTAGCCTTAATTGCCTGTTGCCTGTCCTGGAGATATCCCTAGAGATATGCGAGTTTCGGATGCAGAGAGAAAAAATGTGTGTTGGCGGAAGGCAAACCTTTTGCAGAAGCATGCTGAGGTGAGAAGGCAAGGGTAGCTACCAGGCATACGCTTAGCAGGAAACTTGGAGGAGGTGGAGAGGTTGAGGGCCCTCAGGGAGGGCGAGCGGGAGTCAGAGCTGTGGGGTAACTCCCTGCAAGATCTGAAGGAGAGGTACTGGCGTGAGGCGCCCCAAAGGGGGGTGGACCCCCTGCCCTACTGAGCAGAGGGAGGGGACCTAGGAGGTGAGGAGGAATGGAAACAGGTCACTGCTCGACATTGCAGACAACCCCCCTCCCTACTGTCCCAGCCTTCCTGGAGCTTGAGAGACCGCTGGGTGAGGATGAGGTGAACCCTCTGTCCAGGACGATGCCTAAGGCAAGGAAGCTGACTCCACACCTCAGGACTGCCTCCACAAAGAAAGAAAGAAGGGTGATTGTTGTAGACGACTCCCTTCTCAGGGAAACAGAGGGTCCTGTTTGTCAGCCTGACCCTACCTGTAGGGAAGTCTGCTGCCTCCCCGGGGCCAGGGTCAGGGACATTGCTAGAAAGCTTCCTAAGTTGGTTTGCCCTTCTGACTACTATCCTCTTGATAGTTCAGGCTGGCAGAGATGATATTGAAGAGAGAAGCCTGAAGGCTATCAAATAAGACTTTAAGGGAACTGGGACAATTAGTATATGGAGAAGGAGTACAGGTCGTGCTTTCCTCCATCCCTACAGTGGCAGGGAGGGGTACAGAGGGGACTTGGAAAGCCCACCTGATTAACAGGTGGCTCAGAGGCTGGTGCCAACACAGAAATTTGGGGTTTTATGGCCGTGGAGTGCTTTACTCGGCACCTGGCCCACTAACTGCAGATGGGTCCCACCTGCCTTGAAGGGGAAAACACACTAGCACAGGAGCTGGCAGGGCTCATTGAGGGCTTTAAACTAGGAAGGAAGGGGGATGAGGACAGGGAGGGAATAAGACTCGTTAGAGGTGTGCCGGGGGAACAGTGTCAAGGCCAGGGGAGCAGGCAATAGCCCAGCTGAAGTTCATCTATGCTAATGCATGCAGCATGGGCAACAAAGAGGAGGAGCTGGAAGCCATTGTGCAGGCAGGCAGCCTATGACTTGGTTGCCATCACTGAAATGTGGTGGGACCACTTCCATGACTGGAGTGCTGCAATGTCTGGCTATAGGCTCTTCAGAAGGGACAGGCAGCACGGAGGGGGTGGTGGTGTGTCTCTCTATATCAGAGAGAGTTTTGATGTTGTGGAACTCGAGGCTGCAACTGGGAATGAGCTTGATTGAACTTGATTTAAAACTTGATTGAAGTCTTGATTTAAATCCCTCTTAGTTTAAATACCGTTATTGGAGAGGGGAAGAATTGAATAGTCTTGACCACATGCTGGCTGGCATCCTTCCTTGGCCAGGCTTTGCCATTTCAGTTGAAAGGTTACATGCACAAGGCCCGTGGCAAATGGTGTCATGCTGCTGGATGCGCACGGGCAGGAGGCTGTCTTGCTCCCCGTGATCCTCCTAACATCTCCTGGGGACACACTCACTCAGCTCCTCTGCCACGGATGCCTGAATTGGCCACATGTTTACTTTGCCAAGCTACCAAGCAAAGGTTCTTGGGGAAAAATCTGCTCTTTCTGAAGAGCACCCGCCCCCCACCCTCCGAGCTCTCCCTTTTTTCCTCACTGCAAGTTTTTTCCTACCATGAATTTTTTTCCCACTACCTCCTAACACTTTTATGTTCTAAGCTTATCTGTCCCACCCTGGGATGACAATTGGCATGATTTGGGCAAAAAGTTGAGTATTGTAGTTTTGTATGGTTAGCATGTACTTCCTTAATCTCATTATCTTATTAAGAGTAAACTTTAATGTTCCTTTTATAACTAATGAAGGAAAAGGCTTGACTTAGGGCAGCGCAGACTTGAGGATTCTGTTCTGATGCCCAAACAGGGTTTGGCACGCAGCGGGTATGCTGCTTTTGCCCAGAACTAATGCACGGAGGCCAAACTTTTCCGGTCTGCTCCAGGCACCTGGCAGGACAGCCCAGCCGTGAGCTCCAGGGAGCTCGGGCATGGACGTCACGGATGTGGACCTTCTCAGGAACACAGGTATGATGGAAGCAAACGGCAGTGAGCAGCTCCAGGGGAAAGAGCGAGAAGTCCGCGCTGTGGCACTTGGAGACTCGTGGACTCGCACGTCCACCAAGTCGCTCAGGACCACGCATGGGGACCCAGCTCCTTAAAAGCCAAGGACAGGGATCGTGAGGTCATGGCAGCCCTGTCCTATCAGGGGTATTGTGACCTGCAGTAGTGCTAGGCAACTGCCATATGTCACTGCGGGGCTCACAGCCACAGCCTCAGTCACCCTCAAGCCAGAGCTGGCCCCAGACCAGACCTGCAGCTCCCACCAGGGTGCTGGGGCACCAGTGCAGGTGGGCTCGAGCTGGATGGTCTTTAAGGTCCCTTCCCACACCAGCCCTTCTCTGATTCTGTGCTGGAGGCACTGCACAAGGAAGATGGGGTGGTGTGCTGATGTCTGAAAAAAGCAAACAACAAAACTAAGAGGCGGATTCAAACTAACACAGCTGGTAGGATTGAAGGAAAGACCAAAGAAAGAAAAGGTCACAATGAAAAGAAACAACCAAACAAAACAAAATCCAACAAAAACTGTCTATTCCATTGTTACAGGGTTGGGAACCTACATGGATGTACACAAAAGTACTAGAGCAACAGCCCTGGAGGAGTCTGAGGCAGCAAGCTGAGGTTTCAGCTCTGTTCAGAGAATGCCAAAAGGAAAGGCTCCAGGAGATACTTGGCAGAAGCCGAAAGGGGCAAAGAGGACCGGACCTCAACAGACAGAGAAACAACTGGGGAGCCTGCGTGCAATTTCAGGTAACCTGTGAGTTCCTCAGGACATGCAGAGACAAGCAAGTAAGAAATAACAGACAGGTATAGAACTCAAGCCAGAACTACGGCAGGTAAATCAAAATTTTCCTGAGTACAAACTCGTGCAGGCAAAGGTAGCTACCCGGCATGTAAAACCTCCAAAGTAGCCTTAATTGCCTGTTGCCTGTCCTGGAGATATCCCTAGATATATGCGAGTTTGATATGCAGAGAGAAAAAATGTGTGTTGGCAGAAGGAAAAACCTTTTGCAGAAGCATGCCGAGGTGAGAAGGCAAGGGTAGCTACCAGGCATACGCTTAGCAGGAAAGTTGGCCAGACTTGTGGCGTCCCTGCCCTGAAGGGCTTTGCAGGTGCCCAGAGCTAAATCTGTGTCAGCAAGAAGCCCAAACATTTGCAGAAGCTTCGTGGAGGAAGCAATGGTGGCTTGCAGGCATGCAGCTAGCTGGAAAGGAGAGGCAAACTTGGCAGAAAGCTAACGTGGAGGGGTCCTGGGCTGGCATTGGCAAGCAATTCTGCATGTGGAGCTAGCCCGGAAGATTTGGAAAATGTGATCAGCGAGGAAAAGCGAAGGTACCCTGGCAGGTACCTCTCTCCAGAATTGGGCCAAGATCTCAGGTAGCTCCCCTGAAGCAATCTGCGGACAGGCTGCCAAAGTCAATCTGCGTGTGGACGTAGGCACAAACTTTTGTCAAAGGAGATCAAGAGAAGGCAAGAGAAGCCTGTTGGCATGCAGCTCCCTCCAAAATTGGCCAATGCTCTTGGGTACCTAGCGTGAAGGGGTCTAGGGACTAAATGCACAAGTCAGTCTCTGGAAGAGGCCAAAAACTTCCCCAAGTATGCCTGGGAGGAGGAACGGGTAGCTACTGGGCATGCACGTAATTGCCAATTTGACTGAAATTGAGGTAGCGACCCCAGACGGGTACGCTGCTGTAGTCCAGGAGTAAGGCAGGGAGGCAAAACTTTTTGCTAAGTGTAATGTGGTGGAGGCCAAGGGAGCTCCCGGGCATGTAAACCCTCCAAAGTAGCCTTAATTGCCTGTTGCCTGTCCTGGAGATACCCCTAGATATATGCGAGTTTGATATGCAGAGAGAAAAAATGTGTGTTGGCAGAAGGAAAAACCTTTTGCAGAAGCATGCCGAGGTGAGAAGGCAAGGGTAGCTACCAGGCATACGCTTAGCAGGAAAGTTGGCCAGACTTGTGGCGTCCCTGCCCTGAAGGGCTTTGCAGGTACCCAGAGCTAAATCTGTGTCAGCAAGAAGCCCAAACATTTGCAGAAGCTTCGTGGAGGAAGCAATGGTGGCTTGCAGGCATGCAGCTAGCTGGAAAGGAGAGGCAAACTTGGCAGAAAGCTAACGTAGAGGGGTCCTGGGCTGGCATTGGCAAGCAATTCTGCATGTGGAGCTAGCCCGGAAGATTTGGAAAATGTGATCAGCGAGGAAAAGCGAAGATACCCTGGCAGGTACCTCTCTCCAGAATTGGGCCAAGATCTCAGGTAGCTCCCCTGAAGCAATCTGCGGACAGGCTGCCAAAGTCAATCTGCATGTGGACGTAGGCACAAACTTTTGTCAAAGCAGGTCAAGAGAAGGCAAGAGAAGCCTGTTGGCATGCAGCTCCCTCCAAAATTGGCCAATGCTCTTGGGTACCTAGCCTGAAGGGGTCTAGGGACTAAATGCACAAGTCAGTCTCTGGAAGAGGCCAAAAACTTCCCCAAGTATGCCTGGGAGGAGGAACGGGTAGCTACTGGGCATGCACGTAATTGCAATTTGACTGAAATTGAGGTAGCGACCCCAGACGGGTACGCTGCTGTAGTCCAGGAGTAAGGCAGGGAGGCAAAACTTTTTGCTAAGTGTAATGTGGTGGAGGCCAAGGGAGCTTCCGGGCATGTAAACCCTCCAAAGTAGCCTTAATTGCCTGTTGCCTGTCCTGGAGATATCCCTAGAGATATGCGAGTTTGATATGCAGAGAGAAAAAATGTGTGTTGGCAGAAGGAAAAACCTTTTGCAGAAGCATGCCGAGGTGAGAAGGCAAGGGTAGCTACCAGGCATACGCTTAGCAGGAAAGTTGGCCAGACTTGTGGCGTCCCTGCCCTGAAGGGCTTTGCAGGTACCCAGAGCTAAATCTGTGTCAGCAAGAAGCCCAAACATTTGCAGAAGCTTCGTGGAGGAAGCAATGGTGGCTTGCAGGCATGCAGCTAGCTGGAAAGGAGAGGCAAACTTGGCAGAAAGCTAACGTGGAGGGGTCCTGGGCTGGCATTGGCAAGCAATTCTGCATGTGGAGCTAGCCCGGAAGATTTGGAAAATGTGATCAGCGAGGAAAAGCGAAGGTACCCTGGCAGGTACCTCTCTCCAGAATTGGGCCAAGATCTCAGGTAGCTCCCCTGAAGCAATCTGCGGACAGGCTGCCAAAGTCAATCTGCGTGTGGACGTAGGCACAAACTTTTGTCAAAGGAGATCAAGAGAAGGCAAGAGAAGCCTGTTGGCATGCAGCTCCCTCCAAAATTGGCCAATGCTCTTGGGTACCTAGCCTGAAGGGGTCTAGGGACTAAATGCACAAGTCAGTCTCTGGAAGAGGCCAAAAACTTTTGCAAGTATGCCTGGGAGGAGGAACGGGTAGCTACTGGGCATGCACGTAATTGCCAATTTGACTGAAATTGAGGTAGCGACCCCGGACGGGTACGCTGCTGTAGTCCAGGAGTAAGGCAGGGAGGCAAAACTTTTTGCTAAGTGTAATGTGGTGGAGGCCAAGGGAGCTTCCGGGCATGTAAACCCTCCAAAGTAGCCTTAATTGCCTGTTGCCTGTCCTGGAGATATCCCTAGAGATATGCGAGTTTGATATGCAGAGAGAAAAAATGTGTGTTGGCAGAAGGAAAAACCTTTTGCAGAAGCATGCCGAGGTGAGAAGGCAAGGGTAGCTACCAGGCATACGCTTAGCAGGAAAGTTGGCCAGACTTGTGGCGTCCCTGCCCTGAAGGGCTTTGCAGGTACCCAGAGCTAAATCTGTGTCAGCAAGAAGCCCAAACATTTGCAGAAGCTTCGTGGAGGAAGCAATGGTGGCTTGCAGGCATGCAGCTAGCTGGAAAGGAGAGGCAAACTTGGCAGAAAGCTAACGTGGAGGGGTCCTGGGCTGGCATTGGCAAGCAATTCTGCATGTGGAGCTAGCCCGGAAGATTTGGAAAATGTGATCAGCGAGGAAAAGCGAAGGTACCCTGGCAGGTACCTCTCTCCAGTATTGGGCCAAGATCTCAGGTAGCTCCCCTGAAGCAATCTGCTGACAGGATGCTGAAGTCAATCTGTGTGTGGACGTAGGCACAAACTTTTGTCAAAGGAGATCAAGAGAAGGCAAGAGAAGCCTGTTGGCATGCAGCTCCCTCCAAAATTGGCCAATGCTCTTGGGTACCTAGCCTGAAGGGGTCTAGGGACTAAATGCACAAGTCAGTCTCTGGAAGAGGCCAAAAAACTTTTGCAAGTATGCCTGGGAGGAGGAACGGGTAGCTACTGGGCATGCACGTAATTGCCAATTTGACTGAAATTGAGGTAGCGACCCCGGACGGGTACGCTGCTGTAGTCCAGGAGTAAGGCAGGGAGGCAAAACTTTTTGCTAAGTGTAATGTGGTGGAGGCCAAGGGAGCTCCCGGGCATGTAAACCCTCCAAAGTAGCCTTAATTGCCTGTTGCCTGTCCTGGAGATATCCCTAGATATATGCGAGTTTGATATGCAGAGAGAAAAAATGTGTGTTGGCAGAAGGAAAAACCTTTTGCAGAAGCATGCCGAGGTGAGAAGGCAAGGGTAGCTACCAGGCATACGCTTAGCAGGAAAGTTGGCCAGACTTGTGGCGTCCCTGCCCTGAAGGGCTTTGCAGGTACCCAGAGCTAAATCTGTGTCAGCAAGGAGCCCAAACATTTGCAGAAGCTTCGTGGAGGAAGCAATGGTGGCTTGCAGGCATGCAGCTAGCTGGAAAGGAGAGGCAAACTTGGCAGAAAGCTAACGTAGAGGGGTCCTGGGCTGGCATTGGCAAGCAATTCTGCATGTGGAGCTAGCCCGGAAGATTTGGAAAATGTGATCAGCGAGGAAAAGCGAAGATACCCTGGCAGGTACCTCTCTCCAGAATTGGGCCAAGATCTCAGGTAGCTCCCCTGAAGCAATCTGCGGACAGGCTGCCAAAGTCAATCTGCATGTGGACGTAGGCACAAACTTTTGTCAAAGCAGGTCAAGAGAAGGCAAGAGAAGCCTGTTGGCATGCAGCTCCCTCCAAAATTGGCCAATGCTCTTGGGTACCTAGCCTGAAGGGGTCTAGGGACTAAATGCACAAGTCAGTCTCTGGAAGAGGCCAAAAACTTCCCCAAGTATGCCTGGGAGGAGGAACGGGTAGCTACTGGGCATGCACGTAATTGCCAATTTGACTGAAATTGAGGTAGCGACCCCGGACGGGTACGCTGCTGTAGTCCAGGAGTAAGGCAGGGAGGCAAAACTTTTTGCTAAGTGTAATGTGGTGGAGGCGAAGGGAGCTTCCGGGCATGTAAACCCTCCAAAGTAGCCTTAATTGCCTGTTGCCTGTCCTGGAGATATCCCTAGATATATGCGAGTTTGATATGCAGAGAGAAAAAATGTGTGTTGGCAGAAGGAAAAACCTTTTGCAGAAGCATGCCGAGGTGAGAAGGCAAGGGTAGCTACCAGGCATACGCTTAGCAGGAAAGTTGGCCAGCCTTGTGGCGTCCCTGCCCTGAAGGGCTTTGCAGGTACCCAGAGCTAAATCTGTGTCAGCAAGAAGCCCAAACATTTGCAGAAGCTTCGTGGAGGAAGCAATGGTGGCTTGCAGGCATGCAGCTAGCTGGAAAGGAGAGGCAAACTTGGCAGAAAGCTAACGTAGAGGGGTCCTGGGCTGGCATTGGCAAGCAATTCTGCATGTGGAGCTAGCCCGGAAGATTTGGAAAATGTGATCAGCGAGGAAAAGCGAAGATACCCTGGCAGGTACCTCTCTCCAGAATTGGGCCAAGATCTCAGGTAGCTCCCCTGAAGCAATCTGCGGACAGGCTGCCAAAGTCAATCTGCATGTGGACGTAGGCACAAACTTTTGTCAAAGCAGGTCAAGAGAAGGCAAGAGAAGCCTGTTGGCATGCAGCTCCCTCCAAAATTGGCCAATGCTCTTGGGTACCTAGCCTGAAGGGGTCTAGGGACTAAATGCACAAGTCAGTCTCTGGAAGAGGCCAAAAACTTCCCCAAGTATGCCTGGGAGGAGGAACGGGTAGCTACTGGGCATGCACGTAATTGCCAATTTGACTGAAATTGAGGTAGCGACCCCGGACGGGTACGCTGCTGTAGTCCAGGAGTAAGGCAGGGAGGCAAAACTTTTTGCTAAGTGTAATGTGGTGGAGGCCAAGGGAGCTTCCGGGCATGTAAACCCTCCAAAGTAGCCTTAATTGCCTGTTGCCTGTCCTGGAGATATCCCTAGATATATGCGAGTTTGATATGCAGAGAGAAAAAATGTGTGTTGGCAGAAGGAAAAACCTTTTGCAGAAGCATGCCGAGGTGAGAAGGCAAGGGTAGCTACCAGGCATACGCTTAGCAGGAAAGTTGGCCAGACTTGTGGCGTCCCTGCCCTGAAGGGCTTTGCAGGTGCCCAGAGCTAAATCTGTGTCAGCAAGAAGCCCAAACATTTGCAGAAGCTTCGTGGAGGAAGCAATGGTGGCTTGCAGGCATGCAGCTAGCTGGAAAGGAGAGGCAAACTTGGCAGAAAGCTAACGTGGAGGGGTCCTGGGCTGGCATTGGCAAGCAATTCTGCATGTGGAGCTAGCCCGGAAGATTTGGAAAATGTGATCAGCGAGGAAAAGCGAAGGTACCCTGGCAGGTACCTCTCTCCAGAATTGGGCCAAGATCTCAGGTAGCTCCCCTGAAGCAATCTGCGGACAGGCTGCCAAAGTCAATCTGCGTGTGGACGTAGGCACAAACTTTTGTCAAAGGAGATCAAGAGAAGGCAAGAGAAGCCTGTTGGCATGCAGCTCCCTCCAAAATTGGCCAATGCTCTTGGGTACCTAGCCTGAAGGGGTCTAGGGACTAAATGCACAAGTCAGTCTCTGGAAGAGGCCAAAAAACTTTTGCAAGTATGCCTGGGAGGAGGAACGGGTAGCTACTGGGCATGCACGTAATTGCCAATTTGACTGAAATTGAGGTAGCGACCCCGGACGGGTACGCTGCTGTAGTCCAGGAGTAAGGCAGGGAGGCAAAACTTTTTGCTAAGTGTAATGTGGTGGAGGCCAAGGGAGCTCCCGGGCATGTAAACCCTCCAAAGTAGCCTGAATTGCCTGTTGCCTGTCCTGGAGATATCCCTAGATATATGCGAGTTTGATATGCAGAGAGAAAAAATGTGTGTTGGCAGAAGGAAAAACCTTTTGCAGAAGCATGCCGAGGTGAGAAGGCAAGGGTAGCTACCAGGCATACGCTTAGCAGGAAAGTTGGCCAGACTTGTGGCGTCCCTGCCCTGAAGGGCTTTGCAGGTACCCAGAGCTAAATCTGTGTCAGCAAGAAGCCCAAACATTTGCAGAAGCTTCGTGGAGGAAGCAATGGTGGCTTGCAGGCATGCAGCTAGCTGGAAAGGAGAGGCAAACTTGGCAGAAAGCTAACGTGGAGGGGTCCTGGGCTGGCATTGGCAAGCAATTCTGCATGTGGAGCTAGCCCAGCAGATTTGGAAAATGTGATCAGCGAGGAAAAGCGAAGGTACCCTGGCAGGTACCTCTCTCCAGAATTGGGCCAAGATCTCAGGTAGCTCCCCTGAAGAGATCTGCTGACAGGACGCCAAAGTCAATCTGCGTGTGGACGTAGGCAGAAACTTTTGTCAAAGGAGATCAAGAGAAGGCAAGAGAAGCCTGTTGGCATGCAGCTCCCTCCAAAATTGGCCAATGCTCTTGGGTACCTAGCCTGAAGGGGTCTAGGGACTAAATGCACAAGTCAGTCTCTGGAAGAGGCCAAAAACTTCCCCAAGTATGCCTGGGAGGAGGAACGGGTAGCTACTGGGCATGCACGTAATTGCCAATTTGACTGAAATTGAGGTAGCGACCCCGGACGGGTACGCTGCTGTAGTCCAGGAGTAAGGCAGGGAGGCAAAACTTTTTGCTAAGTGTAATGTGGTGGAGGCCAAGGGAGCTCCCGGGCATGTAAACCCTCCAAAGTAGCCTGAATTGCCTGTTGCCTGTCCTGGAGATATCCCTAGATATATGCGAGTTTGATATGCAGAGAGAAAAAATGTGTGTTGGCAGAAGGAAAAACCTTTTGCAGAAGCATGCCGAGGTGAGAAGGCAAGGGTAGCTACCAGGCATACGCTTAGCAGGAAAGTTGGCCAGACTTGTGGCGTCCCTGCCCTGAAGGGCTTTGCAGGTACCCAGAGCTAAATCTGTGTCAGCAAGAAGCCCAAACATTTGCAGAAGCTTCGTGGAGGAAGCAATGGTGGCTTGCAGGCATGCAGCTAGCTGGAAAGGAGAGGCAAACTTGGCAGAAAGCTAACGTGGAGGGGTCCTGGGCTGGCATTGGCAAGCAATTCTGCATGTGGAGCTAGCCCGGAAGATTTGGAAAATGTGATCAGCGAGGAAAAGCGAAGGTACCCTGGCAGGTACCTCTCTCCAGAATTGGGCCAAGATCTCAGGTAGCTCCCCTGAAGCGATCTGCGGACAGGCTGCCAGAGTCAATCTGGGTGTGGACGTAGGCAGAAACTTTTGTCAAAGGAGATCAAGAGAAGGCAAGAGAAGCCTGTTGGCATGCAGCTCCCTCCAAAATTGGCCAATGCTCTTGGGTACCTAGCCTGAAGGGGTCTGAGGACTAAATGCACAAGTCAGTCTCTGGAAGAGGCCAAAAAACTTTTGCAAGTATGCCTGGGAGGAGGAACGGGTAGCTACTGGGCATGCACGTAATTGCCAATTTGACTGAAATTGAGGTAGCGACCCCGGACGGGTACGCTGCTGTAGTCCAGGAGTAAGGCAGGGAGGCAAAACTTTTTGCTAAGTGTAATGTGGTGGAGGCCAAGGGAGCTCCCGGGCATGTAAACCCTCCAAAGTAGCCTGAATTGCCTGTTGCCTGTCCTGGAGATATCCCTAGATATATGCGAGTTTGATATGCAGAGAGAAAAAATGTGTGTTGGCAGAAGGAAAAACCTTTTGCAGAAGCATGCCGAGGTGAGAAGGCAAGGGTAGCTACCAGGCATACGCTTAGCAGGAAAGTTGGCCAGACTTGTGGCGTCCCTGCCCTGAAGGGCTTTGCAGGTACCCAGAGCTAAATCTGTGTCAGCAAGAAGCCCAAACATTTGCAGAAGCTTCGTGGAGGAAGCAATGGTGGCTTGCAGGCATGCAGCTAGCTGGAAAGGAGAGGCAAACTTGGCAGAAAGCTAACGTGGAGGGGTCCTGGGCTGGCATTGGCAAGCAATTCTGCATGTGGAGCTAGCCTGGAAGATTTGGAAAATGTGATCAGCGAGGAAAAGCGAAGGTACCCTGGCAGGTACCTCTCTCCAGAATTGGGCCAAGATCTCAGGTAGCTCCCCTGAAGAGATCTGCTGACAGGACGCCAAAGTCAATCTGTGTGTGGACGTAGGCAGAAACTTTTGTCAAAGGAGATCAAGAGAAGGCAAGAGAAGCCTGTTGGCATGCAGCTCCCTCCAAAATTGGCCAATGCTCTTGGGTACCTAGCCTGAAGGGGTCTAGGGACTAAATGCACAAGTCAGTCTCTGGAAGAGGCCAAAAACTTCCCCAAGTATGCCTGGGAGGAGGAACGGGTAGCTACTGGGCATGCACGTAATTGCCAATTTGACTGAAATTGAGGTAGCGACCCCGGACGGGTACGCTGCTGTAGTCCAGGAGTAAGGCAGGGAGGCAAAACTTTTTGCTAAGTGTAATGTGGTGGAGGCCAAGGGAGCTCCCGGGCATGTAAACCCTCCAAAGTAGCCTTAATTGCCTGTTGCCTGTCCTGGAGATATCCCTAGATATATGCGAGTTTGATATGCAGAGAGAAAAAATGTGTGTTGGCAGAAGGAAAAACCTTTTGCAGAAGCATGCCGAGGTGAGAAGGCAAGGGTAGCTACCAGGCATACGCTTAGCAGGAAAGTTGGCCAGACTTGTGGCGTCCCTGCCCTGAAGGGCTTTGCAGGTACCCAGAGCTAAATCTGTGTCAGCAAGAAGCCCAAACATTTGCAGAAGCTTCGTGGAGGAAGCAATGGTGGCTTGCAGGCATGCAGCTAGCTGGAAAGGAGAGGCAAACTTGGCAGAAAGCTAACGTGGAGGGGTCCTGGGCTGGCATTGGCAAGCAATTCTGCATGTGGAGCTAGCCCGGAAGATTTGGAAAATGTGATCAGCGAGGAAAAGCGAAGGTACCCTGGCAGGTACCTCTCTCCAGAATTGGGCCAAGATCTCAGGTAGCTCCCCTGAAGCAATCTGCGGACAGGCTGCCAGAGTCAATCTGTGTGTGGACGTAGGCAGAAACTTTTGTCAAAGGAGATCAAGAGAAGGCAAGAGAAGCCTGTTGGCATGCAGCTCCCTCCAAAATTGGCCAATGCTCTTGGGTACCTAGCCTGAAGGGGTCTGAGGACTAAATGCACAAGTCAGTCTCTGGAAGAGGCCAAAAAACTTTTGCAAGTATGCCTGGGAGGAGGAACGGGTAGCTACTGGGCATGCACGTAATTGCCAATTTGACTGAAATTGAGGTAGCGACCCCGGACGGGTACGCTGCTGTAGTCCAGGAGTAAGGCAGGGAGGCAAAACTTTTTGCTAAGTGTAATGTGGTGGAGGCGAAGGGAGCTCCCGGGCATGTAAACCCTCCAAAGTAGCCTGAATTGCCTGTTGCCTGTCCTGGAGATATCCCTAGATATATGCGAGTTTGATATGCAGAGAGAAAAAATGTGTGTTGGCAGAAGGAAAAACCTTTTGCAGAAGCATGCCGAGGTGAGAAGGCAAGGGTAGCTACCAGGCATACGCTTAGCAGGAAAGTTGGCCAGACTTGTGGCGTCCCTGCCCTGAAGGGCTTTGCAGGTACCCAGAGCTAAATCTGTGTCAGCAAGAAGCCCAAACATTTGCAGAAGCTTCGTGGAGGAAGCAATGGTGGCTTGCAGGCATGCAGCTAGCTGGAAAGGAGAGGCAAACTTGGCAGAAAGCTAACGTGGAGGGGTCCTGGGCTGGCATTGGCAAGCAATTCTGCATGTGGAGCTAGCCCGGAAGATTTGGAAAATGTGATCAGCGAGGAAAAGCGAAGGTACCCTGGCAGGTACCTCTCTCCAGAATTGGGCCAAGATCTCAGGTAGCTCCCCTGAAGCAATCTGCTGACAGGACGCCAAAGTCAATCTGCGTGTGGACGTAGGCAGAAACTTTTGTCAAAGGAGATCAAGAGAAGGCAAGAGAAGCCTGTTGGCATGCAGCTCCCTCCAAAATTGGCCAATGCTCTTGGGTACCTAGCCTGAAGGGGTCTAGGGACTAAATGCACAAGTCAGTCTCTGGAAGAGGCCAAAAACTTCCCCAAGTATGCCTGGGAGGAGGAACGGGTAGCTACTGGGCATGCACGTAATTGCCAATTTGACTGAAATTGAGGTAGCGACCCCGGACGGGTACGCTGCTGTAGTCCAGGAGTAAGGCAGGGAGGCAAAACTTTTTGCTAAGTGTAATGTGGTGGAGGCCAAGGGAGCTTCCGGGCATGTAAACCCTCCAAAGTAGCCTTAATTGCCTGTTGCCTGTCCTGGAGATATCCCTAGAGATATGCGAGTTTGATATGCAGAGAGAAAAAATGTGTGTTGGCAGAAGGAAAAACCTTTTGCAGAAGCATGCTGAGGTGAGAAGGCAAGGGTAGCTACCAGGCATACGCTTAGCAGGAAAGTTGGCCAGACTTGTGGCGTCCCTGCCCTGAAGGGCTTTGCAGGTACCCAGAGCTAAATCTGTGTCAGCAAGAAGCCCAAACATTTGCAGAAGCTTCGTGGAGGAAGCAATGGTGGCTTGCAGGCATGCAGCTAGCTGGAAAGGAGAGGCAAACTTGGCAGAAAGCTAACGTGGAGGGGTCCTGGGCTGGCATTGGCAAGCAATTCTGCATGTGGAGCTAGCCCGGAAGATTTGGAAAATGTGATCAGCGAGGAAAAGCGGAGGTACCCTGGCAGGTACCTCTCTCCAGAATTGGGCCAAGATCTCAGGTAGCTCCCCTGAAGAGATCTGCTGACAGGACGCCAAAGTCAATCTGTGTGTGGACGTAGGCAGAAACTTTTGTCAAAGGAGATCAAGAGAAGGCAAGAGAAGCCTGTTGGCATGCAGCTCCCTCCAAAATTGGCCAATGCTCTTGGGTACCTAGCCTGAAGGGGTCTAGGGACTAAATGCACAAGTCAGTCTCTGGAAGAGGTCAAAAAACTTATGCAAGTATGCCTGGGAGGAGGAACGGGTAGCTACTGGGCATGCACGTAATTGCCAATTTGACTGAAATTGAGGTAGCGACCCCGGACGGGTACGCTGCTGTAGTCCAGGAGTAAGGCAGGGAGGCAAAACTTTTTGCTAAGTGTAATGTGGTGGAGGCCAAGGGAGCTCCTGGGCATGTAAACCCTCCAAAGTAGCCTTAATTGCCTGTTGCCTGTCCTGGAGATATCCCTAGAGATATGCGAGTTTGATATGCAGAGAGAAAAAATGTGTGTTGGCAGAAGGAAAAACCTTTTGCAGAAGCATGCCGAGGTGAGAAGGCAAGGGTAGCTACCAGGCATACGCTTAGCAGGAAAGTTGGCCAGACTTGTGGCGTCCCTGCCCTGAAGGGCTTTGCAGGTACCCAGAGCTAAATCTGTGTCAGCAAGAAGCCCAAACATTTGCAGAAGCTTCGTGGAGGAAGCAATGGTGGCTTGCAGGCATGCAGCTAGCTGGAAAGGAGAGGCAAACTTGGCAGAAAGCTAACGTGGAGGGGTCCTGGGCTGGCATTGGCAAGCAATTCTGCATGTGGAGCTAGCCCGGAAGATTTGGAAAATGTGATCAGCGAGGAAAAGCGGAGGTACCCTGGCAGGTACCTCTCTCCAGAATTGGGTCAAGATCTCAGGTAGCTCCCCTGAAGAGATCTGCTGACAGGACGCCAAAGTCAATCTGCGTGTGGACGTAGGCAGAAACTTTTGTCAAAGGAGATCAAGAGAAGGCAAGAGAAGCCTGTTGGCATGCAGCTCCCTCCAAAATTGGCCAATGCTCTTGGGTACCTAGCCTGAAGGGGTCTAGGGACTAAATGCACAAGTCAGTCTCTGGAAGAGGTCAAAAAACTTCCCCAAGTATGCCTGGGAGGAGGAACGGGTAGCTACTGGGCATGCACGTAATTGCCAATTTGACCGAAATTGAGGTAGCGACCCCGGACGGGTACGCTGCTGTAGTCCAGGAGTAAGGCAGGGAGGCAAAACTTTTTGCTAAGTGTAATGTGGTGGAGGCGAAGGGAGCTCCCGGGCATGTAAACCCTCCAAAGTAGCCTTAATTGCCTGTTGCCTGTCCTGGAGATATCCCTAGAGATGTGCGAGTTTGATATGCAGAGAGAAAAAATGTGTGTTGGCAGAAGGAAAAACCTTTTGCAGAAGCATGCCGAGGTGAGAAGGCAAGGGTAGCTACCAGGCATACGCTTAGCAGGAAAGTTGGCCAGACTTGTGGCGTCCCTGCCCTGAAGGGCTTTGCAGGTACCCAGAGCTAAATCTGTGTCAGCAAGAAGCCCAAATATTTGCAGAAGCTTCGTGGAGGAAGCAATGGTGGCTTGCAGGCATGCAGCTAGCTGGAAAGGAGAGGCAAACTTGGCAGAAAGCTAACGTGGAGGGGTCCTGGGCTGGCATTGGCAAGCAATTCTGCATGTGGAGCTAGCCCAGCAGATTTGGAAAATGTGATCAGCGAGGAAAAGCGAAGGTACCCTGGCAGGTACCTCTCTCCAGAATTGGGCCAAGATCTCAGGTAGCTCCCCTGAAGAGATCTGCTGACAGGACGCCAAAGTCAATCTGCGTGTGGACGTAGGCAGAAACTTTTGTCAAAGGAGATCAAGAGAAGGCAAGAGAAGCCTGTTGGCATGCAGCTCCCTCCAAAATTGGCCAATGCTCTTGGGTACCTAGCGTGAAGGGGTCTAGGGACTAAATGCACAAGTCAGTCTCTGGAAGAGGTCAAAAAACTTATGCAAGTATGCCTGGGAGGAGGAACGGGTAGCTACTGGGCATGCACGTAATTGCCAATTTGACTGAAATTGAGGTAGCGACCCCGGACGGGTACGCTGCTGTAGTCCAGGAGTAAGGCAGGGAGGCAAAACTTTTTGCTAAGTGTAATGTGGTGGAGGCCAAGGGAGCTCCTGGGCATGTAAACCCTCCAAAGTAGCCTTAATTGCCTGTTGCCTGTCCTGGAGATATCCCTAGAGATATGCGAGTTTGATATGCAGAGAGAAAAAATGTGTGTTGGCAGAAGGAAAAACCTTTTGCAGAAGCATGCCGAGGTGAGAAGGCAAGGGTAGCTACCAGGCATACGCTTAGCAGGAAAGTTGGCCAGACTTGTGGCGTCCCTGCCCTGAAGGGCTTTGCAGGTACCCAGAGCTAAATCTGTGTCAGCAAGAAGCCCAAACATTTGCAGAAGCTTCGTGGAGGAAGCAATGGTGGCTTGCAGGCATGCAGCTAGCTGGAAAGGAGAGGCAAACTTGGCAGAAAGCTAACGTGGAGGGGTCCTGGGTTGGCATTGGCAAGCAATTCTGCATGTGGAGCTAGCCCGGAAGATTTGGAAAATGTGATCAGCGAGGAAAAGCGGAGGTACCCTGGCAGGTACCTCTCTCCAGAATTGGGCCAAGATCTCAGGTAGCTCCCCTGAAGAGATCTGCTGACAGGACGCCAAAGTCAATCTGCGTGTGGACGTAGGCAGAAACTTTTGTCAAAGGAGATCAAGAGAAGGCAAGAGAAGCCTGTTGGCATGCAGCTCCCTCCAAAATTGGCCAATGCTCTTGGGTACCTAGCCTGAAGGGGTCTAGGGACTAAATGCACAAGTCAGTCTCTGGAAGAGGCCAAAAAACTTCCCCAAGTATGCCTGGGAGGAGGAACGGGTAGCTACTGGGCATGCACGTAATTGCCAATTTGACTGAAATTGAGGTAGCGACCCCGGACGGGTACGCTGCTGTAGTCCAGGAGTAAGGCAGGGAGGCAAAACTTTTTGCTAAGTGTAATGTGGTGGAGGCGAAGGGAGCTCCCGGGCATGTAAACCCTCCAAAGTAGCCTGAATTGCCTGTTGCCTGTCCTGGAGATATCCCTAGATATATGCGAGTTTGATATGCAGAGAGAAAAAATGTGTGTTGGCAGAAGGAAAAACCTTTTGCAGAAGCATGCCGAGGTGAGAAGGCAAGGGTAGCTACCAGGCATACGCTTAGCAGGAAAGTTGGCCAGACTTGTGGCGTCCCTGCCCTGAAGGGCTTTGCAGGTACCCAGAGCTAAATCTGTGTCAGCAAGAAGCCCAAACATTTGCAGAAGCTTCGTGGAGGAAGCAATGGTGGCTTGCAGGCATGCAGCTAGCTGGAAAGGAGAGGCAAACTTGGCAGAAAGCTAACGTGGAGGGGTCCTGGGCTGGCATTGGCAAGCAATTCTGCATGTGGAGCTAGCCCGGAAGATTTGGAAAATGTGATCAGCGAGGAAAAGCGAAGGTACCCTGGCAGGTACCTCTCTCCAGAATTGGGCCAAGATCTCAGGTAGCTCCCCTGAAGCAATCTGCTGACAGGACGCCAAAGTCAATCTGTGTGTGGACGTAGGCAGAAACTTTTGTCAAAGGAGATCAAGAGAAGGCAAGAGAAGCCTGTTGGCATGCAGCTCCCTCCAAAATTGGCCAATGCTCTTGGGTACCTAGCCTGAAGGGGTCTAGGGACTAAATGCACAAGTCAGTCTCTGGAAGAGGCCAAAAACTTCCCCAAGTATGCCTGGGAGGAGGAACGGGTAGCTACTGGGCATGCACGTAATTGCCAATTTGACTGAAATTGAGGTAGCGACCCCGGACGGGTACGCTGCTGTAGTCCAGGAGTAAGGCAGGGAGGCAAAACTTTTTGCTAAGTGTAATGTGGTGGAGGCCAAGGGAGCTTCCGGGCATGTAAACCCTCCAAAGTAGCCTTAATTGCCTGTTGCCTGTCCTGGAGATATCCCTAGAGATATGCGAGTTTGATATGCAGAGAGAAAAAATGTGTGTTGGCAGAAGGAAAAACCTTTTGCAGAAGCATGCTGAGGTGAGAAGGCAAGGGTAGCTACCAGGCATACGCTTAGCAGGAAAGTTGGCCAGACTTGTGGCGTCCCTGCCCTGAAGGGCTTTGCAGGTACCCAGAGCTAAATCTGTGTCAGCAAGAAGCCCAAACATTTGCAGAAGCTTCGTGGAGGAAGCAATGGTGGCTTGCAGGCATGCAGCTAGCTGGAAAGGAGAGGCAAACTTGGCAGAAAGCTAACGTGGAGGGGTCCTGGGCTGGCATTGGCAAGCAATTCTGCATGTGGAGCTAGCCCGGAAGATTTGGAAAATGTGATCAGCGAGGAAAAGCGGAGGTACCCTGGCAGGTACCTCTCTCCAGAATTGGGCCAAGATCTCAGGTAGCTCCCCTGAAGAGATCTGCTGACAGGACGCCAAAGTCAATCTGTGTGTGGACGTAGGCAGAAACTTTTGTCAAAGGAGATCAAGAGAAGGCAAGAGAAGCCTGTTGGCATGCAGCTCCCTCCAAAATTGGCCAATGCTCTTGGGTACCTAGCCTGAAGGGGTCTAGGGACTAAATGCACAAGTCAGTCTCTGGAAGAGGTCAAAAAACTTATGCAAGTATGCCTGGGAGGAGGAACGGGTAGCTACTGGGCATGCACGTAATTGCCAATTTGACTGAAATTGAGGTAGCGACCCCGGACGGGTACGCTGCTGTAGTCCAGGAGTAAGGCAGGGAGGCAAAACTTTTTGCTAAGTGTAATGTGGTGGAGGCCAAGGGAGCTCCTGGGCATGTAAACCCTCCAAAGTAGCCTTAATTGCCTGTTGCCTGTCCTGGAGATATCCCTAGAGATATGCGAGTTTGATATGCAGAGAGAAAAAATGTGTGTTGGCAGAAGGAAAAACCTTTTGCAGAAGCATGCCGAGGTGAGAAGGCAAGGGTAGCTACCAGGCATACGCTTAGCAGGAAAGTTGGCCAGACTTGTGGCGTCCCTGCCCTGAAGGGCTTTGCAGGTACCCAGAGCTAAATCTGTGTCAGCAAGAAGCCCAAACATTTGCAGAAGCTTCGTGGAGGAAGCAATGGTGGCTTGCAGGCATGCAGCTAGCTGGAAAGGAGAGGCAAACTTGGCAGAAAGCTAACGTGGAGGGGTCCTGGGCTGGCATTGGCAAGCAATTCTGCATGTGGAGCTAGCCCGGAAGATTTGGAAAATGTGATCAGCGAGGAAAAGCGGAGGTACCCTGGCAGGTACCTCTCTCCAGAATTGGGTCAAGATCTCAGGTAGCTCCCCTGAAGAGATCTGCTGACAGGACGCCAAAGTCAATCTGCGTGTGGACGTAGGCAGAAACTTTTGTCAAAGGAGATCAAGAGAAGGCAAGAGAAGCCTGTTGGCATGCAGCTCCCTCCAAAATTGGCCAATGCTCTTGGGTACCTAGCCTGAAGGGGTCTAGGGACTAAATGCACAAGTCAGTCTCTGGAAGAGGTCAAAAAACTTCCCCAAGTATGCCTGGGAGGAGGAACGGGTAGCTACTGGGCATGCACGTAATTGCCAATTTGACCGAAATTGAGGTAGCGACCCCGGACGGGTACGCTGCTGTAGTCCAGGAGTAAGGCAGGGAGGCAAAACTTTTTGCTAAGTGTAATGTGGTGGAGGCGAAGGGAGCTCCCGGGCATGTAAACCCTCCAAAGTAGCCTTAATTGCCTGTTGCCTGTCCTGGAGATATCCCTAGAGATGTGCGAGTTTGATATGCAGAGAGAAAAAATGTGTGTTGGCAGAAGGAAAAACCTTTTGCAGAAGCATGCCGAGGTGAGAAGGCAAGGGTAGCTACCAGGCATACGCTTAGCAGGAAAGTTGGCCAGACTTGTGGCGTCCCTGCCCTGAAGGGCTTTGCAGGTACCCAGAGCTAAATCTGTGTCAGCAAGAAGCCCAAATATTTGCAGAAGCTTCGTGGAGGAAGCAATGGTGGCTTGCAGGCATGCAGCTAGCTGGAAAGGAGAGGCAAACTTGGCAGAAAGCTAACGTGGAGGGGTCCTGGGCTGGCATTGGCAAGCAATTCTGCATGTGGAGCTAGCCCAGCAGATTTGGAAAATGTGATCAGCGAGGAAAAGCGAAGGTACCCTGGCAGGTACCTCTCTCCAGAATTGGGCCAAGATCTCAGGTAGCTCCCCTGAAGAGATCTGCTGACAGGACGCCAAAGTCAATCTGCGTGTGGACGTAGGCAGAAACTTTTGTCAAAGGAGATCAAGAGAAGGCAAGAGAAGCCTGTTGGCATGCAGCTCCCTCCAAAATTGGCCAATGCTCTTGGGTACCTAGCGTGAAGGGGTCTAGGGACTAAATGCACAAGTCAGTCTCTGGAAGAGGTCAAAAAACTTATGCAAGTATGCCTGGGAGGAGGAACGGGTAGCTACTGGGCATGCACGTAATTGCCAATTTGACTGAAATTGAGGTAGCGACCCCGGACGGGTACGCTGCTGTAGTCCAGGAGTAAGGCAGGGAGGCAAAACTTTTTGCTAAGTGTAATGTGGTGGAGGCCAAGGGAGCTCCTGGGCATGTAAACCCTCCAAAGTAGCCTTAATTGCCTGTTGCCTGTCCTGGAGATATCCCTAGAGATATGCGAGTTTGATATGCAGAGAGAAAAAATGTGTGTTGGCAGAAGGAAAAACCTTTTGCAGAAGCATGCCGAGGTGAGAAGGCAAGGGTAGCTACCAGGCATACGCTTAGCAGGAAAGTTGGCCAGACTTGTGGCGTCCCTGCCCTGAAGGGCTTTGCAGGTACCCAGAGCTAAATCTGTGTCAGCAAGAAGCCCAAACATTTGCAGAAGCTTCGTGGAGGAAGCAATGGTGGCTTGCAGGCATGCAGCTAGCTGGAAAGGAGAGGCAAACTTGGCAGAAAGCTAACGTGGAGGGGTCCTGGGTTGGCATTGGCAAGCAATTCTGCATGTGGAGCTAGCCCGGAAGATTTGGAAAATGTGATCAGCGAGGAAAAGCGGAGGTACCCTGGCAGGTACCTCTCTCCAGAATTGGGCCAAGATCTCAGGTAGCTCCCCTGAAGAGATCTGCTGACAGGACGCCAAAGTCAATCTGCGTGTGGACGTAGGCAGAAACTTTTGTCAAAGGAGATCAAGAGAAGGCAAGAGAAGCCTGTTGGCATGCAGCTCCCTCCAAAATTGGCCAATGCTCTTGGGTACCTAGCCTGAAGGGGTCTAGGGACTAAATGCACAAGTCAGTCTCTGGAAGAGGTCAAAAAACTTCCCCAAGTATGCCTGGGAGGAGGAACGGGTAGCTACTGGGCATGCACGTAATTGCCAATTTGACCGAAATTGAGGTAGCGACCCCGGACGGGTACGCTGCTGTAGTCCAGGAGTAAGGCAGGGAGGCAAAACTTTTTGCTAAGTGTAATGTGGTGGAGGCCAAGGGAGCTCCCGGGCATGTAAACCCTCCAAAGTAGCCTTAATTGCCTGTTGCCTGTCCTGGAGATATCCCTAGAGATATGCGAGTTTGATATGCAGAGAGAAAAAATGTGTGTTGGCAGAAGGAAAAACCTTTTGCAGAAGCATGCCGAGGTGAGAAGGCAAGGGTAGCTACCAGGCATACGCTTAGCAGGAAAGTTGGCCAGACTTGTGGCGTCCCTGCCCTGAAGGGCTTTGCAGGTACCCAGAGCTAAATCTGTGTCAGCAAGAAGCCCAAATATTTGCAGAAGCTTCGTGGAGGAAGCAATGGTGGCTTGCAGGCATGCAGCTAGCTGGAAAGGAGAGGCAAACTTGGCAGAAAGCTAACGTGGAGGGGTCCTGGGCTGGCATTGGCAAGCAATTCTGCATGTGGAGCTAGCCCGGAAGATTTGGAAAATGTGATCAGCGAGGAAAAGCGAAGGTACCCTGGCAGGTACCTCTCTCCAGAATTGGGCCAAGATCTCAGGTAGCTCCCATGAAGAGATCTGCTGACAGGACGCCAAAGTCAATCTGCGTGTGGACGTAGGCACAAACTTTTGTCAAAGGAGATCAAGAGAAGGCAAGAGAAGCCTGTTGGCATGCAGCTCCCTCCAAAATTGGCCAATGCTCTTGGGTACCTAGCCTGAAGGGGTCTAGGGACTAAATGCACAAGTCAGTCTCTGGAAGAGGCCAAAAACTTCCCCAAGTATGCCTGGGAGGAGGAACGGGTAGCTACTGGGCATGCACGTAATTGCCAATTTGACTGAAATTGAGGTAGCGACCCCGGACGGGTACGCTGCTGTAGTCCAGGAGTAAGGCAGGGAGGCAAAACTTTTTGCTAAGTGTAATGTGGTGGAGGCCAAGGGAGCTCCCGGGCATGTAAACCCTCCAAAGTAGCCTTAATTGCCTGTTGCCTGTCCTGGAGATATCCCTAGATATATGCGAGTTTGATATGCAGAGAGAAAAAATGTGTGTTGGCAGAAGGAAAAACCTTTTGCAGAAGCATGCCGAGGTGAGAAGGCAAGGGTAGCTACCAGGCATACGCTTAGCAGGAAAGTTGGCCAGACTTGTGGCGTCCCTGCCCTGAAGGGCTTTGCAGGTACCCAGAGCTAAATCTGTGTCAGCAAGAAGCCCAAACATTTGCAGAAGCTTCGTGGAGGAAGCAATGGTGGCTTGCAGGCATGCAGCTAGCTGGAAAGGAGAGGCAAACTTGGCAGAAAGCTAACGTGGAGGGGTCCTGGGCTGGCATTGGCAAGCAATTCTGCATGTGGAGCTAGCCCAGCAGATTTGGAAAATGTGATCAGCGAGGAAAAGCGAAGGTACCCTGGCAGGTACCTCTCTCCAGAATTGGGCCAAGATCTCAGGTAGCTCCCCTGAAGCAATCTGCGGACAGGCTGCCAAAGTCAATCTGCATGTGGACGTAGGCAGAAACTTTTGTCAAAGCAGGTCAAGAGAAGGCAAGAGAAGCCTGTTGGCATGCAGCTCCCTCCAAAATTGGCCAATGCTCTTGGGTACCTAGCGTGAAGGGGTCTAGGGACTAAATGCACAAGTCAGTCTCTGGAAGAGGCCAAAAACTTCCCCAAGTATGCCTGGGAGGAGGAACGGGTAGCTACTGGGCATGCACGTAATTGCCAATTTGACTGAAATTGAGGTAGCGACCCCGGACGGGTACGCTGCTGTAGTCCAGGAGTAAGGCAGGGAGGCAAAACTTTTTGCTAAGTGTAATGTGGTGGAGGCCAAGGGAGCTCCCGGGCATGTAAACCCTCCAAAGTAGCCTTAATTGCCTGTTGCCTGTCCTGGAGATATCCCTAGATATATGCGAGTTTGATATGCAGAGAGAAAAAATGTGTGTTGGCAGAAGGAAAAACCTTTTGCAGAAGCATGCCGAGGTGAGAAGGCAAGGGTAGCTACCAGGCATACGCTTAGCAGGAAAGTTGGCCAGCCTTGTGGCGTCCCTGCCCTGAAGGGCTTTGCAGGTACCCAGAGCTAAATCTGTGTCAGCAAGAAGCCCAAACATTTGCAGAAGCTTCGTGGAGGAAGCAATGGTGGCTTGCAGGCATGCAGCTAGCTGGAAAGGAGAGGCAAACTTGGCAGAAAGCTAACGTGGAGGGGTCCTGGGCTGGCATTGGCAAGCAATTCTGCATGTGGAGCTAGCCCGGCAGATTTGGAAAATGTGATCAGCGAGGAAAAGCGAAGGTACCCTGGCAGGTACCTCTCTCCAGAATTGGGCCAAGATCTCAGGTAGCTCCCCTGAAGCAATCTGCGGACAGGCTGCCAAAGTCAATCTGCATGTGGACGTAGGCAGAAACTTTTGTCAAAGCAGGTCAAGAGAAGGCAAGAGAAGCCTGTTGGCATGCAGCTCCCTCCAAAATTGGCCAATGCTCTTGGGTACCTAGCGTGAAGGGGTCTAGGGACTAAATGCACAAGTCAGTCTCTGGAAGAGGCCAAAAACTTCCCCAAGTATGCCTGGGAGGAGGAACGGGTAGCTACTGGGCATGCACGTAATTGCCAATTTGACTGAAATTGAGGTAGCGACCCCGGACGGGTACGCTGCTGTAGTCCAGGAGTAAGGCAGGGAGGCAAAACTTTTTGCTAAGTGTAATGTGGTGGAGGCCAAGGGAGCTCCCGGGCATGTAAACCCTCCAAAGTAGCCTTAATTGCCTGTTGCCTGTCCTGGAGATATCCCTAGATATATGCGAGTTTGATATGCAGAGAGAAAAAATGTGTGTTGGCAGAAGGAAAAACCTTTTGCAGAAGCATGCCGAGGTGAGAAGGCAAGGGTAGCTACCAGGCATACGCTTAGCAGGAAAGTTGGCCAGACTTGTGGCGTCCCTGCCCTGAAGGGCTTTGCAGGTACCCAGAGCTAAATCTGTGTCAGCAAGAAGCCCAAACATTTGCAGAAGCTTCGTGGAGGAAGCAATGGTGGCTTGCAGGCATGCAGCTAGCTGGAAAGGAGAGGCAAACTTGGCAGAAAGCTAACGTGGAGGGGTCCTGGGCTGGCATTGGCAAGCAATTCTGCATGTGGAGCTAGCCCAGCAGATTTGGAAAATGTGATCAGCGAGGAAAAGCGAAGGTACCCTGGCAGGTACCTCTCTCCAGAATTGGGCCAAGATCTCAGGTAGCTCCCCTGAAGCAATCTGCGGACAGGCTGCCAAAGTCAATCTGTGTGTGGACGTAGGCAGAAACTTTTGTCAAAGGAGATCAAGAGAAGGCAAGAGAAGCCTGTTGGCATGCAGCTCCCTCCAAAATTGGCCAATGCTCTTGGGTACCTAGCCTGAAGGGGTCTAGGGACTAAATGCACAAGTCAGTCTCTGGAAGAGGCCAAAAACTTCCCCAAGTATGCCTGGGAGGAGGAACGGGTAGCTACTGGGCATGCACGTAATTGCCAATTTGACTGAAACTGAGGTAGCGACCCCGGACGGGTACGCTGCTGTAGTCCAGGAGTAAGGCAGGGAGGCAAAACTTTTTGCTAAGTGTAATGTGGTGGAGGCCAAGGGAGCTCCCGGGCATGTAAACCCTCCAAAGTAGCCTTAATTGCCTGTTGCCTGTCCTGGAGATATCCCTAGATATATGCGAGTTTGATATGCAGAGAGAAAAAATGTGTGTTGGCAGAAGGAAAAACCTTTTGCAGAAGCATGCCGAGGTGAGAAGGCAAGGGTAGCTACCAGGCATACGCTTAGCAGGAAAGTTGGCCAGCCTTGTGGCGTCCCTGCCCTGAAGGGCTTTGCAGGTACCCAGAGCTAAATCTGTGTCAGCAAGAAGCCCAAACATTTGCAGAAGCTTCGTGGAGGAAGCAATGGTGGCTTGCAGGCATGCAGCTAGCTGGAAAGGAGAGGCAAACTTGGCAGAAAGCTAACGTGGAGGGGTCCTGGGCTGGCATTGGCAAGCAATTCTGCATGTGGAGCTAGCCCAGCAGATTTGGAAAATGTGATCAGCGAGGAAAAGCGAAGGTACCCTGGCAGGTACCTCTCTCCAGAATTGGGCCAAGATCTCAGGTAGCTCCCCTGAAGAGATCTGCTGACAGGCTGCCAAAGTCAATCTGTGTGTGGACGTAGGCAGAAACTTTTGTCAAAGGAGATCAAGAGAAGGCAAGAGAAGCCTGTTGGCATGCAGCTCCCTCCAAAATTGGCCAATGCTCTTGGGTACCTAGCCTGAAGGGGTCTGAGGACTAAATGCACAAGTCAGTCTCTGGAAGAGGCCAAAAAACTTTTGCAAGTATGCCTGGGAGGAGGAACGGGTAGCTACTGGGCATGCACGTAATTGCCAATTTGACTGAAATTGAGGTAGCGACCCCGGACGGGTACGCTGCTGTAGTCCAGGAGTAAGGCAGGGAGGCAAAACTTTTTGCTAAGTGTAATGTGGTGGAGGCGAAGGGAGCTCCCGGGCATGTAAACCCTCCAAAGTAGCCTTAATTGCCTGTTGCCTGTCCTGGAGATATCCCTAGATATATGCGAGTTTGATATGCAGAGAGAAAAAATGTGTGTTGGCAGAAGGAAAAACCTTTTGCAGAAGCATGCCGAGGTGAGAAGGCAAGGGTAGCTACCAGGCATACGCTTAGCAGGAAAGTTGGCCAGACTTGTGGCGTCCCTGCCCTGAAGGGCTTTGCAGGTACCCAGAGCTAAATCTGTGTCAGCAAGAAGCCCAAACATTTGCAGAAGCTTCGTGGAGGAAGCAATGGTGGCTTGCAGGCATGCAGCTAGCTGGAAAGGAGAGGCAAACTTGGCAGAAAGCTAACGTGGAGGGGTCCTGGGCTGGCATTGGCAAGCAATTCTGCATGTGGAGCTAGCCCAGCAGATTTGGAAAATGTGATCAGCGAGGAAAAGCGAAGGTACCCTGGCAGGTACCTCTCTCCAGAATTGGGCCAAGATCTCAGGTAGCTCCCCTGAAGCAATCTGCGGACAGGCTGCCAAAGTCAATCTGCGTGTGGACGTAGGCACAAACTTTTGTCAAAGGAGATCAAGAGAAGGCAAGAGAAGCCTGTTGGCATGCAGCTCCCTCCAAAATTGGCCAATGCTCTTGGGTACCTAGCCTGAAGGGGTCTGCGGACTAAATGCACAAGTCAGTCTCTGGAAGAGGCCAAAAACTTCCCCAAGTATGCCTGGGAGGAGGAACGGGTAGCTACTGGGCATGCACGTAATTGCCAATTTGACTGAAATTGAGGTAGCGACCCCGGACGGGTACGCTGCTGTAGTCCAGGAGTAAGGCAGGGAGGCAAAACTTTTTGCTAAGTGTAATGTGGTGGAGGCCAAGGGAGCTCCTGGGCATGTAAACCCTCCAAAGTAGCCTTAATTGCCTGTTGCCTGTCCTGGAGATATCCCTAGAGATATGCGAGTTTGATATGCAGAGAGAAAAAATGTGTGTTGGCAGAAGGAAAAACCTTTTGCAGAAGCATGCCGAGGTGAGAAGGCAAGGGTAGCTACCAGGCATACGCTTAGCAGGAAAGTTGGCCAGACTTGTGGCGTCCCTGCCCTGAAGGGCTTTGCAGGTACCCAGAGCTAAATCTGTGTCAGCAAGAAGCCCAAACATTTGCAGAAGCTTCGTGGAGGAAGCAATGGTGGCTTGCAGGCATGCAGCTAGCTGGAAAGGAGAGGCAAACTTGGCAGAAAGCTAACGTGGAGGGGTCCTGGGCTGGCATTGGCAAGCAATTCTGCATGTGGAGCTAGCCCGGAAGATTTGGAAAATGTGATCAGCGAGGAAAAGCGGAGGTACCCTGGCAGGTACCTCTCTCCAGAATTGGGCCAAGATCTCAGGTAGCTCCCCTGAAGAGATCTGCTGACAGGACGCCAAAGTCAATCTGCGTGTGGACGTAGGCAGAAACTTTTGTCAAAGGAGATCAAGAGAAGGCAAGAGAAGCCTGTTGGCATGCAGCTCCCTCCAAAATTGGCCAATGCTCTTGGGTACCTAGCCTGAAGGGGTCTAGGGACTAAATGCACAAGTCAGTCTCTGGAAGAGGTCAAAAAACTTCCCCAAGTATGCCTGGGAGGAGGAACGGGTAGCTACTGGGCATGCACGTAATTGCCAATTTGACCGAAATTGAGGTAGCGACCCCGGACGGGTACGCTGCTGTAGTCCAGGAGTAAGGCAGGGAGGCAAAACTTTTTGCTAAGTGTAATGTGGTGGAGGCGAAGGGAGCTCCCGGGCATGTAAACCCTCCAAAGTAGCCTTAATTGCCTGTTGCCTGTCCTGGAGATATCCCTAGATATATGCGAGTTTGATATGCAGAGAGAAAAAATGTGTGTTGGCAGAAGGAAAAACCTTTTGCAGAAGCATGCCGAGGTGAGAAGGCAAGGGTAGCTACCAGGCATACGCTTAGCAGGAAAGTTGGCCAGACTTGTGGCGTCCCTGCCCTGAAGGGCTTTGCAGGTACCCAGAGCTAAATCTGTGTCAGCAAGAAGCCCAAACATTTGCAGAAGCTTCGTGGAGGAAGCAATGGTGGCTTGCAGGCATGCAGCTAGCTGGAAAGGAGAGGCAAACTTGGCAGAAAGCTAACGTGGAGGGGTCCTGGGCTGGCATTGGCAAGCAATTCTGCATGTGGAGCTAGCCCGGAAGATTTGGAAAATGTGATCAGCGAGGAAAAGCGAAGGTACCCTGGCAGGTACCTCTCTCCAGAATTGGGCCAAGATCTCAGGTAGCTCCCACGAAGAGATCTGCTGACAGGACGCCAAAGTCAATCTGCGTGTGGACGTAGGCACAAACTTTTGTCAAAGCAGGTCAAGAGAAGGCAAGAGAAGCCTGTTGGCATGCAGCTCCCTCCAAAATTGGCCAATGCTCTTGGGTACCTAGCGTGAAGGGGTCTAGGGACTAAATGCACAAGTCAGTCTCTGGAAGAGGCCAAAAACTTCCCCAAGTATGCCTGGGAGGAGGAACGGGTAGCTACTGGGCATGCACGTAATTGCCAATTTGACTGAAATTGAGGTAGCGACCCCGGACGGGTACGCTGCTGTAGTCCAGGAGTAAGGCAGGGAGGCAAAACTTTTTGCTAAGTGTAATGTGGTGGAGGCCAAGGGAGCTCCCGGGCATGTAAACCCTCCAAAGTAGCCTTAATTGCCTGTTGCCTGTCCTGGAGATATCCCTAGATATATGCGAGTTTGATATGCAGAGAGAAAAAATGTGTGTTGGCAGAAGGAAAAACCTTTTGCAGAAGCATGCCGAGGTGAGAAGGCAAGGGTAGCTACCAGGCATACGCTTAGCAGGAAAGTTGGCCAGACTTGTGGCGTCCCTGCCCTGAAGGGCTTTGCAGGTACCCAGAGCTAAATCTGTGTCAGCAAGAAGCCCAAACATTTGCAGAAGCTTCGTGGAGGAAGCAATGGTGGCTTGCAGGCATGCAGCTAGCTGGAAAGGAGAGGCAAACTTGGCAGAAAGCTAACGTGGAGGGGTCCTGGGCTGGCATTGGCAAGCAATTCTGCATGTGGAGCTAGCCCAGCAGATTTGGAAAATGTGATCAGCGAGGAAAAGCGAAGGTACCCTGGCAGGTACCTCTCTCCAGAATTGGGCCAAGATCTCAGGTAGCTCCCCTGAAGCAATCTGCGGACAGGCTGCCAAAGTCAATCTGTGTGTGGACGTAGGCAGAAACTTTTGTCAAAGGAGATCAAGAGAAGGCAAGAGAAGCCTGTTGGCATGCAGCTCCCTCCAAAATTGGCCAATGCTCTTGGGTACCTAGCCTGAAGGGGTCTAGGGACTAAATGCACAAGTCAGTCTCTGGAAGAGGCCAAAAACTTCCCCAAGTATGCCTGGGAGGAGGAACGGGTAGCTACTGGGCATGCACGTAATTGCCAATTTGACTGAAACTGAGGTAGCGACCCCGGACGGGTACGCTGCTGTAGTCCAGGAGTAAGGCAGGGAGGCAAAACTTTTTGCTAAGTGTAATGTGGTGGAGGCGAAGGGAGCTCCCGGGCATGTAAACCCTCCAAAGTAGCCTTAATTGCCTGTTGCCTGTCCTGGAGATATCCCTAGATATATGCGAGTTTGATATGCAGAGAGAACAAATGTGTGTTGGCAGAAGGAAAAACCTTTTGCAGAAGCATGCCGAGGTGAGAAGGCAAGGGTAGCTACCAGGCATACGCTTAGCAGGAAAGTTGGCCAGACTTGTGGCGTCCCTGCCCTGAAGGGCTTTGCAGGTACCCAGAGCTAAATCTGTGTCAGCAAGAAGCCCAAACATTTGCAGAAGCTTCGTGGAGGAAGCAATGGTGGCTTGCAGGCATGCAGCTAGCTGGAAAGGAGAGGCAAACTTGGCAGAAAGCTAACGTGGAGGGGTCCTGGGCTGGCATTGGCAAGCAATTCTGCATGTGGAGCTAGCCCAGCAGATTTGGAAAATGTGATCAGCGAGGAAAAGCGAAGGTACCCTGGCAGGTACCTCTCTCCAGAATTGGGCCAAGATCTCAGGTAGCTCCCCTGAAGAGATCTGCTGACAGGCTGCCAAAGTCAATCTGTGTGTGGACGTAGGCAGAAACTTTTGTCAAAGGAGATCAAGAGAAGGCAAGAGAAGCCTGTTGGCATGCAGCTCCCTCCAAAATTGGCCAATGCTCTTGGGTACCTAGCCTGAAGGGGTCTGAGGACTAAATGCACAAGTCAGTCTCTGGAAGAGGCCAAAAAACTTTTGCAAGTATGCCTGGGAGGAGGAACGGGTAGCTACTGGGCATGCACGTAATTGCCAATTTGACTGAAATTGAGGTAGCGACCCCGGACGGGTACGCTGCTGTAGTCCAGGAGTAAGGCAGGGAGGCAAAACTTTTTGCTAAGTGTAATGTGGTGGAGGCGAAGGGAGCTCCCGGGCATGTAAACCCTCCAAAGTAGCCTTAATTGCCTGTTGCCTGTCCTGGAGATATCCCTAGATATATGCGAGTTTGATATGCAGAGAGAAAAAATGTGTGTTGGCAGAAGGAAAAACCTTTTGCAGAAGCATGCTGAGGTGAGAAGGCAAGGGTAGCTACCAGGCATACGCTTAGCAGGAAAGTTGGCCAGACTTGTGGCGTCCCTGCCCTGAAGGGCTTTGCAGGTACCCAGAGCTAAATCTGTGTCAGCAAGAAGCCCAAACATTTGCAGAAGCTTCGTGGAGGAAGCAATGGTGGCTTGCAGGCATGCAGCTAGCTGGAAAGGAGAGGCAAACTTGGCAGAAAGCTAACGTGGAGGGGTCCTGGGCTGGCATTGGCAAGCAATTCTGCATGTGGAGCTAGCCCAGCAGATTTGGAAAATGTGATCAGCGAGGAAAAGCGAAGGTACCCTGGCAGGTACCTCTCTCCAGAATTGGGCCAAGATCTCAGGTAGCTCCCCTGAAGCAATCTGCGGACAGGCTGCCAAAGTCAATCTGCGTGTGGACGTAGGCACAAACTTTTGTCAAAGGAGATCAAGAGAAGGCAAGAGAAGCCTGTTGGCATGCAGCTCCCTCCAAAATTGGCCAATGCTCTTGGGTACCTAGCCTGAAGGGGTCTAGGGACTAAATGCACAAGTCAGTCTCTGGAAGAGGCCAAAAACTTCCCCAAGTATGCCTGGGAGGAGGAACGGGTAGCTACTGGGCATGCACGTAATTGCCAATTTGACTGAAATTGAGGTAGCGACCCCGGACGGGTACGCTGCTGTAGTCCAGGAGTAAGGCAGGGAGGCAAAACTTTTTGCTAAGTGTAATGTGGTGGAGGCCAAGGGAGCTCCTGGGCATGTAAACCCTCCAAAGTAGCCTTAATTGCCTGTTGCCTGTCCTGGAGATATCCCTAGAGATATGCGAGTTTGATATGCAGAGAGAAAAAATGTGTGTTGGCAGAAGGAAAAACCTTTTGCAGAAGCATGCCGAGGTGAGAAGGCAAGGGTAGCTACCAGGCATACGCTTAGCAGGAAAGTTGGCCAGACTTGTGGCGTCCCTGCCCTGAAGGGCTTTGCAGGTACCCAGAGCTAAATCTGTGTCAGCAAGAAGCCCAAACATTTGCAGAAGCTTCGTGGAGGAAGCAATGGTGGCTTGCAGGCATGCAGCTAGCTGGAAAGGAGAGGCAAACTTGGCAGAAAGCTAACGTGGAGGGGTCCTGGGCTGGCATTGGCAAGCAATTCTGCATGTGGAGCTAGCCCGGAAGATTTGGAAAATGTGATCAGCGAGGAAAAGCGGAGGTACCCTGGCAGGTACCTCTCTCCAGAATTGGGCCAAGATCTCAGGTAGCTCCCCTGAAGAGATCTGCTGACAGGACGCCAAAGTCAATCTGTGTGTGGACGTAGGCAGAAACTTTTGTCAAAGGAGATCAAGAGAAGGCAAGAGAAGCCTGTTGGCATGCAGCTCCCTCCAAAATTGGCCAATGCTCTTGGGTACCTAGCCTGAAGGGGTCTAGGGACTAAATGCACAAGTCAGTCTCTGGAAGAGGTCAAAAAACTTCCCCAAGTATGCCTGGGAGGAGGAACGGGTAGCTACTGGGCATGCACGTAATTGCCAATTTGACCGAAATTGAGGTAGCGACCCCGGACGGGTACGCTGCTGTAGTCCAGGAGTAAGGCAGGGAGGCAAAACTTTTTGCTAAGTGTAATGTGGTGGAGGCCAAGGGAGCTCCCGGGCATGTAAACCCTCCAAAGTAGCCTTAATTGCCTGTTGCCTGTCCTGGAGATATCCCTAGAGATATGCGAGTTTGATATGCAGAGAGAACAAATGTGTGTTGGCAGAAGGAAAAACCTTTTGCAGAAGCATGCCGAGGTGAGAAGGCAAGGGTAGCTACCAGGCATACGCTTAGCAGGAAAGTTGGCCAGACTTGTGGCGTCCCTGCCCTGAAGGGCTTTGCAGGTACCCAGAGCTAAATCTGTGTCAGCAAGAAGCCCAAACATTTGCAGAAGCTTCGTGGAGGAAGCAATGGTGGCTTGCAGGCATGCAGCTAGCTGGAAAGGAGAGGCAAACTTGGCAGAAAGCTAACGTGGAGGGGTCCTGGGCTGGCATTGGCAAGCAATTCTGCATGTGGAGCTAGCCCAGAAGATTTGGAAAATGTGATCAGCGAGGAAAAGCGAAGGTACCCTGGCAGGTACCTCTCTCCAGAATTGGGCCAAGATCTCAGGTAGTTCCCCTGAAGCAATCTGCGGACAGGCTGCCAAAGTCAATCTGTGTGTGGACGTAGGCAGAAACTTTTGTCAAAGGAGATCAAGAGAAGGCAAGAGAAGCCTGTTGGCATGCAGCTCCCTCCAAAATTGGCCAATGCTCTTGGGTACCTAGCCTGAAGGGGTCTGCGGACTAAATGCACAAGTCAGTCTCTGGAAGAGGCCAAAAACTTCCCCAAGTATGCCTGGGAGGAGGAACGGGTAGCTACTGGGCATGCACGTAATTGCCAATTTGACTGAAATTGAGGTAGCGACCCCGGACGGGTACGCTGCTGTAGTCCAGGAGTAAGGCAGGGAGGCAAAACTTTTTGCTAAGTGTAATGTGGTGGAGGCCAAGGGAGCTCCTGGGCATGTAAACCCTCCAAAGTAGCCTTAATTGCCTGTTGCCTGTCCTGGAGATATCCCTAGATATATGCGAGTTTGATATGCAGAGAGAACAAATGTGTGTTGGCAGAAGGAAAAACCTTTTGCAGAAGCATGCCGAGGTGAGAAGGCAAGGGTAGCTACCAGGCATACGCTTAGCAGGAAAGTTGGCCAGCCTTGTGGCGTCCCTGCCCTGAAGGGCTTTGCAGGTACCCAGAGCTAAATCTGTGTCAGCAAGAAGCCCAAACATTTGCAGAAGCTTCGTGGAGGAAGCAATGGTGGCTTGCAGGCATGCAGCTAGCTGGAAAGGAGAGGCAAACTTGGCAGAAAGCTAACGTGGAGGGGTCCTGGGCTGGCATTGGCAAGCAATTCTGCATGTGGAGCTAGCCCAGCAGATTTGGAAAATGTGATCAGCGAGGAAAAGCGAAGGTACCCTGGCAGGTACCTCTCTCCAGAATTGGGCCAAGATCTCAGGTAGCTCCCCTGAAGCAATCTGCGGACAGGCTGCCAAAGTCAATCTGTGTGTGGACGTAGGCAGAAACTTTTGTCAAAGGAGATCAAGAGAAGGCAAGAGAAGCCTGTTGGCATGCAGCTCCCTCCAAAATTGGCCAATGCTCTTGGGTACCTAGCCTGAAGGGGTCTGCGGACTAAATGCACAAGTCAGTCTCTGGAAGAGGCCAAAAACTTCCCCAAGTATGCCTGGGAGGAGGAACGGGTAGCTACTGGGCATGCACGTAATTGCCAATTTGACTGAAACTGAGGTAGCGACCCCGGACGGGTACGCTGCTGTAGTCCAGGAGTAAGGCAGGGAGGCAAAACTTTTTGCTAAGTGTAATGTGGTGGAGGCGAAGGGAGCTCCCGGGCATGTAAACCCTCCAAAGTAGCCTTAATTGCCTGTTGCCTGTCCTGGAGATATCCCTAGATATATGCGAGTTTGATATGCAGAGAGAAAAAATGTGTGTTGGCAGAAGGAAAAACCTTTTGCAGAAGCATGCCGAGGTGAGAAGGCAAGGGTAGCTACCAGGCATACGCTTAGCAGGAAAGTTGGCCAGACTTGTGGCGTCCCTGCCCTGAAGGGCTTTGCAGGTACCCAGAGCTAAATCTGTGTCAGCAAGAAGCCCAAACATTTGCAGAAGCTTCGTGGAGGAAGCAATGGTGGCTTGCAGGCATGCAGCTAGCTGGAAAGGAGAGGCAAACTTGGCAGAAAGCTAACGTGGAGGGGTCCTGGGCTGGCATTGGCAAGCAATTCTGCATGTGGAGCTAGCCCAGCAGATTTGGAAAATGTGATCAGCGAGGAAAAGCGAAGGTACCCTGGCAGGTACCTCTCTCCAGAATTGGGTCAAGATCTCAGGTAGCTCCCCTGAAGCAATCTGCTGACAGGACGCCAAAGTCAATCTGTGTGTGGACGTAGGCAGAAACTTTTGTCAAAGGAGATCAAGAGAAGGCAAGAGAAGCCTGTTGGCATGCAGCTCCCTCCAAAATTGGCCAATGCTCTTGGGTACCTAGCCTGAAGGGGTCTAGGGACTAAATGCACAAGTCAGTCTCTGGAAGAGGCCAAAAACTTCCCCAAGTATGCCTGGGAGGAGGAACGGGTAGCTACTGGGCATGCACGTAATTGCCAATTTGACTGAAATTGAGGTAGCGACCCCGGACGGGTACGCTGCTGTAGTCCAGGAGTAAGGCAGGGAGGCAAAACTTTTTGCTAAGTGTAATGTGGTGGAGGCGAAGGGAGCTCCCGGGCATGTAAACCCTCCAAAGTAGCCTTAATTGCCTGTTGCCTGTCCTGGAGATATCCCTAGATATATGCGAGTTTGATATGCAGAGAGAACAAATGTGTGTTGGCAGAAGGAAAAACCTTTTGCAGAAGCATGCCGAGGTGAGAAGGCAAGGGTAGCTACCAGGCATACGCTTAGCAGGAAAGTTGGCCAGCCTTGTGGCGTCCCTGCCCTGAAGGGCTTTGCAGGTACCCAGAGCTAAATCTGTGTCAGCAAGAAGCCCAAACATTTGCAGAAGCTTCGTGGAGGAAGCAATGGTGGCTTGCAGGCATGCAGCTAGCTGGAAAGGAGAGGCAAACTTGGCAGAAAGCTAACGTGGAGGGGTCCTGGGCTGGCATTGGCAAGCAATTCTGCATGTGGAGCTAGCCCAGCAGATTTGGAAAATGTGATCAGCGAGGAAAAGCGAAGGTACCCTGGCAGGTACCTCTCTCCAGAATTGGGCCAAGATCTCAGGTAGCTCCCCTGAAGCAATCTGCTGACAGGCTGCCAAAGTCAATCTGCATGTGGACGTAGGCACAAACTTTTGTCAAAGCAGGTCAAGAGAAGTCAAGAGAAGCCTGTTGGCATGCAGCTCCCTCCAAAATTGGCCAATGCTCTTGGGTACCTAGCCTGAAGGGGTCTGCGGACTAAATGCACAAGTCAGTCTCTGGAAGAGGCCAAAAACTTCCCCAAGTATGCCTGGGAGGAGGAACGGGTAGCTACTGGGCATGCACGTAATTGCCAATTTGACTGAAATTGAGGTAGCGACCCCGGACGGGTACGCTGCTGTAGTCCAGGAGTAAGGCAGGGAGGCAAAACTTTTTGCTAAGTGTAATGTGGTGGAGGCCAAGGGAGCTCCCGGGCATGTAAACCCTCCAAAGTAGCCTTAATTGCCTGTTGCCTGTCCTGGAGATATCCCTAGATATATGCGAGTTTGATATGCAGAGAGAAAAAATGTGTGTTGGCAGAAGGAAAAACCTTTTGCAGAAGCATGCCGAGGTGAGAAGGCAAGGGTAGCTACCAGGCATACGCTTAGCAGGAAAGTTGGCCAGCCTTGTGGCGTCCCTGCCCTGAAGGGCTTTGCAGGTACCCAGAGCTAAATCTGTGTCAGCAAGAAGCCCAAACATTTGCAGAAGCTTCGTGGAGGAAGCAATGGTGGCTTGCAGGCATGCAGCTAGCTGGAAAGGAGAGGCAAACTTGGCAGAAAGCTAACGTGGAGGGGTCCTGGGCTGGCATTGGCAAGCAATTCTGCATGTGGAGCTAGCCCAGCAGATTTGGAAAATGTGATCAGCGAGGAAAAGCGAAGGTACCCTGGCAGGTACCTCTCTCCAGAATTGGGCCAAGATCTCAGGTAGCTCCCCTGAAGCAATCTGCGGACAGGCTGCCAAAGTCAATCTGCATGTGGACGTAGGCACAAACTTTTGTCAAAGCAGGTCAAGAGAAGGCAAGAGAAGCCTGTTGGCATGCAGCTCCCTCCAAAATTGGCCAATGCTCTTGGGTACCTAGCCTGAAGGGGTCTGCGGACTAAATGCAGAAGTCAGTCTCTGGAAGAGGCCAAAAACTTCCCCAAGTATGCCTGGGAGGAGGAACGGGTAGCTACTGGGCATGCACGTAATTGCCAATTTGACTGAAATTGAGGTAGCGACCCCGGACGGGTACGCTGCTGTAGTCCAGGAGTAAGGCAGGGAGGCAAAACTTTTTGCTAAGTGTAATATGGTGGAGGCCAAGGGAGCTCCCGGGCATGTAAACCCTCCAAAGTAGCCTTAATTGCCTGTTGCCTGTCCTGGAGATATCCCTAGATATATGCGAGTTTGATATGCAGAGAGAACAAATGTGTGTTGGCAGAAGGAAAAACCTTTTGCAGAAGCATGCCGAGGTGAGAAGGCAAGGGTAGCTACCAGGCATACGCTTAGCAGGAAAGTTGGCCAGACTTGTGGCGTCCCTGCCCTGAAGGGCTTTGCAGGTACCCAGAGCTAAATCTGTGTCAGCAAGAAGCCCAAACATTTGCAGAAGCTTCGTGGAGGAAGCAATGGTGGCTTGCAGGCATGCAGCTAGCTGGAAAGGAGAGGCAAACTTGGCAGAAAGCTAACGTGGAGGGGTCCTGGGCTGGCATTGGCAAGCAATTCTGCATGTGGAGCTAGCCCAGCAGATTTGGAAAATGTGATCAGCGAGGAAAAGCGAAGGTACCCTGGCAGGTACCTCTCTCCAGAATTGGGCCAAGATCTCAGGTAGCTCCCCTGAAGCAATCTGCGGACAGGCTGCCAAAGTCAATCTGTGTGTGGACGTAGGCAGAAACTTTTGTCAAAGGAGATCAAGAGAAGGCAAGAGAAGCCTGTTGGCATGCAGCTCCCTCCAAAATTGGCCCATGCTCTTGGGTACCTAGCCTGAAGGGGTCTGAGGACTAAATGCACAAGTCAGTCTCTGGAAGAGGCCAAAAAACTTTTGCAAGTATGCCTGGGAGGAGGAACGGGTAGCTACTGGGCATGCACGTAATTGCCAATTTGACTGAAATTGAGGTAGCGACCCCGGACGGGTACGCTGCTGTAGTCCAGGAGTAAGGCAGGGAGGCAAAACTTTTTGCTAAGTGTAATGTGGTGGAGGCGAAGGGAGCTCCCGGGCATGTAAACCCTCCAAAGTAGCCTTAATTGCCTGTTGCCTGTCCTGGAGATATCCCTAGATATATGCGAGTTTGATATGCAGAGAGAAAAAATGTGTGTTGGCAGAAGGAAAAACCTTTTGCAGAAGCATGCCGAGGTGAGAAGGCAAGGGTAGCTACCAGGCATACGCTTAGCAGGAAAGTTGGCCAGACTTGTGGCGTCCCTGCCCTGAAGGGCTTTGCAGGTACCCAGAGCTAAATCTGTGTCAGCAAGAAGCCCAAACATTTGCAGAAGCTTCGTGGAGGAAGCAATGGTGGCTTGCAGGCATGCAGCTAGCTGGAAAGGAGAGGCAAACTTGGCAGAAAGCTAACGTGGAGGGGTCCTGGGCTGGCATTGGCAAGCAATTCTGCATGTGGAGCTAGCCCAGCAGATTTGGAAAATGTGATCAGCGAGGAAAAGCGAAGGTACCCTGGCAGGTACCTCTCTCCAGAATTGGGCCAAGATCTCAGGTAGCTCCCCTGAAGCAATCTGCGGACAGGCTGCCAAAGTCAATCTGCATGTGGACGTAGGCACAAACTTTTGTCAAAGCAGGTCAAGAGAAGGCAAGAGAAGCCTGTTGGCATGCAGCTCCCTCCAAAATTGGCCAATGCTCTTGGGTACCTAGCCTGAAGGGGTCTGCGGACTAAATGCACAAGTCAGTCTCTGGAAGAGGCCAAAAACTTCCCCAAGTATGCCTGGGAGGAGGAACGGGTAGCTACTGGGCATGCACGTAATTGCCAATTTGACTGAAATTGAGGTAGCGACCCCGGACGGGTACGCTGCTGTAGTCCAGGAGTAAGGCAGGGAGGCAAAACTTTTTGCTAAGTGTAATATGGTGGAGGCCAAGGGAGCTCCCGGGCATGTAAACCCTCCAAAGTAGCCTTAATTGCCTGTTGCCTGTCCTGGAGATATCCCTAGATATATGCGAGTTTGATATGCAGAGAGAACAAATGTGTGTTGGCAGAAGGAAAAACCTTTTGCAGAAGCATGCCGAGGTGAGAAGGCAAGGGTAGCTACCAGGCATACGCTTAGCAGGAAAGTTGGCCAGACTTGTGGCGTCCCTGCCCTGAAGGGCTTTGCAGGTACCCAGAGCTAAATCTGTGTCAGCAAGAAGCCCAAACATTTGCAGAAGCTTCGTGGAGGAAGCAATGGTGGCTTGCAGGCATGCAGCTAGCTGGAAAGGAGAGGCAAACTTGGCAGAAAGCTAACGTGGAGGGGTCCTGGGCTGGCATTGGCAAGCAATTCTGCATGTGGAGCTAGCCCAGCAGATTTGGAAAATGTGATCAGCGAGGAAAAGCGAAGGTACCCTGGCAGGTACCTCTCTCCAGAATTGGGCCAAGATCTCAGGTAGCTCCCCTGAAGCAATCTGCGGACAGGCTGCCAAAGTCAATCTGTGTGTGGACGTAGGCAGAAACTTTTGTCAAAGGAGATCAAGAGAAGGCAAGAGAAGCCTGTTGGCATGCAGCTCCCTCCAAAATTGGCCCATGCTCTTGGGTACCTAGCCTGAAGGGGTCTGAGGACTAAATGCACAAGTCAGTCTCTGGAAGAGGCCAAAAAACTTTTGCAAGTATGCCTGGGAGGAGGAACGGGTAGCTACTGGGCATGCACGTAATTGCCAATTTGACTGAAATTGAGGTAGCGACCCCGGACGGGTACGCTGCTGTAGTCCAGGAGTAAGGCAGGGAGGCAAAACTTTTTGCTAAGTGTAATGTGGTGGAGGCGAAGGGAGCTCCCGGGCATGTAAACCCTCCAAAGTAGCCTTAATTGCCTGTTGCCTGTCCTGGAGATATCCCTAGATATATGCGAGTTTGATATGCAGAGAGAAAAAATGTGTGTTGGCAGAAGGAAAAACCTTTTGCAGAAGCATGCCGAGGTGAGAAGGCAAGGGTAGCTACCAGGCATACGCTTAGCAGGAAAGTTGGCCAGACTTGTGGCGTCCCTGCCCTGAAGGGCTTTGCAGGTACCCAGAGCTAAATCTGTGTCAGCAAGAAGCCCAAACATTTGCAGAAGCTTCGTGGAGGAAGCAATGGTGGCTTGCAGGCATGCAGCTAGCTGGAAAGGAGAGGCAAACTTGGCAGAAAGCTAACGTGGAGGGGTCCTGGGCTGGCATTGGCAAGCAATTCTGCATGTGGAGCTAGCCCAGCAGATTTGGAAAATGTGATCAGCGAGGAAAAGCGAAGGTACCCTGGCAGGTACCTCTCTCCAGAATTGGGCCAAGATCTCAGGTAGCTCCCCTGAAGAAATCTGCGGACAGGCTGCCAAAGTCAATCTGCGTGTGGACGTAGGCACAAACTTTTGTCAAAGCAGGTCAAGAGAAGGCAAGAGAAGCCTGTTGGCATGCAGCTCCCTCCAAAATTGGCCAATGCTCTTGGGTACCTAGCCTGAAGGGGTCTAGGGACTAAATGCACAAGTCAGTCTCTGGAAGAGGCCAAAAACTTCCCCAAGTATGCCTGGGAGGAGGAACGGGTAGCTACTGGGCATGCACGTAATTGCCAATTTGACTGAAATTGAGGTAGCGACCCCGGACGGGTACGCTGCTGTAGTCCAGGAGTAAGGCAGGGAGGCAAAACTTTTTGCTAAGTGTAATATGGTGGAGGCCAAGGGAGCTCCCGGGCATGTAAAACCTCCAAAGTAGCCTTAATTGCCTGTTGCCTGTCCTGGAGATATCCCTAGATATATGCGAGTTTGATATGCAGAGAGAAAAAATATGTGTTGGCAGAAGGAAAAACCTTTTGCAGAAGCATGCCGAGGTGAGAAGGCAAGGGTAGCTACCAGGCATACGCTTAGCAGGAAAGTTGGCCAGCCTTGTGGCGTCCCTGCCCTGAAGGGCTTTGCAGGTACCCAGAGCTAAATCTGTGTCAGCAAGAAGCCCAAACATTTGCAGAAGCTTCGTGGAGGAAGCAATGGTGGCTTGCAGGCATGCAGCTAGCTGGAAAGGAGAGGCAAACTTGGCAGAAAGCTAACGTGGAGGGGTCCTGGGCTGGCATTGGCAAGCAATTCTGCATGTGGAGCTAGCCCGGAAGATTTGGAAAATGTGATCAGCGAGGAAAAGCGAAGGTACCCTGGCAGGTACCTCTCTCCAGAATTGGGCCAAGATCTCAGGTAGCTCCCCTGAAGCAATCTGCTGACAGGCTGCCAAAGTCAATCTGCATGTGGACGTAGGCACAAACTTTTGTCAAAGCAGGTCAAGAGAAGGCAAGAGAAGCCTGTTGGCATGCAGCTCCCTCCAAAATTGGCCAATGCTCTTGGGTACCTAGCCTGAAGGGGTCTGCGGACTAAATGCACAAGTCAGTCTCTGGAAGAGGCCAAAAACTTCCCCAAGTATGCCTGGGAGGAGGAACGGGTAGCTACTGGGCATGCACGTAATTGCCAATTTGACTGAAATTGAGGTAGCGACCCTGGACGGGTACGCTGCTGTAGTCCAGGAGTAAGGCAGGGAGGCAAAACTTTTTGCTAAGTGTAATGTGGTGGAGGCCAAGGGAGCTCCCGGGCATGTAAACCCTCCAAAGTAGCCTTAATTGCCTGTTGCCTGTCCTGGAGATATCCCTAGATATATGCGAGTTTGATATGCAGAGAGAAAAAATGTGTGTTGGCAGAAGGAAAAACCTTTTGCAGAAGCATGCCGAGGTGAGAAGGCAAGGGTAGCTACCAGGCATACGCTTAGCAGGAAAGTTGGCCAGACTTGTGGCGTCCCTGCCCTGAAGGGCTTTGCAGGTACCCAGAGCTAAATCTGTGTCAGCAAGAAGCCCAAACATTTGCAGAAGCTTCGTGGAGGAAGCAATGGTGGCTTGCAGGCATGCAGCTAGCTGGAAAGGAGAGGCAAACTTGGCAGAAAGCTAACGTGGAGGGGTCCTGGGCTGGCATTGGCAAGCAATTCTGCATGTGGAGCTAGCCCAGCAGATTTGGAAAATGTGATCAGCGAGGAAAAGCGAAGGTACCCTGGCAGGTACCTCTCTCCAGAATTGGGCCAAGATCTCAGGTAGCTCCCCTGAAGCAATCTGTGGACAGGCTGCCAAAGTCAATCTGTGTGTGGACGTAGGCAGAAACTTTTGTCAAAGGAGATCAAGAGAAGGCAAGAGAAGCCTGTTGGCATGCAGCTCCCTCCAAAATTGGCCAATGCTCTTGGGTACCTAGCCTGAAGGGGTCTGAGGACTAAATGCACAAGTCAGTCTCTGGAAGAGGCCAAAAAACTTTTGCAAGTATGCCTGGGAGGAGGAACGGGTAGCTACTGGGCATGCACGTAATTGCCAATTTGACTGAAATTGAGGTAGCGACCCCGGACGGGTACGCTGCTGTAGTCCAGGAGTAAGGCAGGGAGGCAAAACTTTTTGCTAAGTGTAATGTGGTGGAGGCCAAGGGAGCTCCCGGGCATGTAAACCCTCCAAAGTAGCCTTAATTGCCTGTTGCCTGTCCTGGAGATATCCCTAGATATATGCGAGTTTGATATGCAGAGAGAACAAATGTGTGTTGGCAGAAGGAAAAACCTTTTGCAGAAGCATGCCGAGGTGAGAAGGCAAGGGTAGCTACCAGGCATACGCTTAGCAGGAAAGTTGGCCAGCCTTGTGGCGTCCCTGCCCTGAAGGGCTTTGCAGGTACCCAGAGCTAAATCTGTGTCAGCAAGAAGCCCAAACATTTGCAGAAGCTTCGTGGAGGAAGCAATGGTGGCTTGCAGGCATGCAGCTAGCTGGAAAGGAGAGGCAAACTTGGCAGAAAGCTAACGTGGAGGGGTCCTGGGCTGGCATTGGCAAGCAATTCTGCATGTGGAGCTAGCCCAGCAGATTTGGAAAATGTGATCAGCGAGGAAAAGCGAAGGTACCCTGGCAGGTACCTCTCTCCAGAATTGGGCCAAGATCTCAGGTAGCTCCCCTGAAGCAATCTGCTGACAGGCTGCCAAAGTCAATCTGCATGTGGACGTAGGCACAAACTTTTGTCAAAGCAGGTCAAGAGAAGGCAAGAGAAGCCTGTTGGCATGCAGCTCCCTCCAAAATTGGCCAATGCTCTTGGGTACCTAGCCTGAAGGGGTCTGCGGACTAAATGCACAAGTCAGTCTCTGGAAGAGGCCAAAAACTTCCCCAAGTATGCCTGGGAGGAGGAACGGGTAGCTACTGGGCATGCACGTAATTGCCAATTTGACTGAAATTGAGGTAGCGACCCCGGACGGGTACGCTGCTGTAGTCCAGGAGTAAGGCAGGGAGGCAAAACTTTTTGCTAAGTGTAATATGGTGGAGGCCAAGGGAGCTCCCGGGCATGTAAACCCTCCAAAGTAGCCTTAATTGCCTGTTGCCTGTCCTGGAGATATCCCTAGATATATGCGAGTTTGATATGCAGAGAGAAAAAATGTGTGTTGGCAGAAGGAAAAACCTTTTGCAGAAGCATGCCGAGGTGAGAAGGCAAGGGTAGCTACCAGGCATATGCTTAGCAGGAAACTTGGCCGGACTTGTGGCGTCCCTGCCCTGAAGGGCTTTGCAGGTACCCAGAGCTAAATCTGTGTCAGCAAGAAGCCCAAACATTTGCAGAAGCTTCGTGGAGGAAGCAATGGTGGCTTGCAGGCATGCAGCTAGCTGGAAAGGAGAGGCAAACTTGGCAGAAAGCTAACGTGGAGGGGTCCTGGGCTGGCATTGGCAAGCAATTCTGTATGTGGAGCTAGCCCAGCAGATTTGGAAAATGTGATCAGCGAGGAAAAGCGAAGGTACCCTGGCAGGTACCTCTCTCCAGAATTGGGCCAAGATCTCAGGTAGCGCTCCTCTGAAGCAATCTGTGGACAGGCTGCCAAAGTCAATCTGCATGTGGACGTAGGCACAAACTTTTGTCAAAGGAGATCAAGAGAAGGCAAGAGAAGCCTGTTGGCATGCAGCTCCCTCCAAAATTGGCCAATGCTCTTGGGTACCTAGCCTGAAGGGGTCTGAGGACTAAATGCACAAGTCAGTCTCTGGAAGAGGCCAAAAACTTCCCCAAGTATGCCTGGGAGGAGGAACGGGTAGCTACTGGGCATGCACGTAATTGCCAATTTGACTGAAACTGAGGTAGCGACCCCGGACGGGTACGCTGCTGTAGTCCAGGAGTAAGGCAGGGAGGCAAAACTTTTTGCTGAGTGTAATATGGTGGAGGCCAAGGGAGCTCCCGGGCATGTAAACCCTCCAAAGTAGCCTTAATTGCCTGTTGCCTGTCCTGGAGATATCCCTAGATATATGCGAGTTTGATATGCAGAGAGAAAAAATGTGTGTTGGCAGAAGGAAAAACCTTTTGCAGAAGCATGCCGAGGTGAGAAGGCAAGGGTAGCTACCAGGCATACGCTTAGCAGGAAAGTTGGCCAGACTTGTGGCGTCCCTGCCCTGAAGGGCTTTGCAGGTACCCAGAGCTAAATCTGTGTCAGCAAGAAGCCCAAACATTTGCAGAAGCTTCGTGGAGGAAGCAATGGTGGCTTGCAGGCATGCAGCTAGCTGGAAAGGAGAGGCAAACTTGGCAGAAAGCTAACGTGGAGGGGTCCTGGGCTGGCATTGGCAAGCAATTCTGCATGTGGAGCTAGCCCAGCAGATTTGGAAAATGTGATCAGCGAGGAAAAGCGAAGGTACCCTGGCAGGTACCTCTCTCCAGAATTGGGCCAAGATCTCAGGTAGCTCCCCTGAAGCAATCTGTGGACAGGCTGCCAAAGTCAATCTGTGTGTGGACGTAGGCACAAACTTTTGTCAAAGGAGATCAAGAGAAGGCAAGAGAAGCCTGTTGGCATGCAGCTCCCTCCAAAATTGGCCAATGCTCTTGGGTACCTAGCGTGAAGGGGTCTAGGGACTAAATGCACAAGTCAGTCTCTGGAAGAGGTCAAAAAACTTTTGCAAGTATGCCTGGGAGGAGGAACGGGTAGCTACTGGGCATGCACGTAATTGCCAATTTGACTGAAATTGAGGTAGCGACCCCGGACGGGTACGCTGCTGTAGTCCAGGAGTAAGGCAGGGAGGCAAAACTTTTTGCTAAGTGTAATGTGGTGGAGGCCAAGGGAGCTCCCGGGCATGTAAACCCTCCAAAGTAGCCTGAATTGCCTGTTGCCTGTCCTGGAGATATCCCTAGATATATGCGAGTTTGATATGCAGAGAGAAAAAATGTGTGTTGGCAGAAGGAAAAACCTTTTGCAGAAGCATGCCGAGGTGAGAAGGCAAGGATAGCTACCAGGCATATGCTTAGCTGGAAACTTGGAGGAGGTGGAGAGGTTGAGGGTCCTCAGGGAAGGCGAGTGGGAGACAGAGCTGTGGGGTAACTCCCTTAGAGGCCTTAAGGAGAGGTAGTGGGGTTTGGCGCCCCAAAGGGGGGTAGTCCCCCTGCCCTTCTGAACATAGGGAGGGAACCTCTGAGGCGAGGAGGAATGGAAACAGGTCACTGCTCGACATTGCAGACAACTCCCCTCCCCAACTGCCTCCACAAAGAAAGAATGAAGGGTGATTGTTGCGTGCAATTTCAGTTAATCTGTGAGTGCTACGGGACACGCAGAGATCGGGAGGCAACAGCTAACAGACGGGCATGCAGCTTGTGCCAGAACTAACACCGAGGGCGCTGCTAGGACCCGGCAGCCCCCATGAGGGCGGCTGAGGAGGCAGAGGCAGAGGCAGCAGCGCCCCCTCCCCAGCCGTTAAAAATCCGCCCAAAGAGGCGCGAGCGCTGAAGGCGGGAAACAGGTGAGGGGCGGTGGTTTGCGCTGAGGTGAGGCAGGGCGGCACGCTCCGCCCCACTCACAAGAAGAAGTTTTCTGCCGGCTGCCTGCCTGTAGGTAAACCGCTATGATCCTCACGAGGCAGAGAGCTCTTTTTAGACGGGCTGCAGCCACCCGGACTGAACGCCCGCTCAAAACTGTGGTGGCTCGGGTCTCTGGGTGCAGGGAGTGCCTGAGGGTGGCAGGGACGCGGTGTGTATGAGGTGGCTGGCCTGCTCAGCCTGGTGGCGGAGCTCAAGGAGGAGGTGGAGAGGTTGAGGGCCCTCAGGGAGGGCGAGCGGGAGACAGAGCTGTGGGGTAACTCCCTGCAAGGCCTGAAGGAGAGGTAGTGGGGTGAGGTGCCCCAAAGGGGGGTGGACCCCCTGCCCTACTGAGCAGAGGGAGGGGACCTAGGAGATGAGGAGGAATGGAAACAGGTCACTGCTTAACATTGCAGAAAACCCCCCTCCCTACCGTCCCAGCCTTCCTGGGTGCCCTTATGCAACAGGTTTGTGGCCCTGGAGCACACCCCCCACCCTCCGAGCTCTCCCTTTTTTCCTCACTGCAAGTTTTTTCCTACCATGAATTTTTTTCCCACTTCCTCCTAACACTTTTATGTTCTAAGCTTATCTGTCCCACCCTGGGATGACAATTGGCATGATTTGGGCAAAAAGTTGAGTATTGTAGTTTTGTATGGTTAGCATGTACTTCCTTAATCTCATTATCTTATTAAGAGTAAACTTTAATGTTCCTTTTATAACTAATGAAGGAAAAGGCTTGACTTAGGGCAGCGCAGACTTGAGGATTCTGTTCTGATGCCCAAACAGGGTTTGGCACGCAGCGGGTATGCTGCTTTTGCCCAGAACTAATGCACGGAGGCCAAACTTTTCCGGTCTGCTCCAGGCACCTGGCAGGACAGCCCAGCCGTGAGCTCCAGGGAGCTCAGCATGGACGTCACGGATGTGGACCTTCTCAGGAACACAGGTATGATGGAAGCAAACGGCAGTGAGCAGCTCCAGGGGAAAGAGCGAGAAGTCCGCGCTGTGGCACTTGGAGACTCGTGGACTCGCACGTCCACCAAGTCGCTCAGGACCACGCATGGGGACCCAGCTCCTTAAAAGCCAAGGACAGGGATCGTGAGGTCATGGCAGCCCTGTCCTATCAGGGGCAGTGCGTATTGTGACCTGCAGTGGTGCTAGGCAACTGCCATATGTCACTGCGGGGCTCACAGCCACAGCCTCAGTCACCCTCAAGCCAGAGCTGGCCCCAGACCAGACCTGCAGCTCCCACCAGGGTGCTGGGGCACCAGTGCAGGTGAGCTCGAGCTGGATGGTCTTTAAGGTCCCTTCCCACACCAGCCCTTCTCTGATTCTGTGCTGGAGGCACTGCACAAGGAAGATGGGGTGGTGTGCTGATGTCTGAAAAAAAGCAAACAACAAAACTAAGAGGAGGATTCAGACTAACAGAACTGGTAGGATTGAAGGAAAGACCAAAGAAAGAAAAGGTCACAATGAAAAGAAACAACCAAACAAAACAAAATCCAACAAAAACTGTCTATTCCATTGTTGCAGGGTTGGGAACCTACACGGATGGACACAAAAGTACTAGAGCAACAGCCCTGGAGGAGTCTGAGGCAGCAAGCTGAGGTTTCAGCTCTGTTCAGAGAATGCCAAAAGGAAAGGCTCCAGGAGATACTTGGCAGAAGCCGAAAGGGGCAAAGAGGACCGGACCTCAACTGGGGAGCCTGCGTGCAATTTCAGGTAATCTGTGAGTTCTACAGGACATGCAGAGACAAGCAAGTAAGAAATAACAGACAGGTATAGAACTCAAGCCAGAACTAAGGCAGGTAAACCAAAATTTTCCTGAGTACAAACTCCTGCAGGCAAAGGTAGCTACCAGGCATGTAAAAAAACCTCCAAAGTAGCCTTAATTGCCTGTTGCCTGTCCTGGAGATATCCCTAGAGATATGCGAGTTTCGGATGCAGAGAGAAAAAATGTGTGTTGGCGGAAGGCAAACCTTTTGCAGAAGCATGCTGAGGTGAGAAGGCAAGGGTAGCTACCAGGCATACGCTTAGCAGGAAACTTGGAGGAGGTGGAGAGGTTGAGGGCCCTCAGGGAGGGCGAGCGGGAGTCAGAGCTGTGGGGTAACTCCCTGCAAGATCTGAAGGAGAGGTACTGGCGTGAGGCGCCCCAAAGGGGGGTGGACCCCCTGCCCTACTGAGCAGAGGGAGGGGACCTAGGAGGTGAGGAGGAATGGAAACAGGTCACTGCTCGACATTGCAGACAACCCCCCTCCCTACTGTCCCAGCCTTCCTGGAGCTTGAGAGACCGCTGGGTGAGGATGAGGTGAACCCTCTGTCCAGGACGATGCCTAAGGCAAGGAAGCTGACTCCACACCTCAGGACTGCCTCCACAAAGAAAGAAAGAAGGGTGATTGTTGTAGACGACTCCCTTCTCAGGGAAACAGAGGGTCCTGTTTGTCAGCCTGACCCTACCTGTAGGGAAGTCTGCTGCCTCCCCGGGGCCAGGGTCAGGGACATTGCTAGAAAGCTTCCTAAGTTGGTTTGCCCTTCTGACTACTATCCTCTTGATAGTTCAGGCTGGCAGAGATGATATTGAAGAGAGAAGCCTGAAGGCTATCAAATAAGACTTTAAGGGAACTGGGACAATTAGTATATGGAGAAGGAGTACAGGTCGTGCTTTCCTCCATCCCTACAGTGGCAGGGAGGGGTACAGAGGGGACTTGGAAAGCCCACCTGATTAACAGGTGGCTCAGAGGCTGGTGCCAACACAGAAATTTGGGGTTTTATGGCCGTGGAGTGCTTTACTCGGCACCTGGCCCACTAACTGCAGATGGGTCCCACCTGCCTTGAAGGGGAAAACACACTAGCACAGGAGCTGGCAGGGCTCATTGAGGGCTTTAAACTAGGAAGGAAGGGGGATGAGGACAGGGAGGGAATAAGACTCGTTAGAGGTGTGCCGGGGGAACAGTGTCAAGGCCAGGGGAGCAGGCAATAGCCCAGCTGAAGTTCATCTATGCTAATGCATGCAGCATGGGCAACAAAGAGGAGGAGCTGGAAGCCATTGTGCAGGCAGGCAGCCTATGACTTGGTTGCCATCACTGAAATGTGGTGGGACCACTTCCATGACTGGAGTGCTGCAATGTCTGGCTATAGGCTCTTCAGAAGGGACAGGCAGCACGGAGGGGGTGGTGGTGTGTCTCTCTATATCAGAGAGAGTTTTGATGTTGTGGAACTCGAGGCTGCAACTGGGAATGAGCTTGATTGAACTTGATTTAAAACTTGATTGAAGTCTTGATTTAAATCCCTCTTAGTTTAAATACCGTTATTGGAGAGGGGAAGAATTGAATAGTCTTGACCACATGCTGGCTGGCATCCTTCCTTGGCCAGGCTTTGCCATTTCAGTTGAAAGGTTACATGCACAAGGCCCGTGGCAAATGGTGTCATGCTGCTGGATGCGCACGGGCAGGAGGCTGTCTTGCTCCCCGTGATCCTCCTAACATCTCCTGGGGACACACTCACTCAGCTCCTCTGCCACGGATGCCTGAATTGGCCACATGTTTACTTTGCCAAGCTACCAAGCAAAGGTTCTTGGGGAAAAATCTGCTCTTTCTGAAGAGCACCCGCCCCCCCACCCTCCAAGCTCTCCCTTTTTTCCTCACTGCAAGTTTTTTCCTACCATGAATTTTTTTCCCACTACCTCCTAACACTTTTATGTTCTAAGCTTATCTGTCCCACCCTGGGATGACAATCGGCATGATTTGGGCAAAAAGTTGAGTATTGTAGTTTTGTATGGTTAGCATGTACTTCCTTAATCTCATTATCTTATTAAGAGTAAACTTTAATGTTCCTTTTATAACTAATGAAGGAAAAGGCTTGACTTAGGGCAGCACAGACTTGAGGATTCTGTTCTGATGCCCAAACAGGGTTTGGCACGCAGCGGGTATGCTGCTTTTGTCCAGAACTAATGCACGGAGGCCAAACTTTTCCGGTCTGCTCCAGGCACCTGGCAGGACAGCCCAGCCGTGAGCTCCAGGGAGCTCGGGCATGGACGTCACGGATGTGGACCTTCTCAGGAACACAGGTATGATGGAAGCAAACGGCAGTGAGCAGCTCCAGGGGAAAGAGCGAGAAGTCCGCGCTGTGGCACTTGGAGACTCGTGGACTCGCACATCCACCAAGTCGCTCAGGACCACGCATGGGGACCCAGCTCCTTAAAAGCCAAGGACAGGGATCGTGAGGTCATGGCAGCCCTGTCCTATCAGGGGCAGTGCGTATTGTGACCTGCAGTGGTGCTAGGCAACTGCCATATGTCACTGCGGGGCTCACAGCCACAGCCTCAGTCACCCTCAAGCCAGAGCTGGCCCCAGACCAGACCTGCAGCTCCCACCAGGGTTCTGGGGAACCAATGCAGGTGGGCTCGAGCTGGATGGTCTTTAAGGTCCCTTCCCACACCAGCCCTTCTCTGATTCTGTGCTGGAGGCACTGCACAAGGAAGATGGGGTGGTGTGCTGATGTCTGAAAAAAGCAAACAACAAAACTAAGAGGAGGATTCAAACTAACACAGCTGGTAGGATTGAAGGAAAGACCAAAGAAAAGGTCACAATGAAAAGAAACAACCGAACAAAACAAAATCCAACAAAAACTGTCTATTCCATTGTTACAGGGTTGGGAACCTACATGGATGTACACAAAAGTACTAGAGCAACAGCCCTGGAGGAGTCTGAGGCAGCAAGCTGAGGTTTCAGCTCTGTTCAGAGAATGCCAAAAGGAAAGGCTCCAGGAGATACTTGGCAGAAGCCGAAAGGGGCAAAGAGGACCGGACCTCAACAGACAGAGAAACAACTGGGGAGCCTGCGTGCAATTTCAGGTAACCTGTGAGTTCCTCAGGACATGCAGAGACAAGCAAGTAAGAAATAACAGAGAGGTATAGAACTCAAGCCAGAACTAAGGCAGGTAAATCAAAATTTTCCTGAGTACAAACTCCTGCAGGCAAAGGTAGCTACCCGGCATGTAAAACCTCCAAAGTAGCCTTAATTGCCTGTTGCCTGTCCTGGAGATATCCCTAGATATATGCGAGTTTGATATGCAGAGAGAACAAATGTGTGTTGGCAGAAGGAAAAACCTTTTGCAGAAGCATGCCGAGGTGAGAAGGCAAGGGTAGCTACCAGGCATACGCTTAGCAGGAAAGTTGGCCAGACTTGTGGCGTCCCTGCCCTGAAGGGCTTTGCAGGTACCCAGAGCTAAATCTGTGTCAGCAAGAAGCCCAAACATTTGCAGAAGCTTCGTGGAGGAAGCAATGGTGGCTTGCAGGCATGCAGCTAGCTGGAAAGGAGAGGCAAACTTGGCAGAAAGCTAACGTGGAGGGGTCCTGGGCTGGCATTGGCAAGCAATTCTGCATGTGGAGCTAGCCCAGCAGATTTGGAAAATGTGATCAGCGAGGAAAAGCGAAGGTACCCTGGCAGGTACCTCTCTCCAGAATTGGGCCAAGATCTCAGGTAGCTCCCCTGAAGCAATCTGCGGACAGGCTGCCAAAGTCAATCTGCGTGTGGACGTAGGCACAAACTTTTGTCAAAGGAGATCAAGAGAAGGCAAGAGAAGCCTGTTGGCATGCAGCTCCCTCCAAAATTGGCCAATGCTCTTGGGTACCTAGCGTGAAGGGGTCTAGGGACTAAATGCACAAGTCAGTCTCTGGAAGAGGCCAAAAACTTCCCCAAGTATGCCTGGGAGGAGGAACGGGTAGCTACTGGGCATGCACGTAATTGCCAATTTGACTGAAATTGAGGTAGCGACCCCGGACGGGTACGCTGCTGTAGTCCAGGAGTAAGGCAGGGAGGCAAAACTTTTTGCTAAGTGTAATGTGGTGGAGGCCAAGGGAGCTCCCGGGCATGTAAACCCTCCAAAGTAGCCTTAATTGCCTGTTGCCTGTCCTGGAGATATCCCTAGATATATGCGAGTTTGATATGCAGAGAGAAAAAATGTGTGTTGGCAGAAGGAAAAACCTTTTGCAGAAGCATGCCGAGGTGAGAAGGTAAGGGTAGCTACCAGGCATACGCTTAGCAGGAAAGTTGGCCAGACTTGTGGCGTCCCTGCCCTGAAGGGCTTTGCAGGTACCCAGAGCTAAATCTGTGTCAGCAAGAAGCCCAAACATTTGCAGAAGCTTCGTAGAGGAAGCAATGGTGGCTTGCAGGCATGCAGCTAGCTGGAAAGAAGAGGCAAACTTGGCAGAAAGCTAACGTGGAGGGGTCCTGGGCTGGCATTGGCAAGCAATTCTGCATGTGGAGCTAGCCCGGAAGATTTGGAAAATGTGATCAGCGAGGAAAAGCGAAGGTACCCTGGCAGGTACCTCTCTCCAGAATTGGGCCAAGATCTCAGGTAGCTCCCCTGAAGCAATCTGCGGACAGGCTGCCAAAGTCAATCTGCGTGTGGACGTAGGCACAAACTTTTGTCAAAGGAGATCAAGAGAAGGCAAGAGAAGCCTGTTGGCATGCAGCTCCCTCCAAAATTGGCCAATGCTCTTGGGTACCTAGCGTGAAGGGGTCTGCGGACTAAATGCACAAGTCAGTCTCTGGAAGAGGCCAAAAACTTCCCCAAGTATGCCTGGGAGGAGGAACGGGTAGCTACTGGGCATGCACGTAATTGCCAATTTGACTGAAATTGAGGTAGCGACCCCGGACGGGTACGCTGCTGTAGTCCAGGAGTAAGGCAGGGAGGCAAAACGTTTTGCTAAGTGTAATGTGGTGGAGGCCAAGGGAGCTCCCGGGCATGTAAACCCTCCAAAGTAGCCTTAATTGCCTGTTGCCTGTCCTGGAGATATCCCTAGATATATGCGAGTTTGATATGCAGAGAGAAAAAATGTGTGTTGGCAGAAGGAAAAACCTTTTGCAGAAGCATGCCGAGGTGAGAAGGCAAGGGTAGCTACCAGGCATACGCTTAGCAGGAAAGTTGGCCAGACTTGTGGCGTCCCTGCCCTGAAGGGCTTTGCAGGTACCCAGAGCTAAATCTGTGTCAGCAAGAAGCCCAAACATTTGCAGAAGCTTCGTGGAGGAAGCAATGGTGGCTTGCAGGCATGCAGCTAGCTGGAAAGGAGAGGCAAACTTGGCAGAAAGCTAACGTGGAGGGGTCCTGGGCTGGCATTGGCAAGCAATTCTGCATGTGGAGCTAGCCCGGAAGATTTGGAAAATGTGATCAGCGAGGAAAAGCGAAGGTACCCTGGCAGGTACCTCTCTCCAGAATTGGGCCAAGATCTCAGGTAGCTCCCCTGAAGCAATCTGCGGACAGGCTGCCAAAGTCAATCTGCGTGTGGACGTAGGCACAAACTTTTGTCAAAGGAGATCAAGAGAAGGCAAGAGAAGCCTGTTGGCATGCAGCTCCCTCCAAAATTGGCCAATGCTCTTGGGTACCTAGCCTGAAGGGGTCTAGGGACTAAATGCACAAGTCAGTCTCTGGAAGAGGCCAAAAACTTCCCCAAGTATGCCTGGGAGGAGGAACGGGTAGCTACTGGGCATGCACGTAATTGCCAATTTGACTGAAATTGAGGTAGCGACCCCGGACGGGTACGCTGCTGTAGTCCAGGAGTAAGGCAGGGAGGCAAAACTTTTTGCTAAGTGTAATGTGGTGGAGGCCAAGGGAGCTCCCGGGCATGTAAACCCTCCAAAGTAGCCTGAATTGCCTGTTGCCTGTCCTGGAGATATCCCTAGATATATGCGAGTTTGATATGCAGAGAGAACAAATGTGTGTTGGCAGAAGGAAAAACCTTTTGCAGAAGCATGCCGAGGTGAGAAGGCAAGGGTAGCTACCAGGCATACGCTTAGCAGGAAAGTTGGCCAGACTTGTGGCGTCCCTGCCCTGAAGGGCTTTGCAGGTACCCAGAGCTAAATCTGTGTCAGCAAGAAGCCCAAACATTTGCAGAAGCTTCGTGGAGGAAGCAATGGTGGCTTGCAGGCATGCAGCTAGCTGGAAAGGAGAGGCAAACTTGGCAGAAAGCTAACGTGGAGGGGTCCTGGGCTGGCATTGGCAAGCAATTCTGCATGTGGAGCTAGCCCGGAAGATTTGGAAAATGTGATCAGCGAGGAAAAGCGAAGGTACCCTGGCAGGTACCTCTCTCCAGAATTGGGCCAAGATCTCAGGTAGCTCCCCTGAAGCAATCTGCGGACAGGCTGCCAAAGTCAATCTGCGTGTGGACGTAGGCACAAACTTTTGTCAAAGGAGATCAAGAGAAGGCAAGAGAAGCCTGTTGGCATGCAGCTCCCTCCAAAATTGGCCAATGCTCTTGGGTACCTAGCGTGAAGGGGTCTAGGGACTAAATGCACAAGTCAGTCTCTGGAAGAGGCCAAAAACTTCCCCAAGTATGCCTGGGAGGAGGAACGGGTAGCTACTGGGCATGCACGTAATTGCCAATTTGACTGAAATTGAGGTAGCGACCCCGGACGGGTACGCTGCTGTAGTCCAGGAGTAAGGCAGGGAGGCAAAACTTTTTGCTAAGTGTAATGTGGTGGAGGCCAAGGGAGCTCCCGGGCATGTAAAACCTCCAAAGTAGCCTTAATTGCCTGTTGCCTGTCCTGGAGATATCCCTAGATATATGCGAGTTTGATATGCAGAGAGAAAAAATGTGTGTTGGCAGAAGGAAAAACCTTTTGCAGAAGCATGCCGAGGTGAGAAGGCAAGGGTAGCTACCAGGCATACGCTTAGCAGGAAAGTTGGCCAGCCTTGTGGCGTCCCTGCCCTGAAGGGCTTTGCAGGTACCCAGAGCTAAATCTGTGTCAGCAAGAAGCCCAAACATTTGCAGAAGCTTCGTGGAGGAAGCAATGGTGGCTTGCAGGCATGCAGCTAGCTGGAAAGGAGAGGCAAACTTGGCAGAAAGCTAACGTGGAGGGGTCCTGGGCTGGCATTGGCAAGCAATTCTGCATGTGGAGCTAGCCCAGCAGATTTGGAAAATGTGATCAGCGAGGAAAAGCGAAGGTACCCTGGCAGGTACCTCTCTCCAGAATTGGGCCAAGATCTCAGGTAGCTCCCCTGAAGCAATCTGCTGACAGGACGCTGAAGTCAATCTGTGTGTGGACGTAGGCAGAAACTTTTGTCAAAGGAGATCAAGAGAAGGCAAGAGAAGCCTGTTGGCATGCAGCTCCCTCCAAAATTGGCCAATGCTCTTGGGTACCTAGCGTGAAGGGGTCTAGGGACTAAATGCACAAGTCAGTCTCTGGAAGAGGCCAAAAACTTCCCCAAGTATGCCTGGGAGGAGGAACGGGTAGCTACTGGGCATGCACGTAATTGCCAATTTGACTGAAATTGAGGTAGCGACCCCGGACGGGTACGCTGCTGTAGTCCAGGAGTAAGGCAGGGAGGCAAAACTTTTTGCTAAGTGTAATGTGGTGGAGGCCAAGGGAGCTCCCGGGCATGTAAACCCTCCAAAGTAGCCTTAATTGCCTGTTGCCTGTCCTGGAGATATCCCTAGATATATGCGAGTTTGATATGCAGAGAGAAAAAATGTGTGTTGGCAGAAGGAAAAACCTTTTGCAGAAGCATGCCGAGGTGAGAAGGCAAGGGTAGCTACCAGGCATACGCTTAGCAGGAAAGTTGGCCAGACTTGTGGCGTCCCTGCCCTGAAGGGCTTTGCAGGTACCCAGAGCTAAATCTGTGTCAGCAAGAAGCCCAAACATTTGCAGAAGCTTCGTGGAGGAAGCAATGGTGGCTTGCAGGCATGCAGCTAGCTGGAAAGGAGAGGCAAACTTGGCAGAAAGCTAACGTGGAGGGGTCCTGGGCTGGCATTGGCAAGCAATTCTGCATGTGGAGCTAGCCCGGAAGATTTGGAAAATGTGATCAGCGAGGAAAAGCGAAGGTACCCTGGCAGGTACCTCTCTCCAGAATTGGGCCAAGATCTCAGGTAGCTCCCCTGAAGCAATCTGCGGACAGGCTGCCAAAGTCAATCTGCGTGTGGACGTAGGCACAAACTTTTGTCAAAGGAGATCAAGAGAAGGCAAGAGAAGCCTGTTGGCATGCAGCTCCCTCCAAAATTGGCCAATGCTCTTGGGTACCTAGCGTGAAGGGGTCTAGGGACTAAATGCACAAGTCAGTCTCTGGAAGAGGCCAAAAACTTCCCCAAGTATGCCTGGGAGGAGGAACGGGTAGCTACTGGGCATGCACGTAATTGCCAATTTGACTGAAATTGAGGTAGCGACCCCGGACGGGTACGCTGCTGTAGTCCAGGAGTAAGGCAGGGAGGCAAAACTTTTTGCTAAGTGTAATGTGGTGGAGGCCAAGGGAGCTCCCGGGCATGTAAAACCTCCAAAGTAGCCTTAATTGCCTGTTGCCTGTCCTGGAGATATCCCTAGATATATGCGAGTTTGATATGCAGAGAGAAAAAATGTGTGTTGGCAGAAGGAAAAACCTTTTGCAGAAGCATGCCGAGGTGAGAAGGCAAGGGTAGCTACCAGGCATACGCTTAGCAGGAAAGTTGGCCAGCCTTGTGGCGTCCCTGCCCTGAAGGGCTTTGCAGGTACCCAGAGCTAAATCTGTGTCAGCAAGAAGCCCAAACATTTGCAGAAGCTTCGTGGAGGAAGCAATGGTGGCTTGCAGGCATGCAGCTAGCTGGAAAGGAGAGGCAAACTTGGCAGAAAGCTAACGTGGAGGGGTCCTGGGCTGGCATTGGCAAGCAATTCTGCGTGTGGAGCTAGCCCAGAAGATTTGGAAAATGTGATCAGCGAGGAAAAGCGAAGGTACCCTGGCAGGTACCTCTCTCCAGAATTGGGCCAAGATCTCAGGTAGCTCCCCTGAAGCAATCTGCTGACAGGCTGCCAAAGTCAATCTGCGTGTGGACGTAGGCACAAACTTTTGTCAAAGGAGATCAAGAGAAGGCAAGAGAAGCCTGTTGGCATGCAGCTCCCTCCAAAATTGGCCAATGCTCTTGGGTACCTAGCCTGAAGGGGTCTAGGGACTAAATGCACAAGTCAGTCTCTGGAAGAGGCCAAAAACTTCCCCAAGTATGCCTGGGAGGAGGAACGGGTAGCTACTGGGCATGCACGTAATTGCCAATTTGACTGAAATTGAGGTAGCGACCCCGGACGGGTACGCTGCTGTAGTCCAGGAGTAAGGCAGGGAGGCAAAACTTTTTTGCTAAGTGTAATGTGGTGGAGGCCAAGGGAGCTCCCGGGCATGTAAACCCTCCAAAGTAGCCTTAATTGCCTGTTGCCTGTCCTGGAGATATCCCTAGATATATGCGAGTTTGATATGCAGAGAGAACAAATGTGTGTTGGCAGAAGGAAAAACCTTTTGCAGAAGCATGCCGAGGTGAGAAGGCAAGGGTAGCTACCAGGCATACGCTTAGCAGGAAAGTTGGCCAGACTTGTGGCGTCCCTGCCCTGAAGGGCTTTGCAGGTACCCAGAGCTAAATCTGTGTCAGCAAGAAGCCCAAACATTTGCAGAAGCTTCGTGGAGGAAGCAATGGTGGCTTGCAGGCATGCAGCTAGCTGGAAAGGAGAGGCAAACTTGGCAGAAAGCTAACGTGGAGGGGTCCTGGGCTGGCATTGGCAAGCAATTCTGCATGTGGAGCTAGCCCAGCAGATTTGGAAAATGTGATCAGCGAGGAAAAGCGAAGGTACCCTGGCAGGTACCTCTCTCCAGAATTGGGCCAAGATCTCAGGTAGCTCCCCTGAAGCAATCTGCGGACAGGCTGCCAAAGTCAATCTGCGTGTGGACGTAGGCACAAACTTTTGTCAAAGGAGATCAAGAGAAGGCAAGAGAAGCCTGTTGGCATGCAGCTCCCTCCAAAATTGGCCAATGCTCTTGGGTACCTAGCGTGAAGGGGTCTAGGGACTAAATGCACAAGTCAGTCTCTGGAAGAGGCCAAAAACTTTTGCAAGTATGCCTGGGAGGAGGAACGGGTAGCTACTGGGCATGCACGTAATTGCCAATTTGACTGAAATTGAGGTAGCGACCCTGGACGGGTACGCTGCTGTAGTCCAGGAGTAAGGCAGGGAGGCAAAACTTTTTGCTAAGTGTAATGTGGTGGAGGCCAAGGGAGCTCCCGGGCATGTAAACCCTCCAAAGTAGCCTTAATTGCCTGTTGCCTGTCCTGGAGATATCCCTAGATATATGCGAGTTTGATATGCAGAGAGAACAAATGTGTGTTGGCAGAAGGAAAAACCTTTTGCAGAAGCATGCCGAGGTGAGAAGGCAAGGGTAGCTACCAGGCATACGCTTAGCAGGAAAGTTGGCCAGACTTGTGGCGTCCCTGCCCTGAAGGGCTTTGCAGGTACCCAGAGCTAAATCTGTGTCAGCAAGAAGCCCAAACATTTGCAGAAGCTTCGTGGAGGAAGCAATGGTGGCTTGCAGGCATGCAGCTAGCTGGAAAGGAGAGGCAAACTTGGCAGAAAGCTAACGTGGAGGGGTCCTGGGCTGGCATTGGCAAGCAATTCTGCATGTGGAGCTAGCCCAGAAGATTTGGAAAATGTGATCAGCGAGGAAAAGCGAAGGTACCCTGGCAGGTACCTCTCTCCAGAATTGGGCCAAGATCTCAGGTAGCTCCCCTGAAGCGATCTGCGGACAGGCTGCCAAAGTCAATCTGCGTGTGGACGTAGGCACAAACTTTTGTCAAAGGAGATCAAGAGAAGGCAAGAGAAGCCTGTTGGCATGCAGCTCCCTCCAAAATTGGCCAATGCTCTTGGGTACCTAGCGTGAAGGGGTCTAGGGACTAAATGCACAAGTCAGTCTCTGGAAGAGGCCAAAAACTTCCCCAAGTATGTCTGGGAGGAGGAACGGGTAGCTACTGGGCATGCACGTAATTGCCAATTTGACTGAAATTGAGGTAGCGACCCCGGACGGGTACGCTGCTGTAGTCCAGGAGTAAGGCAGGGAGGCAAAACTTTTTGCTAAGTGTAATGTGGTGGAGGCCAAGGGAGCTCCCGGGCATGTAAACCCTCCAAAGTAGCCTTAATTGCCTGTTGCCTGTCCTGGAGATATCCCTAGATATATGCGAGTTTGATATGCAGAGAGAAAAAATATGTGTTGGCAGAAGGAAAAACCTTTTGCAGAAGCATGCCGAGGTGAGAAGGCAATGGTAGCTACCAGGCATACGCTTAGCAGGAAAGTTGGCCAGCCTTGTGGCGTCCCTGCCCTGAAGGGCTTTGCAGGTACCCAGAGCTAAATCTGTGTCAGCAAGAAGCCCAAACATTTGCAGAAGCTTCGTGGAGGAAGCAATGGTGGCTTGCAGGCATGCAGCTAGCTGGAAAGGAGAGGCAAACTTGGCAGAAAGCTAACGTGGAGGGGTCCTGGGCTGGCATTGGCAAGCAATTCTGCATGTGGAGCTAGCCCAGCAGATTTGGAAAATGTGATCAGCGAGGAAAAGCGAAGGTACCCGGGCAGGTACCTCTCTCCAGAATTGGGCCAAGATCTCAGGTAGCTCCCCTGAAGAGATCTGCTGACAGGACGCTGAAGTCAATCTGTGTGTGGACGTAGGCAGAAACTTTTGTCAAAGGAGATCAAGAGAAGGCAAGAGAAGCCTGTTGGCATGCAGCTCCCTCCAAAATTGGCCAATGCTCTTGGGTACCTAGCCTGAAGGGGTCTAGGGACTAAATGCACAAGTCAGTCTCTGGAAGAGGCCAAAAACTTCCCCAAGTATGCCTGGGAGGAGGAACGGGTAGCTACTGGGCATGCACGTAATTGCCAATTTGACTGAAATTGAGGTAGCGACCCCGGACAGGTACGCTGCTGTAGTCCAGGAGTAAGGCAGGGAGGCAAAACTTTTTGCTAAGTGTAATGTGGTGGAGGCGAAGGGAGCTCCCGGGCATGTAAAACCTCCAAAGTAGCCTTAATTGCCTGTTGCCTGTCCTGGAGATATCCCTAGATATATGCGAGTTTGATATGCAGAGAGAAAAAATGTGTGTTGGCAGAAGGAAAAACCTTTTGCAGAAGCATGCCGAGGTGAGAAGGCAAGGGTAGCTACCAGGCATACGCTTAGCAGGAAAGTTGGCCAGACTTGTGGCGTCCCTGCCCTGAAGGGCTTTGCAGGTACCCAGAGCTAAATCTGTGTCAGCAAGAAGCCCAAACATTTGCAGAAGCTTCGTGGAGGAAGCAATGGTGGCTTGCAGGCATGCAGCTAGCTGGAAAGGAGAGGCAAACTTGGCAGAAAGCTAACGTGGAGGGGTCCTGGGCTGGCATTGGCAAGCAATTCTGCATGTGGAGCTAGCCCGGAAGATTTGGAAAATGTGATCAGCGAGGAAAAGCGAAGGTACCCTGGCAGGTACCTCTCTCCAGAATTGGGCCAAGATCTCAGGTAGCTCCCCTGAAGCAATCTGCGGACAGGCTGCCAAAGTCAATCTGCGTGTGGACGTAGGCACAAACTTTTGTCAAAGGAGATCAAGAGAAGGCAAGAGAAGCCTGTTGGCATGCAGCTCCCTCCAAAATTGGCCAATGCTCTTGGGTACCTAGCGTGAAGGGGTCTAGGGACTAAATGCACAAGTCAGTCTCTGGAAGAGGCCAAAAACTTCCCCAAGTATGCCTGGGAGGAGGAACGGGTAGCTACTGGGCATGCACGTAATTGCCAATTTGACTGAAATTGAGGTAGCGACCCCGGACGGGTACGCTGCTGTAGTCCAGGAGTAAGGCAGGGAGGCAAAACTTTTTGCTAAGTGTAATGTGGTGGAGGCCAAGGGAGCTCCCGGGCATGTAAAACCTCCAAAGTAGCCTTAATTGCCTGTTGCCTGTCCTGGAGATATCCCTAGATATATGCGAGTTTGATATGCAGAGAGAAAAAATGTGTGTTGGCAGAAGGAAAAACCTTTTGCAGAAGCATGCCGAGGTGAGAAGGCAAGGGTAGCTACCAGGCATACGCTTAGCAGGAAAGTTGGCCAGACTTGTGGCGTCCCTGCCCTGAAGGGCTTTGCAGGTACCCAGAGCTAAATCTGTGTCAGCAAGAAGCCCAAACATTTGCAGAAGCTTCGTGGAGGAAGCAATGGTGGCTTGCAGGCATGCAGCTAGCTGGAAAGGAGAGGCAAACTTGGCAGAAAGCTAACGTGGAGGGGTCCTGGGCTGGCATTGGCAAGCAATTCTGCATGTGGAGCTAGCCCGGAAGATTTGGAAAATGTGATCAGCGAGGAAAAGCGAAGGTACCCTGGCAGGTACCTCTCTCCAGAATTGGGCCAAGATCTCAGGTAGCTCCCCTGAAGCAATCTGCTGACAGGCTGCCAAAGTCAATCTGCGTGTGGACGTAGGCAGAAACTTTTGTCAAAGGAGATCAAGAGAAGGCAAGAGAAGCCTGTTGGCATGCAGCTCCCTCCAAAATTGGCCAATGCTCTTGGGTACCTAGCCTGAAGGGGTCTAGGGACTAAATGCACAAGTCAGTCTCTGGAAGAGGCCAAAAACTTCCCCAAGTATGCCTGGGAGGAGGAACGGGTAGCTACTGGGCATGCACGTAATTGCCAATTTGACTGAAATTGAGGTAGCAACCCCGGACGGGTACGCTGCTGTAGTCCAGGAGTAAGGCAGGGAGGCAAAACTTTTTGCTAAGTGTAATGTGGTGGAGGCCAAGGGAGCTCCCGGGCATGTAAACCCTCCAAAGTAGCCTTAATTGCCTGTTGCCTGTCCTGGAGATATCCCTAGATATATGCGAGTTTGATATGCAGAGAGAAAAAATGTGTGTTGGCAGAAGGAAAAACCTTTTGCAGAAGCATGCCGAGGTGAGAAGGCAAGGGTAGCTACCAGGCATACGCTTAGCAGGAAAGTTGGCCAGCCTTGTGGCGTCCCTGCCCTGAAGGGCTTTGCAGGTACCCAGAGCTAAATCTGTGTCAGCAAGAAGCCCAAACATTTGCAGAAGCTTCGTGGAGGAAGCAATGGTGGCTTGCAGGCATGCAGCTAGCTGGAAAGGAGAGGCAAACTTGGCAGAAAGCTAACGTGGAGGGGTCCTGGGCTGGCATTGGCAAGCAATTCTGCATGTGGAGCTAGCCCGGAAGATTTGGAAAATGTGATCAGCGAGGAAAAGCGAAGGTACCCTGGCAGGTACCTCTCTCCAGAATTGGGCCAAGATCTCAGGTAGCTCCCCTGAAGCAATCTGCTGACAGGACGCCAAAGTCAATCTGCGTGTGGACGTAGGCAGAAACTTTTGTCAAAGGAGATCAAGAGAAGGCAAGAGAAGCCTGTTGGCATGCAGCTCCCTCCAAAATTGGCCAATGCTCTTGGGTACCTAGCGTGAAGGGGTCTAGGGACTAAATGCACAAGTCAGTCTCTGGAAGAGGTCAAAAAACTTTTGCAAGTATGCCTGGGAGGAGGAACGGGTAGCTACTGGGCATGCACGTAATTGCCAATTTGACTGAAATTGAGGTAGCGACCCCGGACGGGTACGCTGCTGTAGTCCAGGAGTAAGGCAGGGAGGCAAAACTTTTTGCTAAGTGTAATGTGGTGGAGGCCAAGGGAGCTCCTGGGCATGTAAACCCTCCAAAGTAGCCTGAATTGCCTGTTGCCTGTCCTGGAGATATCCCTAGATATATGCGAGTTTGATATGCAGAGAGAAAAAATGTGTGTTGGCAGAAGGAAAAACCTTTTGCAGAAGCATGCCGAGGTGAGAAGGCAAGGGTAGCTACCAGGCATACGCTTAGCAGGAAAGTTGGCCAGACTTGTGGCGTCCCTGCCCTGAAGGGCTTTGCAGGTACCCAGAGCTAAATCTGTGTCAGCAAGAAGCCCAAACATTTGCAGAAGCTTCGTGGAGGAAGCAATGGTGGCTTGCAGGCATGCAGCTAGCTGGAAAGGAGAGGCAAACTTGGCAGAAAGCTAACGTGGAGGGGTCCTGGGCTGGCATTGGCAAGCAATTCTGCATGTGGAGCTAGCCCGGAAGATTTGGAAAATGTGATCAGCGAGGAAAAGCGAAGGTACCCTGGCAGGTACCTCTCTCCAGAATTGGGCCAAGATCTCAGGTAGCTCCCCTGAAGCAATCTGCGGACAGGCTGCCAGAGTCAATCTGCGTGTGGACGTAGGCACAAACTTTTGTCAAAGGAGATCAAGAGAAGGCAAGAGAAGCCTGTTGGCATGCAGCTCCCTCCAAAATTGGCCAATGCTCTTGGGTACCTAGCCTGAAGGTGTCTAGGGACTAAATGCACAAGTCAGTCTCTGGAAGAGGTCTAAAAACTTTTGCAAGTATGCCTGGGAGGAGGAACGGGTAGCTACTGGGCATGCACGTAATTGCCAATTTGACTGAAATTGAGGTAGCGACCCCGGACGGGTACGCTGCTGTAGTCCAGGAGTAAGGCAGGGAGGCAAAACGTTTTGCTAAGTGTAATGTGGTGGAGGCGAAGGGAGCTCCCGGGCATGTAAACCCTCCAAAGTAGCCTTAATTGCCTGTTGCCTGTCCTGGAGATATCCCTAGATATATGCGAGTTTGATATGCAGAGAGAACAAATGTGTGTTGGCAGAAGGAAAAACCTTTTGCAGAAGCATGCCGAGGTGAGAAGGCAAGGGTAGCTACCAGGCATACGCTTAGCAGGAAAGTTGGCCAGACTTGTGGCGTCCCTGCCCTGAAGGGCTTTGCAGGTACCCAGAGCTAAATCTGTGTCAGCAAGAAGCCCAAACATTTGCAGAAGCTTCGTGGAGGAAGCAATGGTGGCTTGCAGGCATGCAGCTAGCTGGAAAGGAGAGGCAAACTTGGCAGAAAGCTAACGTGGAGGGGTCCTGGGCTGGCATTGGCAAGCAATTCTGCATGTGGAGCTAGCCCGGAAGATTTGGAAAATGTGATCAGCGAGGAAAAGCGAAGGTACCCTGGCAGGTACCTCTCTCCAGAATTGGGCCAAGATCTCAGGTAGCTCCCCTGAAGCAATCTGCTGACAGGACGCCAAAGTCAATCTGCGTGTGGACGTAGGCAGAAACTTTTGTCAAAGGAGATCAAGAGAAGGCAAGAGAAGCCTGTTGGCATGCAGCTCCCTCCAAAATTGGCCAATGCTCTTGGGTACCTAGCGTGAAGGGGTCTAGGGACTAAATGCACAAGTCAGTCTCTGGAAGAGGTCAAAAAACTTTTGCAAGTATGCCTGGGAGGAGGAACGGGTAGCTACTGGGCATGCACGTAATTGCCAATTTGACTGAAATTGAGGTAGCGACCCCGGACGGGTACGCTGCTGTAGTCCAGGAGTAAGGCAGGGAGGCAAAACTTTTTGCTAAGTGTAATGTGGTGGAGGCCAAGGGAGCTCCCGGGCATGTAAACCCTCCAAAGTAGCCTTAATTGCCTGTTGCCTGTCCTGGAGATATCCCTAGATATATGCGAGTTTGATATGCAGAGAGAACAAATGTGTGTTGGCAGAAGGAAAAACCTTTTGCAGAAGCATGCCGAGGTGAGAAGGCAAGGGTAGCTACCAGGCATACGCTTAGCAGGAAAGTTGGCCAGACTTGTGGCGTCCCTGCCCTGAAGGGCTTTGCAGGTACCCAGAGCTAAATCTGTGTCAGCAAGAAGCCCAAACATTTGCAGAAGCTTCGTGGAGGAAGCAATGGTGGCTTGCAGGCATGCAGCTAGCTGGAAAGGAGAGGCAAACTTGGCAGAAAGCTAACGTGGAGGGGTCCTGGGCTGGCATTGGCAAGCAATTCTGCATGTGGAGCTAGCCCAGCAGATTTGGAAAATGTGATCAGCGAGGAAAAGCGAAGGTACCCTGGCAGGTACCTCTCTCCAGAATTGGGCCAAGATCTCAGGTAGCTCCCCTGAAGCAATCTGCTGACAGGACGCAAAAGTCAATCTGCGTGTGGACGTAGGCACAAACTTTTGTCAAAGGAGATCAAGAGAAGGCAAGAGAAGCCTGTTGGCATGCAGCTCCCTCCAAAATTGGCCAATGCTCTTGGGTACCTAGCGTGAAGGGGTCTAGGGACTAAATGCACAAGTCAGTCTCTGGAAGAGGTCTAAAAACTTTTGCAAGTATGCCTGGGAGGAGGAACGGGTAGCTACTGGGCATGCACGTAATTGCCAATTTGACTGAAATTGAGGTAGCGACCCCGGACGGGTACGCTGCTGTAGTCCAGGAGTAAGGCAGGGAGGCAAAACGTTTTGCTAAGTGTAATGTGGTGGAGGCCAAGGGAGCTCCCGGGCATGTAAACCCTCCAAAGTAGCCTTAATTGCCTGTTGCCTGTCCTGGAGATATCCCTAGATATATGCGAGTTTGATATGCAGAGAGAACAAATGTGTGTTGGCAGAAGGAAAAACCTTTTGCAGAAGCATGCCGAGGTGAGAAGGCAAGGGTAGCTACCAGGCATACGCTTAGCAGGAAAGTTGGCCAGACTTGTGGCGTCCCTGCCCTGAAGGGCTTTGCAGGTACCCAGAGCTAAATCTGTGTCAGCAAGAAGCCCAAACATTTGCAGAAGCTTCGTGGAGGAAGCAATGGTGGCTTGCAGGCATGCAGCTAGCTGGAAAGGAGAGGCAAACTTGGCAGAAAGCTAACGTGGAGGGGTCCTGGGCTGGCATTGGCAAGCAATTCTGCATGTGGAGCTAGCCCGGAAGATTTGGAAAATGTGATCAGCGAGGAAAAGCGAAGGTACCCTGGCAGGTACCTCTCTCCAGAATTGGGCCAAGATCTCAGGTAGCTCCCCTGAAGCAATCTGCTGACAGGACGCCAAAGTCAATCTGCGTGTGGACGTAGGCAGAAACTTTTGTCAAAGGAGATCAAGAGAAGGCAAGAGAAGCCTGTTGGCATGCAGCTCCCTCCAAAATTGGCCAATGCTCTTGGGTACCTAGCGTGAAGGGGTCTAGGGACTAAATGCACAAGTCAGTCTCTGGAAGAGGTCAAAAAACTTTTGCAAGTATGCCTGGGAGGAGGAACGGGTAGCTACTGGGCATGCACGTAATTGCCAATTTGACTGAAATTGAGGTAGCGACCCCGGACGGGTACGCTGCTGTAGTCCAGGAGTAAGGCAGGGAGGCAAAACTTTTTGCTAAGTGTAATGTGGTGGAGGCCAAGGGAGCTCCCGGGCATGTAAACCCTCCAAAGTAGCCTTAATTGCCTGTTGCCTGTCCTGGAGATATCCCTAGATATATGCGAGTTTGATATGCAGAGAGAACAAATGTGTGTTGGCAGAAGGAAAAACCTTTTGCAGAAGCATGCCGAGGTGAGAAGGCAAGGGTAGCTACCAGGCATACGCTTAGCAGGAAAGTTGGCCAGACTTGTGGCGTCCCTGCCCTGAAGGGCTTTGCAGGTACCCAGAGCTAAATCTGTGTCAGCAAGAAGCCCAAACATTTGCAGAAGCTTCGTGGAGGAAGCAATGGTGGCTTGCAGGCATGCAGCTAGCTGGAAAGGAGAGGCAAACTTGGCAGAAAGCTAACGTGGAGGGGTCCTGGGCTGGCATTGGCAAGCAATTCTGCATGTGGAGCTAGCCCAGCAGATTTGGAAAATGTGATCAGCGAGGAAAAGCGAAGGTACCCTGGCAGGTACCTCTCTCCAGAATTGGGCCAAGATCTCAGGTAGCTCCCCTGAAACAATCTGCTGACAGGACGCCAAAGTCAATCTGCGTGTGGACGTAGGCACAAACTTTTGTCAAAGGAGATCAAGAGAAGGCAAGAGAAGCCTGTTGGCATGCAGCTCCCTCCAAAATTGGCCAATGCTCTTGGGTACCTAGCCTGAAGGGGTCTAGGGACTAAATGCACAAGTCAGTCTCTGGAAGAGGCCAAAAACTTCCCCACGTATGCCTGGGAGGAGGAACGGGTAGCTACTGGGCATGCACGTAATTGCCAATTTGACTGAAATTGAGGTAGCAACCCCGGACGGGTACGCTGCTGTAGTCCAGGAGTAAGGCAGGGAGGCAAAACTTTTTGCTAAGTGTAATGTGGTGGAGGCCAAGGGAGCTCCCGGGCATGTAAACCCTCCAAAGTAGCCTTAATTGCCTGTTGCCTGTCCTGGAGATATCCCTAGATATATGCGAGTTTGATATGCAGAGAGAACAAATGTGTGTTGGCAGAAGGAAAAACCTTTTGCAGAAGCATGCCGAGGTGAGAAGGCAAGGGTAGCTACCAGGCATACGCTTAGCAGGAAAGTTGGCCAGACTTGTGGCGTCCCTGCCCTGAAGGGCTTTGCAGGTACCCAGAGCTAAATCTGTGTCAGCAAGAAGCCCAAACATTTGCAGAAGCTTCGTGGAGGAAGCAATGGTGGCTTGCAGGCATGCAGCTAGCTGGAAAGGAGAGGCAAACTTGGCAGAAAGCTAACGTGGAGGGGTCCTGGGCTGGCATTGGCAAGCAATTCTGCATGTGGAGCTAGCCCAGCAGATTTGGAAAATGTGATCAGCGAGGAAAAGCGAAGGTACCCTGGCAGGTACCTCTCTCCAGAATTGGGCCAAGATCTCAGGTAGCTCCCCTGAAGCAATCTGCTGACAGGACGCAAAAGTCAATCTGCGTGTGGACGTAGGCACAAACTTTTGTCAAAGGAGATCAAGAGAAGGCAAGAGAAGCCTGTTGGCATGCAGCTCCCTCCAAAATTGGCCAATGCTCTTGGGTACCTAGCCTGAAGGGGTCTAGGGACTAAATGCACAAGTCAGTCTCTGGAAGAGGTCTAAAAACTTTTGCAAGTATGCCTGGGAGGAGGAACGGGTAGCTACTGGGCATGCACGTAATTGCCAATTTGACTGAAATTGAGGTAGCGACCCCGGACGGGTACGCTGCTGTAGTCCAGGAGTAAGGCAGGGAGGCAAAACGTTTTGCTAAGTGTAATGTGGTGGAGGCCAAGGGAGCTCCCGGGCATGTAAACCCTCCAAAGTAGCCTTAATTGCCTGTTGCCTGTCCTGGAGATATCCCTAGATATATGCGAGTTTGATATGCAGAGAGAACAAATGTGTGTTGGCAGAAGGAAAAACCTTTTGCAGAAGCATGCCGAGGTGAGAAGGCAAGGGTAGCTACCAGGCATACGCTTAGCAGGAAAGTTGGCCAGACTTGTGGCGTCCCTGCCCTGAAGGGCTTTGCAGGTACCCAGAGCTAAATCTGTGTCAGCAAGAAGCCCAAACATTTGCAGAAGCTTCGTGGAGGAAGCAATGGTGGCTTGCAGGCATGCAGCTAGCTGGAAAGGAGAGGCAAACTTGGCAGAAAGCTAACGTGGAGGGGTCCTGGGCTGGCATTGGCAAGCAATTCTGCATGTGGAGCTAGCCCAGCAGATTTGGAAAATGTGATCAGCGAGGAAAAGCGAAGGTACCCTGGCAGGTACCTCTCTCCAGAATTGGGCCAAGATCTCAGGTAGCTCCCCTGAAACAATCTGCTGACAGGACGCCAAAGTCAATCTGCGTGTGGACGTAGGCACAAACTTTTGTCAAAGGAGATCAAGAGAAGGCAAGAGAAGCCTGTTGGCATGCAGCTCCCTCCAAAATTGGCCAATGCTCTTGGGTACCTAGCCTGAAGGGGTCTAGGGACTAAATGCACAAGTCAGTCTCTGGAAGAGGTCTAAAAACTTTTGCAAGTATGCCTGGGAGGAGGAACGGGTAGCTACTGGGCATGCACGTAATTGCCAATTTGACTGAAATTGAGGTAGCAACCCCGGACGGGTACGCTGCTGTAGTCCAGGAGTAAGGCAGGGAGGCAAAACTTTTTGCTAAGTGTAATGTGGTGGAGGCCAAGGGAGCTCCCGGGCATGTAAACCCTCCAAAGTAGCCTTAATTGCCTGTTGCCTGTCCTGGAGATATCCCTAGATATATGCGAGTTTGATATGCAGAGAGAAAAAATGTGTGTTGGCAGAAGGAAAAACCTTTTGCAGAAGCATGCCGAGGTGAGAAGGCAAGGGTAGCTACCAGGCATACGCTTAGCAGGAAAGTTGGCCAGACTTGTGGCGTCCCTGCCCTGAAGGGCTTTGCAGGTACCCAGAGCTAAATCTGTGTCAGCAAGAAGCCCAAACATTTGCAGAAGCTTCGTGGAGGAAGCAATGGTGGCTTGCAGGCATGCAGCTAGCTGGAAAGGAGAGGCAAACTTGGCAGAAAGCTAACGTGGAGGGGTCCTGGGCTGGCATTGGCAAGCAATTCTGCATGTGGAGCTAGCCCGGAAGATTTGGAAAATGTGATCAGCGAGGAAAAGCGAAGGTACCCTGGCAGGTACCTCTCTCCAGAATTGGGCCAAGATCTCAGGTAGCTCCCCTGAAGCAATCTGCTGACAGGACGCCAAAGTCAATCTGCGTGTGGACGTAGGCACAAACTTTTGTCAAAGGAGATCAAGAGAAGGCAAGAGAAGCCTGTTGGCATGCAGCTCCCTCCAAAATTGGCCAATGCTCTTGGGTACCTAGCGTGAAGGGGTCTAGGGACTAAATGCACAAGTCAGTCTCTGGAAGAGGTCAAAAAACTTTTGCAAGTATGCCTGGGAGGAGGAACGGGTAGCTACTGGGCATGCACGTAATTGCCAATTTGACTGAAATTGAGGTAGCGACCCCGGACGGGTACGCTGCTGTAGTCCAGGAGTAAGGCAGGGAGGCAAAACTTTTTGCTAAGTGTAATGTGGTGGAGGCGAAGGGAGCTCCCGGGCATGTAAACCCTCCAAAGTAGCCTTAATTGCCTGTTGCCTGTCCTGGAGATATCCCTAGATATATGCGAGTTTGATATGCAGAGAGAAAAAATGTGTGTTGGCAGAAGGAAAAACCTTTTGCAGAAGCATGCCGAGGTGAGAAGGCAAGGGTAGCTACCAGGCATACGCTTAGCAGGAAAGTTGGCCAGACTTGTGGCGTCCCTGCCCTGAAGGGCTTTGCAGGTACCCAGAGCTAAATCTGTGTCAGCAAGAAGCCCAAACATTTGCAGAAGCTTCGTGGAGGAAGCAATGGTGGCTTGCAGGCATGCAGCTAGCTGGAAAGGAGAGGCAAACTTGGCAGAAAGCTAACGTGGAGGGGTCCTGGGCTGGCATTGGCAAGCAATTCTGCATGTGGAGCTAGCCCGGAAGATTTGGAAAATGTGATCAGCGAGGAAAAGCGAAGGTACCCTGGCAGGTACCTCTCTCCAGAATTGGGCCAAGATCTCAGGTAGCTCCCCTGAAGCAATCTGCGGACAGGCTGCCAAAGTCAATCTGCGTGTGGACGTAGGCACAAACTTTTGTCAAAGGAGATCAAGAGAAGGCAAGAGAAGCCTGTTGGCATGCAGCTCCCTCCAAAATTGGCCAATGCTCTTGGGTACCTAGCCTGAAGGGGTCTAGGGACTAAATGCACAAGTCAGTCTCTGGAAGAGGCCAAAAACTTCCCCAAGTATGCCTGGGAGGAGGAACGGGTAGCTACTGGGCATGCACGTAATTGCCAATTTGACTGAAATTGAGGTAGCGACCCCGGACGGGTACGCTGCTGTAGTCCAGGAGTAAGGCAGGGAGGCAAAACTTTTTGCTAAGTGTAATGTGGTGGAGGCCAAGGGAGCTCCCGGGCATGTAAACCCTCCAAAGTAGCCTTAATTGCCTGTTGCCTGTCCTGGAGATATCCCTAGATATATGCGAGTTTGATATGCAGAGAGAAAAAATGTGTGTTGGCAGAAGGAAAAACCTTTTGCAGAAGCATGCCGAGGTGAGAAGGCAAGGGTAGCTACCAGGCATACGCTTAGCAGGAAAGTTGGCCAGACTTGTGGCGTCCCTCCCCTGAAGGGCTTTGCAGGTACCCAGAGCTAAATCTGTGTCAGCAAGAAGCCCAAACATTTGCAGAAGCTTCGTGGAGGAAGCAATGGTGGCTTGCAGGCATGCAGCTAGCTGGAAAGGAGAGGCAAACTTGGCAGAAAGCTAACGTGGAGGGGTCCTGGGCTGGCATTGGCAAGCAATTCTGCATGTGGAGCTAGCCTGGAAGATTTGGAAAATGTGATCAGCGAGGAAAAGCGAAGGTACCCTGGCAGGTACCTCTCTCCAGAATTGGGCCAAGATCTCAGGTAGCTCCCCTGAAGCAATCTGCTGACAGGACGCCAAAGTCAATCTGCGTGTGGACGTAGGCACAAACTTTTGTCAAAGGAGATCAAGAGAAGGCAAGAGAAGCCTGTTGGCATGCAGCTCCCTCCAAAATTGGCCAATGCTCTTGGGTACCTAGCGTGAAGGGGTCTAGGGACTAAATGCACAAGTCAGTCTCTGGAAGAGGCCAAAAACTTCCCCAAGTATGCCTGGGAGGAGGAACGGGTAGCTACTGGGCATGCACGTAATTGCCAGTTTGACTGAAATTGAGGTAGCGACCCCGGACGGGTACGCTGCTGTAGTCCAGGAGTAAGGCAGGGAGGCAAAACTTTTTGCTAAGTGTAATGTGGTGGAGGCCAAGGGAGCTCCCGGGCATGTAAACCCTCCAAAGTAGCCTTAATTGCCTGTTGCCTGTCCTGGAGATATCCCTAGATATATGCGAGTTTGATATGCAGAGAGAAAAAATGTGTGTTGGCAGAAGGAAAAACCTTTTGCAGAAGCATGCCGAGGTGAGAAGGCAAGGGTAGCTACCGGGCATACGCTTAGCAGGAAAGTTGGCCAGACTTGTGGCGTCCCTGCCCTGAAGGGCTTTGCAGGTACCCAGAGCTAAATCTGTGTCAGCAAGAAGCCCAAACATTTGCAGAAGCTTCGTGGAGGAAGCAATGGTGGCTTGCAGGCATGCAGCTAGCTGGAAAGGAGAGGCAAACTTGGCAGAAAGCTAACGTGGAGGGGTCCTGGGCTGGCATTGGCAAGCAATTCTGCATGTGGAGCTAGCCCGGAAGATTTGGAAAATGTGATCAGCGAGGAAAAGCGAAGGTACCCTGGCAGGTACCTCTCTCCAGAATTGGGCCAAGATCTCAGGTAGCTCCCCTGAAGCAATCTGCTGACAGGACGCCAAAGTCAATCTGCGTGTGGACGTAGGCACAAACTTTTGTCAAAGGAGATCAAGAGAAGGCAAGAGAAGCCTGTTGGCATGCAGCTCCCTCCAAAATTGGCCAATGCTCTTGGGTACCTAGCGTGAAGGGGTCTAGGGACTAAATGCACAAGTCAGTCTCTGGAAGAGGCCAAAAACTTCCCCAAGTATGCCTGGGAGGAGGAACGGGTAGCTACTGGGCATGCACGTAATTGCCAATTTGACTGAAATTGAGGTAGCGACCCCGGACGGGTACGCTGCTGTAGTCCAGGAGTAAGGCAGGGAGGCAAAACTTTTTGCTAAGTGTAATGTGGTGGAGGCCAAGGGAGCTCCCGGGCATGTAAAACCTCCAAAGTAGCCTTAATTGCCTGTTGCCTGTCCTGGAGATATCCCTAGATATATGCGAGTTTGATATGCAGAGAGAAAAAATGTGTGTTGGCAGAAGGAAAAACCTTTTGCAGAAGCATGCCGAGGTGAGAAGGCAAGGGTAGCTACCAGGCATACGCTTAGCAGGAAAGTTGGCCAGCCTTGTGGCGTCCCTGCCCTGAAGGGCTTTGCAGGTACCCAGAGCTAAATCTGTGTCAGCAAGAAGCCCAAACATTTGCAGAAACTTCGTGGAGGAAGCAATGGTGGCTTGCAGGCATGCAGCTAGCTGGAAAGAAGAGGCAAACTTGGCAGAAAGCTAACGTGGAGGGGTCCTGGGCTGGCATTGGCAAGCAATTCTGCATGTGGAGCTAGCCCAGCAGATTTGGAAAATGTGATCAGCGAGGAAAAGCGAAGGTACCCGGGCAGGTACCTCTCTCCAGAATTGGGCCAAGATCTCAGGTAGCTCCCCTGAAGAGATCTGCTGACAGGACGCCAAAGTCAATCTGCGTGTGGACGTAGGCACAAACTTTTGTCAAAGGAGATCAAGAGAAGGCAAGAGAAGCCTGTTGGCATGCAGCTCCCTCCAAAATTGGCCAATGCTCTTGGGTACCTAGCCTGAAGGGGTCTAGGGACTAAATGCACAAGTCAGTCTCTGGAAGAGGTCTAAAAACTTTTGCAAGTATGCCTGGGAGGAGGAACGGGTAGCTACTGGGCATGCACGTAATTGCCAATTTGACTGAAATTGAGGTAGCGACCCCGGACGGGTACGCTGCTGTAGTCCAGGAGTAAGGCAGGGAGGCAAAACTTTTTGCTAAGTGTAATGTGGTGGAGGCCAAGGGAGCTCCCGGGCATGTAAACCCTCCAAAGTAGCCTTAATTGCCTGTTGCCTGTCCTGGAGATATCCCTAGATATATGCGAGTTTGATATGCAGAGAGAAAAAATGTGTGTTGGCAGAAGGAAAAACCTTTTGCAGAAGCATGCCGAGGTGAGAAGGCAAGGGTAGCTACCAGGCATACGCTTAGCAGGAAACTTGGCCAGACTTGTGGCGTCCCTCCCCTGAAGGGCTTTGCAGGTACCCAGAGCTAAATCTGTGTCAGCAAGAAGCCCAAACATTTGCAGAAGCTTCGTGGAGGAAGCAATGGTGGCTTGCAGGCATGCAGCTAGCTGGAAAGGAGAGGCAAACTTGGCAGAAAGCTAACGTGGAGGGGTCCTGGGCTGGCATTGGCAAGCAATTCTGCATGTGGAGCTAGCCCAGCAGATTTGGAAAATGTGATCAGCGAGGAAAAGCGAAGGTACCCTGGCAGGTACCTCTCTCCAGAATTGGGCCAAGATCTCAGGTAGCTCCCCTGAAGCAATCTGCGGACAGGCTGCCAAAGTCAATCTGCGTGTGGACGTAGGCACAAACTTTTGTCAAAGGAGATCAAGAGAAGGCAAGAGAAGCCTGTTGGCATGCAGCTCCCTCCAAAATTGGCCAATGCTCTTGGGTACCTAGCGTGAAGGGGTCTAGGGACTAAATGCACAAGTCAGTCTCTGGAAGAGGCCAAAAACTTCCCCAAGTATGCCTGGGAGGAGGAACGGGTAGCTACTGGGCATGCACGTAATTGCCAATTTGACTGAAATTGAGGTAGCGACCCCGGACGGGTACGCTGCTGTAGTCCAGGAGTAAGGCAGGGAGGCAAAACTTTTTGCTAAGTGTAATGTGGTGGAGGCCAAGGGAGCTCCCGGGCATGTAAACCCTCCAAAGTAGCCTTAATTGCCTGTTGCCTGTCCTGGAGATATCCCTAGATATATGCGAGTTTGATATGCAGAGAGAAAAAATGTGTGTTGGCAGAAGGAAAAACCTTTTGCAGAAGCATGCCGAGGTGAGAAGGCAAGGGTAGCTACCAGGCATACGCTTAGCAGGAAACTTGGCCAGACTTGTGGCGTCCCTCCCCTGAAGGGCTTTGCAGGTACCCAGAGCTAAATCTGTGTCAGCAAGAAGCCCAAACATTTGCAGAAGCTTCGTGGAGGAAGCAATGGTGGCTTGCAGGCATGCAGCTAGCTGGAAAGGAGAGGCAAACTTGGCAGAAAGCTAACGTGGAGGGGTCCTGGGCTGGCATTGGCAAGCAATTCTGCATGTGGAGCTAGCCCGGAAGATTTGGAAAATGTGATCAGCGAGGAAAAGCGAAGGTACCCTGGCAGGTACCTCTCTCCAGAATTGGGCCAAGATCTCAGGTAGCTCCCCTGAAGCAATCTGCGGACAGGCTGCCAAAGTCAATCTGCGTGTGGACGTAGGCACAAACTTTTGTCAAAGGAGATCAAGAGAAGGCAAGAGAAGCCTGTTGGCATGCAGCTCCCTCCAAAATTGGCCAATGCTCTTGGGTACCTAGCGTGAAGGGGTCTAGGGACTAAATGCACAAGTCAGTCTCTGGAAGAGGCCAAAAACTTCCCCAAGTATGCCTGGGAGGAGGAACGGGTAGCTACTGGGCATGCACGTAATTGCCAATTTGACTGAAATTGAGGTAGCGACCCCGGACGGGTACGCTGCTGTAGTCCAGGAGTAAGGCAGGGAGGCAAAACTTTTTGCTAAGTGTAATGTGGTGGAGGCCAAGGGAGCTCCCGGGCATGTAAAACCTCCAAAGTAGCCTTAATTGCCTGTTGCCTGTCCTGGAGATATCCCTAGATATATGCGAGTTTGATATGCAGAGAGAAAAAATGTGTGTTGGCAGAAGGAAAAACCTTTTGCAGAAGCATGCCGAGGTGAGAAGGCAAGGGTAGCTACCAGGCATACGCTTAGCAGGAAAGTTGGCCAGACTTGTGGCGTCCCTGCCCTGAAGGGCTTTGCAGGTACCCAGAGCTAAATCTGTGTCAGCAAGAAGCCCAAACATTTGCAGAAGCTTCGTGGAGGAAGCAATGGTGGCTTGCAGGCATGCAGCTAGCTGGAAAGGAGAGGCAAACTTGGCAGAAAGCTAACGTGGAGGGGTCCTGGGCTGGCATTGGCAAGCAATTCTGCATGTGGAGCTAGCCCGGAAGATTTGGAAAATGTGATCAGCGAGGAAAAGCGAAGGTACCCGGGCAGGTACCTCTCTCCAGAATTGGGCCAAGATCTCAGGTAGCTCCCCTGAAGAGATCTGCTGACAGGACGCCAAAGTCAATCTGCGTGTGGACGTAGGCACAAACTTTTGTCAAAGGAGATCAAGAGAAGGCAAGAGAAGCCTGTTGGCATGCAGCTCCCTCCAAAATTGGCCAATGCTCTTGGGTACCTAGCGTGAAGGGGTCTAGGGACTAAATGCACAAGTCAGTCTCTGGAAGAGGTCTAAAAACTTTTGCAAGTATGCCTGGGAGGAGGAACGGGTAGCTACTGGGCATGCACGTAATTGCCAATTTGACTGAAATTGAGGTAGCGACCCCGGACGGGTACGCTGCTGTAGTCCAGGAGTAAGGCAGGGAGGCAAAACTTTTTGCTAAGTGTAATGTGGTGGAGGCCAAGGGAGCTCCCGGGCATGTAAACCCTCCAAAGTAGCCTTAATTGCCTGTTGCCTGTCCTGGAGATATCCCTAGATATATGCGAGTTTGATATGCAGAGAGAACAAATGTGTGTTGGCAGAAGGAAAAACCTTTTGCAGAAGCATGCCGAGGTGAGAAGGCAAGGGTAGCTACCAGGCATACGCTTAGCAGGAAACTTGGCCAGACTTGTGGCGTCCCTCCCCTGAAGGGCTTTGCAGGTACCCAGAGCTAAATCTGTGTCAGCAAGAAGCCCAAACATTTGCAGAAGCTTCGTGGAGGAAGCAATGGTGGCTTGCAGGCATGCAGCTAGCTGGAAAGGAGAGGCAAACTTGGCAGAAAGCTAACGTGGAGGGGTCCTGGGCTGGCATTGGCAAGCAATTCTGCATGTGGAGCTAGCCCAGCAGATTTGGAAAATGTGATCAGCGAGGAAAAGCGAAGGTACCCTGGCAGGTACCTCTCTCCAGAATTGGGCCAAGATCTCAGGTAGCTCCCCTGAAGCAATCTGCGGACAGGCTGCCAAAGTCAATCTGCGTGTGGACGTAGGCACAAACTTTTGTCAAAGGAGATCAAGAGAAGGCAAGAGAAGCCTGTTGGCATGCAGCTCCCTCCAAAATTGGCCAATGCTCTTGGGTACCTAGCGTGAAGGGGTCTAGGGACTAAATGCACAAGTCAGTCTCTGGAAGAGGCCAAAAACTTCCCCAAGTATGCCTGGGAGGAGGAACGGGTAGCTACTGGGCATGCACGTAATTGCCAATTTGACTGAAATTGAGGTAGCGACCCCGGACGGGTACGCTGCTGTAGTCCAGGAGTAAGGCAGGGAGGCAAAACTTTTTGCTAAGTGTAATGTGGTGGAGGCCAAGGGAGCTCCCGGGCATGTAAAACCTCCAAAGTAGCCTTAATTGCCTGTTGCCTGTCCTGGAGATATCCCTAGATATATGCGAGTTTGATATGCAGAGAGAAAAAATGTGTGTTGGCAGAAGGAAAAACCTTTTGCAGAAGCATGCCGAGGTGAGAAGGCAAGGGTAGCTACCAGGCATACGCTTAGCAGGAAAGTTGGCCAGACTTGTGGCGTCCCTGCCCTGAAGGGCTTTGCAGGTACCCAGAGCTAAATCTGTGTCAGCAAGAAGCCCAAACATTTGCAGAAGCTTCGTGGAGGAAGCAATGGTGGCTTGCAGGCATGCAGCTAGCTGGAAAGGAGAGGCAAACTTGGCAGAAAGCTAACGTGGAGGGGTCCTGGGCTGGCATTGGCAAGCAATTCTGCATGTGGAGCTAGCCCGGAAGATTTGGAAAATGTGATCAGCGAGGAAAAGCGAAGGTACCCGGGCAGGTACCTCTCTCCAGAATTGGGCCAAGATCTCAGGTAGCTCCCCTGAAGAGATCTGCTGACAGGACGCCAAAGTCAATCTGCGTGTGGACGTAGGCACAAACTTTTGTCAAAGGAGATCAAGAGAAGGCAAGAGAAGCCTGTTGGCATGCAGCTCCCTCCAAAATTGGCCAATGCTCTTGGGTACCTAGCGTGAAGGGGTCTAGGGACTAAATGCACAAGTCAGTCTCTGGAAGAGGTCTAAAAACTTTTGCAAGTATGCCTGGGAGGAGGAACGGGTAGCTACTGGGCATGCACGTAATTGCCAATTTGACTGAAATTGAGGTAGCGACCCCGGACGGGTACGCTGCTGTAGTCCAGGAGTAAGGCAGGGAGGCAAAACTTTTTGCTAAGTGTAATGTGGTGGAGGCCAAGGGAGCTCCCGGGCATGTAAACCCTCCAAAGTAGCCTTAATTGCCTGTTGCCTGTCCTGGAGATATCCCTAGATATATGCGAGTTTGATATGCAGAGAGAAAAAATGTGTGTTGGCAGAAGGAAAAACCTTTTGCAGAAGCATGCCGAGGTGAGAAGGCAAGGGTAGCTACCAGGCATACGCTTAGCAGGAAACTTGGCCAGACTTGTGGCGTCCCTCCCCTGAAGGGCTTTGCAGGTACCCAGAGCTAAATCTGTGTCAGCAAGAAGCCCAAACATTTGCAGAAGCTTCGTGGAGGAAGCAATGGTGGCTTGCAGGCATGCAGCTAGCTGGAAAGGAGAGGCAAACTTGGCAGAAAGCTAACGTGGAGGGGTCCTGGGCTGGCATTGGCAAGCAATTCTGCATGTGGAGCTAGCCCAGCAGATTTGGAAAATGTGATCAGCGAGGAAAAGCGAAGGTACCCTGGCAGGTACCTCTCTCCAGAATTGGGCCAAGATCTCAGGTAGCTCCCCTGAAGCAATCTGCGGACAGGCTGCCAAAGTCAATCTGCGTGTGGACGTAGGCACAAACTTTTGTCAAAGGAGATCAAGAGAAGGCAAGAGAAGCCTGTTGGCATGCAGCTCCCTCCAAAATTGGCCAATGCTCTTGGGTACCTAGCGTGAAGGGGTCTAGGGACTAAATGCACAAGTCAGTCTCTGGAAGAGGCCAAAAACTTCCCCAAGTATGCCTGGGAGGAGGAACGGGTAGCTACTGGGCATGCACGTAATTGCCAATTTGACTGAAATTGAGGTAGCGACCCCGGACGGGTACGCTGCTGTAGTCCAGGAGTAAGGCAGGGAGGCAAAACTTTTTGCTAAGTGTAATGTGGTGGAGGCCAAGGGAGCTCCCGGGCATGTAAAACCTCCAAAGTAGCCTTAATTGCCTGTTGCCTGTCCTGGAGATATCCCTAGATATATGCGAGTTTGATATGCAGAGAGAAAAAATGTGTGTTGGCAGAAGGAAAAACCTTTTGCAGAAGCATGCCGGGGTGAGAAGGCAAGGGTAGCTACCAGGCATACGCTTAGCAGGAAAGTTGGCCAGACTTGTGGCGTCCCTGCCCTGAAGGGCTTTGCAGGTACCCAGAGCTAAATCTGTGTCAGCAAGAAGCCCAAACATTTGCAGAAGCTTCGTGGAGGAAGCAATGGTGGCTTGCAGGCATGCAGCTAGCTGGAAAGGAGAGGCAAACTTGGCAGAAAGCTAACGTGGAGGGGTCCTGGGCTGGCATTGGCAAGCAATTCTGCATGTGGAGCTAGCCCGGAAGATTTGGAAAATGTGATCAGCGAGGAAAAGCGAAGGTACCCTGGCAGGTACCTCTCTCCAGAATTGGGCCAAGATCTCAGGTAGCTCCCCTGAAGCAATCTGCGGACAGGCTGCCAAAGTCAATCTGCGTGTGGACGTAGGCACAAACTTTTGTCAAAGGAGATCAAGAGAAGGCAAGAGAAGCCTGTTGGCATGCAGCTCCCTCCAAAATTGGCCAATGCTCTTGGGTACCTAGCGTGAAGGGGTCTAGGGACTAAATGCACAAGTCAGTCTCTGGAAGAGGCCAAAAACTTCCCCAAGTATGCCTGGGAGGAGGAACGGGTAGCTACTGGGCATGCACGTAATTGCCAATTTGACTGAAATTGAGGTAGCGACCCCGGACGGGTATGCTGCTGTAGTCCAGGAGTAAGGCAGGGAGGCAAAACTTTTTGCTAAGTGTAATGTGGTGGAGGCCAAGGGAGCTCCCGGGCATGTAAACCCTCCAAAGTAGCCTGAATTGCCTGTTGCCTGTCCTGGAGATATCCCTAGATATATGCGAGTTTGATATGCAGAGAGAAAAAATGTGTGTTGGCAGAAGGAAAAACCTTTTGCAGAAGCATGCCGAGGTGAGAAGGCAAGGGTAGCTACCAGGCATACGCTTAGCAGGAAAGTTGGCCAGACTTGTGGCGTCCCTGCCCTGAAGGGCTTTGCAGGTACCCAGAGCTAAATCTGTGTCAGCAAGAAGCCCAAACATTTGCAGAAGCTTCGTGGAGGAAGCAATGGTGGCTTGCAGGCATGCAGCTAGCTGGAAAGGAGAGGCAAACTTGGCAGAAAGCTAACGTGGAGGGGTCCTGGGCTGGCATTGGCAAGCAATTCTGCATGTGGAGCTAGCCCGGAAGATTTGGAAAATGTGATCAGCGAGGAAAAGCGAAGGTACCCTGGCAGGTACCTCTCTCCAGAATTGGGCCAAGATCTCAGGTAGCTCCCCTGAAGCAATCTGCTGACAGGCTGCCAAAGTCAATCTGCGTGTGGACGTAGGCAGAAACTTTTGTCAAAGGAGATCAAGAGAAGGCAAGAGAAGCCTGTTGGCATGCAGCTCCCTCCAAAATTGGCCAATGCTCTTGGGTACCTAGCGTGAAGGGGTCTAGGGACTAAATGCACAAGTCAGTCTCTGGAAGAGGCCAAAAACTTCCCCAAGTATGCCTGGGAGGAGGAACGGGTAGCTACTGGGCATGCACGTAATTGCCAGTTTGACTGAAATTGAGGTAGCGACCCCGGACGGGTACGCTGCTGTAGTCCAGGAGTAAGGCAGGGAGGCAAAACTTTTTGCTAAGTGTAATGTGGTGGAGGCCAAGGGAGCTCCCGGGCATGTAAACCCTCCAAAGTAGCCTTAATTGCCTGTTGCCTGTCCTGGAGATATCCCTAGATATATGCGAGTTTGATATGCAGAGAGAAAAAATGTGTGTTGGCAGAAGGAAAAACCTTTTGCAGAAGCATGCCGAGGTGAGAAGGCAAGGGTAGCTACCAGGCATACGCTTAGCAGGAAAGTTGGCCAGACTTGTGGCGTCCCTCCCCTGAAGGGCTTTGCAGGTACCCAGAGCTAAATCTGTGTCAGCAAGAAGCCCAAACATTTGCAGAAGCTTCGTGGAGGAAGCAATGGTGGCTTGCAGGCATGCAGCTAGCTGGAAAGGAGAGGCAAACTTGGCAGAAAGCTAACGTGGAGGGGTCCTGGGCTGGCATTGGCAAGCAATTCTGCATGTGGAGCTAGCCCAGCAGATTTGGAAAATGTGATCAGCGAGGAAAAGCGAAGGTACCCTGGCAGGTACCTCTCTCCAGAATTGGGCCAAGATCTCAGGTAGCTCCCCTGAAGCAATCTGCGGACAGGCTGCCAAAGTCAATCTGCGTGTGGACGTAGGCACAAACTTTTGTCAAAGGAGATCAAGAGAAGGCAAGAGAAGCCTGTTGGCATGCAGCTCCCTCCAAAATTGGCCAATGCTCTTGGGTACCTAGCGTGAAGGGGTCTAGGGACTAAATGCACAAGTCAGTCTCTGGAAGAGGCCAAAAACTTCCCCAAGTATGCCTGGGAGGAGGAACGGGTAGCTACTGGGCATGCACGTAATTGCCAATTTGACTGAAATTGAGGTAGCGACCCCGGACGGGTACGCTGCTGTAGTCCAGGAGTAAGGCAGGGAGGCAAAACTTTTTGCTAAGTGTAATGTGGTGGAGGCCAAGGGAGCTCCCGGGCATGTAAAACCTCCAAAGTAGCCTTAATTGCCTGTTGCCTGTCCTGGAGATATCCCTAGATATATGCGAGTTTGATATGCAGAGAGAAAAAATATGTGTTGGCAGAAGGAAAAACCTTTTGCAGAAGCATGCCGAGGTGAGAAGGCAAGGGTAGCTACCAGGCATACGCTTAGCAGGAAAGTTGGCCAGACTTGTGGCGTCCCTGCCCTGAAGGGCTTTGCAGGTACCCAGAGCTAAATCTGTGTCAGCAAGAAGCCCAAACATTTGCAGAAACTTCGTGGAGGAAGCAATGGTGGCTTGCAGGCATGCAGCTAGCTGGAAAGAAGAGGCAAACTTGGCAGAAAGCTAACGTGGAGGGGTCCTGGGCTGGCATTGGCAAGCAATTCTGCATGTGGAGCTAGCCCAGCAGATTTGGAAAATGTGATCAGCGAGGAAAAGCGAAGGTACCCGGGCAGGTACCTCTCTCCAGAATTGGGCCAAGATCTCAGGTAGCTCCCCTGAAGAGATCTGCTGACAGGACGCCAAAGTCAATCTGCGTGTGGACGTAGGCACAAACTTTTGTCAAAGGAGATCAAGAGAAGGCAAGAGAAGCCTGTTGGCATGCAGCTCCCTCCAAAATTGGCCAATGCTCTTGGGTACCTAGCGTGAAGGGGTCTAGGGACTAAATGCACAAGTCAGTCTCTGGAAGAGGTCTAAAAACTTTTGCAAGTATGCCTGGGAGGAGGAACGGGTAGCTACTGGGCATGCACGTAATTGCCAATTTGACTGAAATTGAGGTAGCGACCCCGGACGGGTACGCTGCTGTAGTCCAGGAGTAAGGCAGGGAGGCAAAACTTTTTGCTAAGTGTAATGTGGTGGAGGCCAAGGGAGCTCCCGGGCATGTAAACCCTCCAAAGTAGCCTTAATTGCCTGTTGCCTGTCCTGGAGATATCCCTAGATATATGCGAGTTTGATATGCAGAGAGAAAAAATGTGTGTTGGCAGAAGGAAAAACCTTTTGCAGAAGCATGCCGAGGTGAGAAGGCAAGGGTAGCTACCAGGCATACGCTTAGCAGGAAAGTTGGCCAGACTTGTGGCGTCCCTGCCCTGAAGGGCTTTGCAGGTACCCAGAGCTAAATCTGTGTCAGCAAGAAGCCCAAACATTTGCAGAAGCTTCGTGGAGGAAGCAATGGTGGCTTGCAGGCATGCAGCTAGCTGGAAAGGAGAGGCAAACTTGGCAGAAAGCTAACGTGGAGGGGTCCTGGGCTGGCATTGGCAAGCAATTCTGCATGTGGAGCTAGCCCGGAAGATTTGGAAAATGTGATCAGCGAGGAAAAGCGAAGGTACCCTGGCAGGTACCTCTCTCCAGAATTGGGCCAAGATCTCAGGTAGCTCCCCTGAAGCAATCTGCGGACAGGCTGCCAAAGTCAATCTGCGTGTGGACGTAGGCACAAACTTTTGTCAAAGGAGATCAAGAGAAGGCAAGAGAAGCCTGTTGGCATGCAGCTCCCTCCAAAATTGGCCAATACTCTTGGGTACCTAGCGTGAAGGGGTCTAGGGACTAAATGCACAAGTCAGTCTCTGGAAGAGGCCAAAAACTTTTGCAAGTATGCCTGGGAGGAGGAACGGGTAGCTACTGGGCATGCACGTAATTGCCAATTTGACTGAAATTGAGGTAGCGACCCCGGACGGGTACGCTGCTGTAGTCCAGGAGTAAGGCAGGGAGGCAAAACTTTTTGCTAAGTGTAATGTGGTGGAGGCGAAGGGAGCTCCCGGGCATGTAAACCCTCCAAAGTAGCCTTAATTGCCTGTTGCCTGTCCTGGAGATATCCCTAGATATATGCGAGTTTGATATGCAGAGAGAAAAAATGTGTGTTGGCAGAAGGAAAAACCTTTTGCAGAAGCATGCCGAGGTGAGAAGGCAAGGGTAGCTACCAGGCATACGCTTAGCAGGAAAGTTGGCCAGACTTGTGGCGTCCCTGCCCTGAAGGGCTTTGCAGGTACCCAGAGCTAAATCTGTGTCAGCAAGAAGCCCAAACATTTGCAGAAGCTTCGTGGAGGAAGCAATGGTGGCTTGCAGGCATGCAGCTAGCTGGAAAGGAGAGGCAAACTTGGCAGAAAGCTAACGTGGAGGGGTCCTGGGCTGGCATTGGCAAGCAATTCTGCATGTGGAGCTAGCCCGGAAGATTTGGAAAATGTGATCAGCGAGGAAAAGCGAAGGTACCCTGGCAGGTACCTCTCTCCAGAATTGGGCCAAGATCTCAGGTAGCTCCCCTGAAGCAATCTGCGGACAGGCTGCCAAAGTCAATCTGCGTGTGGACGTAGGCACAAACTTTTGTCAAAGGAGATCAAGAGAAGGCAAGAGAAGCCTGTTGGCATGCAGCTCCCTCCAAAATTGGCCAATGCTCTTGGGTACCTAGCGTGAAGGGGTCTAGGGACTAAATGCACAAGTCAGTCTCTGGAAGAGGCCAAAAACTTCCCCAAGTATGCCTGGGAGGAGGAACGGGTAGCTACTGGGCATGCACGTAATTGCCAATTTGACTGAAATTGAGGTAGCGACCCCGGACGGGTACGCTGCTGTAGTCCAGGAGTAAGGCAGGGAGGCAAAACTTTTTGCTAAGTGTAATGTGGTGGAGGCCAAGGGAGCTCCCGGGCATGTAAACCCTCCAAAGTAGCCTTAATTGCCTGTTGCCTGTCCTGGAGATATCCCTAGATATATGCGAGTTTGATATGCAGAGAGAAAAAATGTGTGTTGGCAGAAGGAAAAACCTTTTGCAGAAGCATGCCGAGGTGAGAAGGCAAGGGTAGCTACCAGGCATACGCTTAGCAGGAAAGTTGGCCAGACTTGTGGCGTCCCTGCCCTGAAGGGCTTTGCAGGTACCCAGAGCTAAATCTGTGTCAGCAAGAAGCCCAAACATTTGCAGAAGCTTCGTGGAGGAAGCAATGGTGGCTTGCAGGCATGCAGCTAGCTGGAAAGGAGAGGCAAACTTGGCAGAAAGCTAACGTGGAGGGGTCCTGGGCTGGCATTGGCAAGCAATTCTGCATGTGGAGCTAGCCCGGAAGATTTGGAAAATGTGATCAGCGAGGAAAAGCGAAGGTACCCTGGCAGGTACCTCTCTCCAGAATTGGGCCAAGATCTCAGGTAGCTCCCCTGAAGCAATCTGCTGACAGGACGCCAAAGTCAATCTGCGTGTGGACGTAGGCACAAACTTTTGTCAAAGGAGATCAAGAGAAGGCAAGAGAAGCCTGTTGGCATGCAGCTCCCTCCAAAATTGGCCAATGCTCTTGGGTACCTAGCGTGAAGGGGTCTAGGGACTAAATGCACAAGTCAGTCTCTGGAAGAGGTCAAAAAACTTTTGCAAGTATGCCTGGGAGGAGGAACGGGTAGCTACTGGGCATGCACGTAATTGCCAATTTGACTGAAATTGAGGTAGCGACCCCGGACGGGTACGCTGCTGTAGTCCAGGAGTAAGGCAGGGAGGCAAAACTTTTTGCTAAGTGTAATGTGGTGGAGGCCAAGGGAGCTCCCGGGCATGTAAACCCTCCAAAGTAGCCTTAATTGCCTGTTGCCTGTCCTGGAGATATCCCTAGATATATGCGAGTTTGATATGCAGAGAGAAAAAATGTGTGTTGGCAGAAGGAAAAACCTTTTGCAGAAGCATGCCGAGGTGAGAAGGCAAGGGTAGCTACCAGGCATACGCTTAGCAGGAAAGTTGGCCAGACTTGTGGCGTCCCTGCCCTGAAGGGCTTTGCAGGTACCCAGAGCTAAATCTGTGTCAGCAAGAAGCCCAAACATTTGCAGAAGCTTCGTGGAGGAAGCAATGGTGGCTTGCAGGCATGCAGCTAGCTGGAAAGGAGAGGCAAACTTGGCAGAAAGCTAACGTGGAGGGGTCCTGGGCTGGCATTGGCAAGCAATTCTGCATGTGGAGCTAGCCCGGAAGATTTGGAAAATGTGATCAGCGAGGAAAAGCGAAGGTACCCTGGCAGGTACCTCTCTCCAGAATTGGGCCAAGATCTCAGGTAGCTCCCCTGAAGCAATCTGCTGACAGGACGCCAAAGTCAATCTGCGTGTGGACGTAGGCACAAACTTTTGTCAAAGGAGATCAAGAGAAGGCAAGAGAAGCCTGTTGGCATGCAGCTCCCTCCAAAATTGGCCAATGCTCTTGGGTACCTAGCCTGAAGGGGTCTAGGGACTAAATGCACAAGTCAGTCTCTGGAAGAGGCCAAAAACTTCCCCAAGTATGCCTGGGAGGAGGAATGGGTAGCTACTGGGCATGCACGTAATTGCCAATTTGACTGAAATTGAGGTAGCGACCCCGGACGGGTACGCTGCTGTAGTCCAGGAGTAAGGCAGGGAGGCAAAACTTTTTGCTAAGTGTAATGTGGTGGAGGCCAAGGGAGCTCCCGGGCATGTAAACCCTCCAAAGTAGCCTTAATTGCCTGTTGCCTGTCCTGGAGATATCCCTAGATATATGCGAGTTTGATATGCAGAGAGAAAAAATGTGTGTTGGCAGAAGGAAAAACCTTTTGCAGAAGCATGCCGAGGTGAGAAGGCAAGGGTAGCTACCAGGCATACGCTTAGCAGGAAAGTTGGCCAGACTTGTGGCGTCCCTCCCCTGAAGGGCTTTGCAGGTACCCAGAGCTAAATCTGTGTCAGCAAGAAGCCCAAACATTTGCAGAAGCTTCGTGGAGGAAGCAATGGTGGCTTGCAGGCATGCAGCTAGCTGGAAAGGAGAGGCAAACTTGGCAGAAAGCTAACGTGGAGGGGTCCTGGGCTGGCATTGGCAAGCAATTCTGCATGTGGAGCTAGCCCAGAAGATTTGGAAAATGTGATCAGCGAGGAAAAGCGAAGGTACCCTGGCAGGTACCTCTCTCCAGAATTGGGCCAAGATCTCAGGTAGCTCCCCTGAAGCAATCTGCGGACAGGCTGCCAAAGTCAATCTGCGTGTGGACGTAGGCAGAAACTTTTGTCAAAGGAGATCAAGAGAAGGCAAGAGAAGCCTGTTGGCATGCAGCTCCCTCCAAAATTGGCCAATGCTCTTGGGTACCTAGCGTGAAGGGGTCTAGGGACTAAATGCACAAGTCAGTCTCTGGAAGAGGCCAAAAACTTCCCCAAGTATGCCTGGGAGGAGGAACGGGTAGCTACTGGGCATGCACGTAATTGCCAATTTGACTGAAATTGAGGTAGCGACCCCGGACGGGTACGCTGCTGTAGTCCAGGAGTAAGGCAGGGAGGCAAAACTTTTTGCTAAGTGTAATGTGGTGGAGGCCAAGGGAGCTCCCGGGCATGTAAACCCTCCAAAGTAGCCTTAATTGCCTGTTGCCTGTCCTGGAGATATCCCTAGATATATGCGAGTTTGATATGCAGAGAGAAAAAATGTGTGTTGGCAGAAGGAAAAACCTTTTGCAGAAGCATGCCGAGGTGAGAAGGCAAGGGTAGCTACCAGGCATACGCTTAGCAGGAAAGTTGGCCAGACTTGTGGCGTCCCTGCCCTGAAGGGCTTTGCAGGTACCCAGAGCTAAATCTGTGTCAGCAAGAAGCCCAAACATTTGCAGAAGCTTCGTGGAGGAAGCAATGGTGGCTTGCAGGCATGCAGCTAGCTGGAAAGGAGAGGCAAACTTGGCAGAAAGCTAACGTGGAGGGGTCCTGGGCTGGCATTGGCAAGCAATTCTGCATGTGGAGCTAGCCCGGAAGATTTGGAAAATGTGATCAGCGAGGAAAAGCGAAGGTACCCTGGCAGGTACCTCTCTCCAGAATTGGGCCAAGATCTCAGGTAGCTCCCCTGAAGCAATCTGCTGACAGGACGCCAAAGTCAATCTGCGTGTGGACGTAGGCACAAACTTTTGTCAAAGGAGATCAAGAGAAGGCAAGAGAAGCCTGTTGGCATGCAGCTCCCTCCAAAATTGGCCAATGCTCTTGGGTACCTAGCCTGAAGGGGTCTAGGGACTAAATGCACAAGTCAGTCTCTGGAAGAGGCCAAAAACTTCCCCAAGTATGCCTGGGAGGAGGAATGGGTAGCTACTGGGCATGCACGTAATTGCCAATTTGACTGAAATTGAGGTAGCGACCCCGGACGGGTACGCTGCTGTAGTCCAGGAGTAAGGCAGGGAGGCAAAACTTTTTGCTAAGTGTAATGTGGTGGAGGCCAAGGGAGCTCCCGGGCATGTAAACCCTCCAAAGTAGCCTTAATTGCCTGTTGCCTGTCCTGGAGATATCCCTAGATATATGCGAGTTTGATATGCAGAGAGAAAAAATGTGTGTTGGCAGAAGGAAAAACCTTCTGCAGAAGCATGCCGAGGTGAGAAGGCAAGGGTAGCTACCAGGCATACGCTTAGCAGGAAAGTTGGCCAGACTTGTGGCGTCCCTCCCCTGAAGGGCTTTGCAGGTACCCAGAGCTAAATCTGTGTCAGCAAGAAGCCCAAACATTTGCAGAAGCTTCGTGGAGGAAGCAATGGTGGCTTGCAGGCATGCAGCTAGCTGGAAAGGAGAGGCAAACTTGGCAGAAAGCTAACGTGGAGGGGTCCTGGGCTGGCATTGGCAAGCAATTCTGCATGTGGAGCTAGCCCAGAAGATTTGGAAAATGTGATCAGCGAGGAAAAGCGAAGGTACCCTGGCAGGTACCTCTCTCCAGAATTGGGCCAAGATCTCAGGTAGCTCCCCTGAAGCAATCTGCGGACAGGCTGCCAAAGTCAATCTGCGTGTGGACGTAGGCACAAACTTTTGTCAAAGGAGATCAAGAGAAGGCAAGAGAAGCCTGTTGGCATGCAGCTCCCTCCAAAATTGGCCAATGCTCTTGGGTACCTAGCGTGAAGGGGTCTAGGGACTAAATGCACAAGTCAGTCTCTGGAAGAGGCCAAAAACTTCCCCAAGTATGCCTGGGAGGAGGAACGGGTAGCTACTGGGCATGCACGTAATTGCCAATTTGACTGAAATTGAGGTAGCGACCCCGGACGGGTACGCTGCTGTAGTCCAGGAGTAAGGCAGGGAGGCAAAACTTTTTGCTAAGTGTAATGTGGTGGAGGCCAAGGGAGCTCCCGGGCATGTAAACCCTCCAAAGTAGCCTTAATTGCCTGTTGCCTGTCCTGGAGATATCCCTAGATATATGCGAGTTTGATATGCAGAGAGAAAAAATGTGTGTTGGCAGAAGGAAAAACCTTTTGCAGAAGCATGCCGAGGTGAGAAGGCAAGGGTAGCTACCAGGCATACGCTTAGCAGGAAAGTTGGCCAGCCTTGTGGCGTCCCTGCCCTGAAGGGCTTTGCAGGTACCCAGAGCTAAATCTGTGTCAGCAAGAAGCCCAAACATTTGCAGAAGCTTCGTGGAGGAAGCAATGGTGGCTTGCAGGCATGCAGCTAGCTGGAAAGGAGAGGCAAACTTGGCAGAAAGCTAACGTGGAGGGGTCCTGGGCTGGCATTGGCAAGCAATTCTGCATGTGGAGCTAGCCCGGAAGATTTGGAAAATGTGATCAGCGAGGAAAAGCGAAGGTACCCTGGCAGGTACCTCTCTCCAGAATTGGGCCAAGATCTCAGGTAGCTCCCCTGAAGCAATCTGCTGACAGGACGCCAAAGTCAATCTGCGTGTGGACGTAGGCACAAACTTTTGTCAAAGGAGATCAAGAGAAGGCAAGAGAAGCCTGTTGGCATGCAGCTCCCTCCAAAATTGGCCAATGCTCTTGGGTACCTAGCGTGAAGGGGTCTAGGGACTAAATGCACAAGTCAGTCTCTGGAAGAGGTCAAAAAACTTTTGCAAGTATGCCTGGGAGGAGGAACGGGTAGCTACTGGGCATGCACGTAATTGCCAATTTGACTGAAATTGAGGTAGCGACCCCGGACGGGTACGCTGCTGTAGTCCAGGAGTAAGGCAGGGAGGCAAAACTTTTTGCTAAGTGTAATGTGGTGGAGGCCAAGGGAGCTCCCGGGCATGTAAACCCTCCAAAGTAGCCTGAATTGCCTGTTGCCTGTCCTGGAGATATCCCTAGATATATGCGAGTTTGATATGCAGAGAGAACAAATGTGTGTTGGCAGAAGGAAAAACCTTTTGCAGAAGCATGCCGAGGTGAGAAGGCAAGGGTAGCTACCAGGCATACGCTTAGCAGGAAAGTTGGCCAGACTTGTGGCGTCCCTGCCCTGAAGGGCTTTGCAGGTACCCAGAGCTAAATCTGTGTCAGCAAGAAGCCCAAACATTTGCAGAAGCTTCGTGGAGGAAGCAATGGTGGCTTGCAGGCATGCAGCTAGCTGGAAAGGAGAGGCAAACTTGGCAGAAAGCTAACGTGGAGGGGTCCTGGGCTGGCATTGGCAAGCAATTCTGCATGTGGAGCTAGCCCGGAAGATTTGGAAAATGTGATCAGCGAGGAAAAGCGAAGGTACCCTGGCAGGTACCTCTCTCCAGAATTGGGCCAAGATCTCAGGTAGCTCCCCTGAAGCAATCTGCTGACAGGACGCCAAAGTCAATCTGCGTGTGGACGTAGGCACAAACTTTTGTCAAAGGAGATCAAGAGAAGGCAAGAGAAGCCTGTTGGCATGCAGCTCCCTCCAAAATTGGCCAATGCTCTTGGGTACCTAGCGTGAAGGGGTCTAGGGACTAAATGCACAAGTCAGTCTCTGGAAGAGGCCAAAAACTTCCCCAAGTATGCCTGGGAGGAGGAACGGGTAGCTACTGGGCATGCACGTAATTGCCAATTTGACTGAAATTGAGGTAGCGACCCCGGACGGGTACGCTGCTGTAGTCCAGGAGTAAGGCAGGGAGGCAAAACTTTTTGCTAAGTGTAATGTGGTGGAGGCCAAGGGAGCTCCCGGGCATGTAAACCCTCCAAAGTAGCCTTAATTGCCTGTTGCCTGTCCTGGAGATATCCCTAGATATATGCGAGTTTGATATGCAGAGAGAAAAAATGTGTGTTGGCAGAAGGAAAAACCTTTTGCAGAAGCATGCCGAGGTGAGAAGGCAAGGGTAGCTACCAGGCATACGCTTAGCAGGAAAGTTGGCCAGACTTGTGGCGTCCCTGCCCTGAAGGGCTTTGCAGGTACCCAGAGCTAAATCTGTGTCAGCAAGAAGCCCAAACATTTGCAGAAGCTTCGTGGAGGAAGCAATGGTGGCTTGCAGGCATGCAGCTAGCTGGAAAGGAGAGGCAAACTTGGCAGAAAGCTAACGTGGAGGGGTCCTGGGCTGGCATTGGCAAGCAATTCTGCATGTGGAGCTAGCCCGGAAGATTTGGAAAATGTGATCAGCGAGGAAAAGCGAAGGTACCCTGGCAGGTACCTCTCTCCAGAATTGGGCCAAGATCTCAGGTAGCTCCCCTGAAGCAATCTGCTGACAGGACGCCAAAGTCAATCTGCGTGTGGACGTAGGCACAAACTTTTGTCAAAGGAGATCAAGAGAAGGCAAGAGAAGCCTGTTGGCATGCAGCTCCCTCCAAAATTGGCCAATGCTCTTGGGTACCTAGCGTGAAGGGGTCTAGGGACTAAATGCACAAGTCAGTCTCTGGAAGAGGCCAAAAACTTCCCCAAGTATGCCTGGGAGGAGGAACGGGTAGCTACTGGGCATGCACGTAATTGCCAATTTGACTGAAATTGAGGTAGCGACCCCGGACGGGTACGCTGCTGTAGTCCAGGAGTAAGGCAGGGAGGCAAAACTTTTTGCTAAGTGTAATGTGGTGGAGGCCAAGGGAGCTCCCGGGCATGTAAACCCTCCAAAGTAGCCTGAATTGCCTGTTGCCTGTCCTGGAGATATCCCTAGATATATGCGAGTTTGATATGCAGAGAGAAAAAATGTGTGTTGGCAGAAGGAAAAACCTTTTGCAGAAGCATGCCGAGGTGAGAAGGCAAGGGTAGCTACCAGGCATACGCTTAGCAGGAAAGTTGGCCAGACTTGTGGCGTCCCTCCCCTGAAGGGCTTTGCAGGTACCCAGAGCTAAATCTGTGTCAGCAAGAAGCCCAAACATTTGCAGAAGCTTCGTGGAGGAAGCAATGGTGGCTTGCAGGCATGCAGCTAGCTGGAAAGGAGAGGCAAACTTGGCAGAAAGCTAACGTGGAGGGGTCCTGGGCTGGCATTGGCAAGCAATTCTGCATGTGGAGCTAGCCCGGAAGATTTGGAAAATGTGATCAGCGAGGAAAAGCGAAGGTACCCTGGCAGGTACCTCTCTCCAGAATTGGGCCAAGATCTCAGGTAGCTCCCCTGAAGAGATCTGCTGACAGGACGCCAAAGTCAATCTGCGTGTGGACGTAGGCACAAACTTTTGTCAAAGGAGATCAAGAGAAGGCAAGAGAAGCCTGTTGGCATGCAGCTCCCTCCAAAATTGGCCAATGCTCTTGGGTACCTAGCCTGAAGGGGTCTGAGGACTAAATGCACAAGTCAGTCTCTGGAAGAGGCCAAAAACTTCCCCAAGTATGCCTGGGAGGAGGAACGGGTAGCTACTGGGCATGCACGTAATTGCCAATTTGACTGAAATTGAGGTAGCGACCCCGGACGGGTACGCTGCTGTAGTCCAGGAGTAAGGCAGGGAGGCAAAACTTTTTGCTAAGTGTAATGTGGTGGAGGCCAAGGGAGCTCCTGGGCATGTAAACCCTCCAAAGTAGCCTGAATTGCCTGTTGCCTGTCCTGGAGATATCCCTAGATATATGCGAGTTTGATATGCAGAGAGAAAAAATGTGTGTTGGCAGAAGGAAAAACCTTTTGCAGAAGCATGCCGAGGTGAGAAGGCAAGGGTAGCTACCAGGCATACGCTTAGCAGGAAAGTTGGCCAGCCTTGTGGCGTCCCTGCCCTGAAGGGCTTTGCAGGTACCCAGAGCTAAATCTGTGTCAGCAAGAAGCCCAAACATTTGCAGAAGCTTCGTGGAGGAAGCAATGGTGGCTTGCAGGCATGCAGCTAGCTGGAAAGGAGAGGCAAACTTGGCAGAAAGCTAACGTGGAGGGGTCCTGGGCTGGCATTGGCAAGCAATTCTGCATGTGGAGCTAGCCCGGAAGATTTGGAAAATGTGATCAGCGAGGAAAAGCGAAGGTACCCTGGCAGGTACCTCTCTCCAGAATTGGGCCAAGATCTCAGGTAGCTCCCCTGAAGCAATCTGCTGACAGGACGCCAAAGTCAATCTGCGTGTGGACGTAGGCACAAACTTTTGTCAAAGGAGATCAAGAGAAGGCAAGAGAAGCCTGTTGGCATGCAGCTCCCTCCAAAATTGGCCAATGCTCTTGGGTACCTAGCGTGAAGGGGTCTAGGGACTAAATGCACAAGTCAGTCTCTGGAAGAGGCCAAAAACTTCCCCAAGTATGCCTGGGAGGAGGAATGGGTAGCTACTGGGCATGCACGTAATTGCCAATTTGACTGAAATTGAGGTAGCGACCCCGGACGGGTACGCTGCTGTAGTCCAGGAGTAAGGCAGGGAGGCAAAACTTTTTGCTAAGTGTAATGTGGTGGAGGCCAAGGGAGCTCCCGGGCATGTAAACCCTCCAAAGTAGCCTGAATTGCCTGTTGCCTGTCCTGGAGATATCCCTAGATATATGCGAGTTTGATATGCAGAGAGAAAAAATGTGTGTTGGCAGAAGGAAAAACCTTTTGCAGAAGCATGCCGAGGTGAGAAGGCAAGGGTAGCTACCAGGCATACGCTTAGCAGGAAAGTTGGCCAGCCTTGTGGCGTCCCTGCCCTGAAGGGCTTTGCAGGTACCCAGAGCTAAATCTGTGTCAGCAAGAAGCCCAAACATTTGCAGAAGCTTCGTGGAGGAAGCAATGGTGGCTTGCAGGCATGCAGCTAGCTGGAAAGGAGAGGCAAACTTGGCAGAAAGCTAACGTGGAGGGGTCCTGGGCTGGCATTGGCAAGCAATTCTGCATGTGGAGCTAGCCCGGAAGATTTGGAAAATGTGATCAGCGAGGAAAAGCGAAGGTACCCTGGCAGGTACCTCTCTCCAGAATTGGGCCAAGATCTCAGGTAGCTCCCCTGAAGCAATCTGCGGACAGGCTGCCAAAGTCAATCTGCGTGTGGACGTAGGCACAAACTTTTGTCAAAGGAGATCAAGAGAAGGCAAGAGAAGCCTGTTGGCATGCAGCTCCCTCCAAAATTGGCCAATGCTCTTGGGTACCTAGCGTGAAGGGGTCTAGGGACTAAATGCACAAGTCAGTCTCTGGAAGAGGCCAAAAACTTCCCCAAGTATGCCTGGGAGGAGGAACGGGTAGCTACTGGGCATGCACGTAATTGCCAATTTGACTGAAATTGAGGTAGCGACCCCGGACGGGTACGCTGCTGTAGTCCAGGAGTAAGGCAGGGAGGCAAAACTTTTTGCTAAGTGTAATGTGGTGGAGGCCAAGGGAGCTCCCGGGCATGTAAACCCTCCAAAGTAGCCTTAATTGCCTGTTGCCTGTCCTGGAGATATCCCTAGATATATGCGAGTTTGATATGCAGAGAGAAAAAATGTGTGTTGGCAGAAGGAAAAACCTTTTGCAGAAGCATGCCGAGGTGAGAAGGCAAGGGTAGCTACCAGGCATACGCTTAGCAGGAAAGTTGGCCAGCCTTGTGGCGTCCCTGCCCTGAAGGGCTTTGCAGGTACCCAGAGCTAAATCTGTGTCAGCAAGAAGCCCAAACATTTGCAGAAGCTTCGTGGAGGAAGCAATGGTGGCTTGCAGGCATGCAGCTAGCTGGAAAGGAGAGGCAAACTTGGCAGAAAGCTAACGTGGAGGGGTCCTGGGCTGGCATTGGCAAGCAATTCTGCATGTGGAGCTAGCCCGGAAGATTTGGAAAATGTGATCAGCGAGGAAAAGCGAAGGTACCCTGGCAGGTACCTCTCTCCAGAATTGGGCCAAGATCTCAGGTAGCTCCCCTGAAGCAATCTGCGGACAGGCTGCCAAAGTCAATCTGCGTGTGGACGTAGGCACAAACTTTTGTCAAAGGAGATCAAGAGAAGGCAAGAGAAGCCTGTTGGCATGCAGCTCCCTCCAAAATTGGCCAATGCTCTTGGGTACCTAGCGTGAAGGGGTCTAGGGACTAAATGCACAAGTCAGTCTGTGGAAGAGGCCAAAAACTTCCCCAAGTATGCCTGGGAGGAGGAACGGGTAGCTACTGGGCATGCACGTAATTGCCAATTTGACTGAAATTGAGGTAGCGACCCCGGACGGGTACGCTGCTGTAGTCCAGGAGTAAGGCAGGGAGGCAAAACTTTTTGCTAAGTGTAATGTGGTGGAGGCGAAGGGAGCTCCCGGGCATGTAAACCCTCCAAAGTAGCCTGAATTGCCTGTTGCCTGTCCTGGAGATATCCCTAGATATATGCGAGTTTGATATGCAGAGAGAAAAAATGTGTGTTGGCAGAAGGAAAAACCTTTTGCAGAAGCATGCCGAGGTGAGAAGGCAAGGGTAGCTACCAGGCATACGCTTAGCAGGAAAGTTGGCCAGCCTTGTGGCGTCCCTGCCCTGAAGGGCTTTGCAGGTACCCAGAGCTAAATCTGTGTCAGCAAGAAGCCCAAACATTTGCAGAAGCTTCGTGGAGGAAGCAATGGTGGCTTGCAGGCATGCAGCTAGCTGGAAAGGAGAGGCAAACTTGGCAGAAAGCTAACGTGGAGGGGTCCTGGGCTGGCATTGGCAAGCAATTCTGCATGTGGAGCTAGCCCGGAAGATTTGGAAAATGTGATCAGCGAGGAAAAGCGAAGGTACCCTGGCAGGTACCTCTCTCCAGAATTGGGCCAAGATCTCAGGTAGCTCCCCTGAAGCAATCTGCTGACAGGACGCCAAAGTCAATCTGCGTGTGGACGTAGGCACAAACTTTTGTCAAAGGAGATCAAGAGAAGGCAAGAGAAGCCTGTTGGCATGCAGCTCCCTCCAAAATTGGCCAATGCTCTTGGGTACCTAGCCTGAAGGGGTCTAGGGACTAAATGCACAAGTCAGTCTGTGGAAGAGGCCAAAAACTTCCCCAAGTATGCCTGGGAGGAGGAACGGGTAGCTACTGGGCATGCACGTAATTGCCAATTTGACTGAAATTGAGGTAGCGACCCCGGACGGGTACGCTGCTGTAGTCCAGGAGTAAGGCAGGGAGGCAAAACTTTTTGCTAAGTGTAATGTGGTGGAGGCCAAGGGAGCTCCCGGGCATGTAAACCCTCCAAAGTAGCCTTAATTGCCTGTTGCCTGTCCTGGAGATATCCCTAGATATATGCGAGTTTGATATGCAGAGAGAAAAAATGTGTGTTGGCAGAAGGAAAAACCTTTTGCAGAAGCATGCCGAGGTGAGAAGGCAAGGGTAGCTACCAGGCATACGCTTAGCAGGAAAGTTGGCCAGCCTTGTGGCGTCCCTCCCCTGAAGGGCTTTGCAGGTACCCAGAGCTAAATCTGTGTCAGCAAGAAGCCCAAACATTTGCAGAAGCTTCGTGGAGGAAGCAATGGTGGCTTGCAGGCATGCAGCTAGCTGGAAAGGAGAGGCAAACTTGGCAGAAAGCTAACGTGGAGGGGTCCTGGGCTGGCATTGGCAAGCAATTCTGCATGTGGAGCTAGCCCGGAAGATTTGGAAAATGTGATCAGCGAGGAAAAGCGAAGGTACCCTGGCAGGTACCTCTCTCCAGAATTGGGCCAAGATCTCAGGTAGCTCCCCTGAAGCAATCTGCTGACAGGCTGCCAAAGTCAATCTGTGTGTGGACGTAGGCACAAACTTTTGTCAAAGGAGATCAAGAGAAGGCAAGAGAAGCCTGTTGGCATGCAGCTCCCTCCAAAATTGGCCAATGCTCTTGGGTACCTAGCCTGAAGGGGTCTAGGGACTAAATGCACAAGTCAGTCTCTGGAAGAGGCCAAAAACTTCCCCAAGTATGCCTGGGAGGAGGAACGGGTAGCTACTGGGCATGCACGTAATTGCCAATTTGACTGAAATTGAGGTAGCGACCCCGGACGGGTATGCTGCTGTAGTCCAGGAGTAAGGCAGGGAGGCAAAACTTTTTGCTAAGTGTAATGTGGTGGAGGCCAAGGGAGCTCCCGGGCATGTAAACCCTCCAAAGTAGCCTTAATTGCCTGTTGCCTGTCCTGGAGATATCCCTAGATATATGCGAGTTTGATATGCAGAGAGAAAAAATGTGTGTTGGCAGAAGGAAAAACCTTTTGCAGAAGCATGCCGAGGTGAGAAGGCAAGGGTAGCTACCAGGCATACGCTTAGCAGGAAAGTTGGCCAGACTTGTGGCGTCCCTCCCCTGAAGGGCTTTGCAGGTACCCAGAGCTAAATCTGTGTCAGCAAGAAGCCCAAACATTTGCAGAAGCTTCGTGGAGGAAGCAATGGTGGCTTGCAGGCATGCAGCTAGCTGGAAAGGAGAGGCAAACTCGGCAGAAAGCTAACGTGGAGGGGTCCTGGGCTGGCATTGGCAAGCAATTCTGCATGTGGAGCTAGCCCAGAAGATTTGGAAAATGTGATCAGCGAGGAAAAGCGAAGGTACCCTGGCAGGTACCTCTCTCCAGAATTGGGCCAAGATCTCAGGTAGCTCCCCTGAAGCAATCTGCGGACAGGCTGCCAAAGTCAATCTGCGTGTGGACGTAGGCACAAACTTTTGTCAAAGGAGATCAAGAGAAGGCAAGAGAAGCCTGTTGGCATGCAGCTCCCTCCAAAATTGGCCAATGCTCTTGGGTACCTAGCCTGAAGGGGTCTGAGGACTAAATGCACAAGTCAGTCTCTGGAAGAGGCCAAAAACTTCCCCACGTATGCCTGGGAGGAGGAACGGGTAGCTACTTGGCATGCGCGTAATTGCCAATTTGACTGAAATTGAGGTAGCGACCCCGGACGGGTACGCTGCTGTAGTCCAGGAGTAAGGCAGGGAGGCAAAACTTTTTGCTAAGTGTAATGTGGTGGAGGCCAAGGGAGCTCCCGGGCATGTAAACCCTCCAAAGTAGCCTTAATTGCCTGTTGCCTGTCCTGGAGATATCCCTAGATATATGCGAGTTTGATATGCAGAGAGAAAAAATGTGTGTTGGCAGAAGGAAAAACCTTTTGCAGAAGCATGCCGAGGTGAGAAGGCAAGGGTAGCTACCAGGCATACGCTTAGCAGGAAAGTTGGCCAGACTTGTGGCGTCCCTTCCCTGAAGGGCTTTGCAGGTACCCAGAGCTAAATCTGTGTCAGCAAGAAGCCCAAACATTTGCAGAAGCTTCGTGGAGGAAGCAATGGTGGCTTGCAGGCATGCAGCTAGCTGGAAAGGAGAGGCAAACTTGGCAGAAAGCTAACGTGGAGGGGTCCTGGGCTGGCATTGGCAAGCAATTCTGCATGTGGAGCTAGCCCAGCAGATTTGGAAAATGTGATCAGCGAGGAAAAGCGAAGGTACCCTGGCAGGTACCTCTCTCCAGAATTGGGCCAAGATCTCAGGTAGCTCCCCTGAAGCAATCTGCTGACAGGACGCCAAAGTCAATCTGTGTGTGGACGTAGGCAGAAACTTTTGTCAAAGGAGATCAAGAGAAGGCAAGAGAAGCCTGTTGGCATGCAGCTCCCTCCAAAATTGGCCAATGCTCTTGGGAACCTAGCCTGAAGGGGTCTGAGGACTAAATGCACAAGTCAGTCTCTGGAAGAGGCCAAAAACTTCCCCAAGTATGCCTGGGAGGAGGAACGGGTAGCTACTGGGCATGCACGTAATTGCCAATTTGACTGAAATTGAGGTAGCGACCCCGGACGGGTACGCTGCTGTAGTCCAGGAGTAAGGCAGGGAGGCAAAACTTTTTGCTAAGTGTAATGTGGTGGAGGCCAAGGGAGCTCCCGGGCATGTAAACCCTCCAAAGTAGCCTTAATTGCCTGTTGCCTGTCCTGGAGATATCCCTAGATATATGCGAGTTTGATATGCAGAGAGAAAAAATGTGTGTTGGCAGAAGGAAAAACCTTTTGCAGAAGTATGCCGAGGTGAGAAGGCAAGGGTAGCTACCAGGCATATGCTTAGCAGGAAAGTTGGCCAGACTTGTGGCGTCCCTGCCCTGAAGGGCTTTGCAGGTACCCAGAGCTAAATCTGTGTCAGCAAGAAGCCCAAACATTTGCAGAAGCTTCGTGGAGGAAGCAATGGTGGCTTGCAGGCATGCAGCTAGCTGGAAAGGAGAGGCAAACTTGGCAGAAAGCTAACGTGGAGGGGTCCTGGGCTGGCATTGGCAAGCAATTCTGCATGTGGAGCTAGCCCAGCAGATTTGGAAAATGTGATCAGCGAGGAAGAGCGAAGGTACCCTGGCAGGTACCTCTCTCCAGAATTGGGCCAAGATCTCAGGTAGCTCCCCTGAAGCAATCTGCTGACAGGACGCCAAAGTCAATCTGCGTGTGGACGTAGGCACAAACTTTTGTCAAAGGAGATCAAGAGAAGGCAAGAGAAGCCTGTTGGCATGCAGCTCCCTCCAAAATTGGCCAATGCTCTTGGGTACCTAGCCTGAAGGGGTCTGAGGACTAAATGCACAAGTCAGTCTCTGGAAGAGGCCAAAAACTTCCCCACGTATGCCTGGGAGGAGGAACGGGTAGCTACTGGGCATGCACGTAATTGCCAATTTGACTGAAATTGAGGTAGCGACCCCGGACGGGTACGCTGCTGTAGTCCAGGAGTAAGGCAGGGAGGCAAAACTTTTTGCTAAGTGTAATGTGGTGGAGGCCAAGGGAGCTCCCGGTCTTTTACCAACCGTCAAAGTAGCTCAATTTCACTTTTGCATAACGTAGTGATATCTGGGTTTAGGATGCAGAGAGAAAAAATCTGTGTTGAACAGAACATACACGTGAACAGGATAGGATATTCAGGAGGACTTATAGCTTTCCAAGTCAACTGATAGCAAGGGTGTATGTGCTACTAATCCCTATAAAGAAAATGTGAAATTAGAACCAGGAATTAAGAACTCAGTTAAATCAGTAGCAGCAAAACTAAGATAAAAAAGGGAAAAGTAGATCATCTTGCTAAGGAGAGTTTCATAGAATAGCCTAGATTACCATAGAAAAAATCAGGAACATCAAGACCCAAATGAAATACTAGTAGTAAGGAAGATACGAAGTCAGATGGAAATGTACTGCGGACACTTCAGAAATAAGAGACAGACCTATGAAAGCACCAGTTACTAGTCAATAGGGAGGGAAAGCTATTAACAAACAGGATTAATTACTTAAGTGAAGTTCATCATCTAACCAAGTTATGAGATTGTTCATAAATTCTTTCAAATAATTGTGACCTAAGAAAGAATTACTCTGTTTCAGCCAGTTCTCAGAGGCCTGTAATCTCAACACAGTTTTGTGGTTTTCTTTGAAAGTAAGATGGAGTAGTGTTCAAAAGGACGAAAAATGGCATACTGGGATCTCTTTAGACATAAAATAAAGATGAATCAGAATTATAGACTTAACAGCTCCTAGAGAAATGCAGATCCAAATACAAAATCATATTTGTTTTTAACTCCCAGAAGACAGCTCAGCGATAACAACAGCTAACAGATTTGTAAAGAAAAAATTATGTCAAACTAATGCATTTTCCATCTACGACAAAGTAATGGGCTCTGTAGAGAAGGAAGATGTGTTCGAAATCATGTATCTTGATTTTAGAAAGACTTCTGCCACAGGCTCATGTGATATTCTCATCAGAAAGTTGAACAAACATCGTCTGTATGAAAGCTCTCCTGAGAAGTTTAAAAGCTGCACTCGGGGAGCAGTTATCAACAATTCACTATTAAACTGAAACATTGAGTCAGATGGGAATTTGTGGACACCTGACCCAGGTCAGATAGTAGGTTTTTTTCACTATCTTAAATGAGGGAATGAACCGTGTGGTCGTTACGTTAGCACATGACCTTAAGATGAAAGGGGCTGGAAACATTTTAGTAGAAAGGATTGGAATTCAGAATGTTCTTGACAAGTTGGACCAATGGGTGGGGGGGAGAGGGAACATTATGCATTTCAGAAAGGACAAATGCACAATTATAAAGTTGAGAAGAAAAGAAAAAAAACACTAATTGCCAAACAAAGAAACACTAGAGGAACAGATCTGGAGACAGAGAAGCAAAAGAAATGGAAGGTAGGGACTGAGCTTGTAACCTCATGACCAAGACAGTTATCCTATGGCATATCTGAGTTCTACAGAAGGATAAATATAACGTATAAGACACATGCAATCTGTGCTGTAGACCACTTGCTTCCTATAATGTCTCAGCTGCAATAGTTGACTCTGTTTTGAGAACTTCTCTTGTGAGCATTGTTCCAAGAACAATGTGGAGCTATTGGAAACGGTCCAGAAGCAAGAAATAAAAGGCTGAAAGTCTGGAAACATGACCTGTGTGGGAGATGTCCTGAGTCACCTTGCCTAAATTTGGTGTTTCTCCATGATTTTATGAAAGGCTAGATGAACTGGGGTCCTTTTAGTCTAGAGAACAGATAACTGAGAGCAGACGTGGTAGTTGTCTTCAAATATACAGAGGACAGTTAAACGAAAGGTAGGAATATTTTTGTCCTTGTTCAGTGTGGGCTGAAAATGCAGCACAGAACAATGTGGTTAGACATTAGAGAGATCTGTCTAGCAGGGAAGCTCATAAAGTAATGAAGTAGGTTTTCCTAGAGAAAGTGCACATCCTTCTTTTCCATGGAGTCTCAAGATCAGGGTGGGTAGAAATACCAGGAGTCACACCAGTTGCTCTTGCCTTTGTCAGGGAGGTGGTTTGGAGGAACACCTGAATCCCTTCTGTTCTAAGTGGTTTCCATTTTACAAAGGAACAAAAAGCTTATGTAAACTGTTTTGTTTGTTTGTTTTTGTTTTGTTTTTCTAGAGCCATGATCCAGATTTGATTATAAAGATACTACCTTCCACTAGAACTGTTGATTTCTACTATGGCCCTGGTTTTCCTACAAGGTTAGTAGCACTTCATTACCTTCAAGCTTCATTGGTTTGTTTATTAAAATGTTCCAGTTGTGGATTCACTTCAACTACTGAGTATCTCTTACTGCTCCAATAATGAGGCATCCAAACTCATTTTCCATAGGCTGGAAGGGTAATGGGTATCTGAAGTCATGGGAGACCATCCTCCCAGGTTCATTCAGGGTGCTGTAGTGGGAAGAAACACCAAGGATATCACCACATCCCTGCCACCTAGCCCACAACAGAATGGCCTGCATTCATGGTGGGGAGAATTTCAAATTCTGTTAGGTTTTTAGTTTAGTTATGGTCTGATTTTGTTGTTGTTGTTTTTTTGTTGTTTTGTGTTTTTTTTTTGGTGGTGCTTTTTTTTAAAAAACAATATTTAAAATAGCTGCACAAAATGGAATCACTCTTCCAGTCATAGTTTCCCTAGAACAGAATAAACCATTCTGGTTTGTTTTTGCTGGAGTGGCTGTATCGAAGCTATGTTAATTGAAGATTGCAGTTTTGCATACCTCAGCTGGCATTGCCATGCCACCATACCTTCAAGTTCAGAGTGCAGGGTAGCACAGGCAGAGGCAACATGATCTCAGCTGGTTCCTCTGGAGTTTGCCAAACTAGCTACTAATATCCAGGGCCAGACACTTCTTCTTGCACCAAAGGGCTTGGGAACCATACCCCAGATGGTTCTGAGCTGAAGCAGTTAGTTTCCTTCTGTGCTAGTCTTTTTTCTCCCTAGGAGTCTCTGCTAGGTGGGACCAGACTTCTCTGATGGCCCACATGACATCCACAGTGGTTCAGTGAATGCTTGTTTCCCCTTTTCATCTTGAAAATAGTTCCTTCAGGATTGTTGAAGGTGCAAATCACTTGTTTTAAGAGCCTGTGAGTCAGAAAAAGGAATAAAATCACTTTTCTTTGGGATGTTTTGAAGTTCCTGATGCAGGAAAAGGAGCCAGTTTCCTGCTGCTTCCTCTTGAAATTGATCAGCTGCACTACTGGTGAGGAAAGCCTGGAGTCTCTGCTCCAGTTTCTTCTTTGTGATCAGAGTATCTTTTAAGACTTACAACAAATGATGCTGTCAGGAAATATTCTTTTGTTCAGCATCAGGACATTGCTGTTCCATATGGGAGAACAGAGCTGCCTGTTATTGGTCTTGGAGAATAGCTGATTTTTCAGTTTGACAACAAAATTGAAAAATCAAGTGGAAAAAAGGTTTTACTTGGATCACACTGGAATGTTATTTATCTTGCTAAACCAAAAAAAAAAAAGTGTTCCATTCAGCATGAAATATTTCATGCATTCCCAAATGAAATGTTTTATTTTGTGCACTTGTAAAAAAAAAGCAAGGAGAATAAAAGGAGAGATTCACAAGCATGGTATCTGCCTTGTGCCCAAGGACTATAGCCCTTACTGAGAATGGGAGAGATCCTGTTCTTCCTTTGAAATGTCTTACCTCCCAGGAGCACAAAGCTATCACCAAAATTGCACTTGAAATCCAATAATGATCATCAGCCAGCTCTGCGGTGCTGAGTGTAAATGATGAACTTTGGTGTATCAAGAAAATGGCCCCATCCCTTACTGGTTGCTATTTTTAAATGTCCTCAGAACATCATTCCATCTTTGGTAGAAGCTGGCACATTAGCAAAGAGCTTACAATTCAAACATATAAATTGTTTAGCCTTTTAATTTAAGCACATGAACATGAATAAATTGATAAGGAAAGCAGGTGTCTATAACACTTTAAACTTTTTTTCAATTTGTATAACTAACCAGAGTATTCCATAATAAGCAGAGAGCCATCATGTTGCTTGGTGAACTCCTGAACCTCTCTAAATGCAAAATTCCTTAAACTGTTAGAAAAGAAAGATAAAATCATGTTTTCCAGTAT